>NC_068314.1:16462916-16785416 GCF_025860055.1 Xyrauchen texanus | reverse complement strand
GGGATGGCATTTTTAAAGGCACCATTTACTGCTGTATGCTGTTGCACATCTGATGAACTACCTGTTTTGAGGCCAATTAATTATGGGCACGTTAATTCAGTTGATACCTGTAAAAGCTAATCAATTCATATAAATAATTGTTTGCTGAACAAGATGATGTCCAAGATGATGTATGATTTTAGGTATTTTTATTATTAATATTATATAGTATGATTTTTACAGCACCTTTCAAACGTGAAATGCAACTCAAAGTAATTGTCACATGAATATAAAAAATAATATGAGGGATATTGTGTGTGAAAGTGAAAATAATTCCAATGATGCTCAAGTGTTATCTTCACTGCCACTTTTGTATGTTATTAACACTTTATAGTGTGTGTGTGTGTAATATATATATACACACACACACACACAGAATAAACAAAACACACACTACATAATATACAGAATACATTTTAATGCCCATTATTTCCCCCTCCCAAACCCTATACTGTCCCTCAACAAACATCCCTGTGTTCAAAGCCTAAATTACACAATGCACACATATAAACAAACAAAAAATATGAGAAAATCAAAAATATGAAAATCAACAAACAAAGAGAAAAGAAAGAATTCCACAAAAAACAGAATCCACAATTACTACCACAATCTTGTCTCTCTCCACATGGTCCTCCTTACTGAAAGCCATCCACAAATACCAGTCCCATTTCTTACCATACTCCTCCTTCTTCTTGTTTTACGGCGGATCGCAGACACATAAGTGCATTACCGCCACCTATCACCCAAATGGACCATTGACACTCTACATACAATCTCCTGATGTACCTTACTCCACCAACCTACATACAATCACCCTTAATTCTTATACCCGCATAGAGGCTGAGGCTTCGTCTGGTGTTGCGTTTTCAGCTCCTCCTCCGCGACCAAGCTGTTTATATGAGATCTGTTCATTCACTGCCACCCTGCCCAATTTGGAGAACCATACTTCAAATGAGGGAGCACTAATTGATTTCCATCCTTTAAGAATTATCTGTCTGCCATTCATTAAACTAGTTTGGACCCAGTTTTCTGTATATTTGTCACCTACTTTAATAACCGCCCCATCACCCAATATACATAATCTGGGGCAGAATGAAATATGAGTATCTAAAACCTCCAAGATTAAATTCTGAACTCTTAACCAGAATTCTTGAATCTTAGCGCTAAACCACAGAGAAAGAGCTATGTGTCCATCCTCCAACTGACATCGCCAGCAGGTAGGTGTGTCTTTTAAACCAAGCCTAAACAATCTAGAGGGAGTCCAGTAGAATTGATGCGAAATCTTAAACTGAATAAGGCATACCCTTGCATCCCTAGACGTAGTTTTAACATTTTATTTGTAATTCTTTCCCACTCCCCATCCTCCAATACCAAGTTCAGATCTCTTTCCCATAACCTCTTAAGAGCTGTTAAGGCCCATCACCAATACATTAAATCAACGAGGAATAATACACTGACGCTTCATGCCCCTTTCCAAAGGCCGTGAGCACCATACAGAGGGTGTCTGCAGCTTTAGGGGCTGTGTACTAGCCCCAAAAATAGTACAAAGTAGATGGTGCATCTGTAAATATCTGAAAAATTTAGACCCAGAAATACAAAATTGCTGTGTTATATTTTCAAATGATATCTATGTGTAACCGGTCCTAATAGCCCCGCTCCGAACGGGACTCGAACCGTGGTCTCTGGGGGGGCAGGTGCACTAACAAGGAGGCTAAAGGCTACAGCCTGTAGCGTCAGTCGCTAGTGCACCTCAGGTCAGGAGAGTGAGGTTTACACGCTGCACAGATATCTACCAGCTGGCTCCCGTTACACTCACCCCCCAAACCTCACTCCCATCCGGGTCACGGCACCAATGTCACCGATTCTACTCTCCCCGCTCCGAACGGGACTCAAACCTAGGTCTCCTGCACGGGAGGTTGGTGCTCAAGGAGGCTAAAGGCTCCTAAAATATTTTGCACGAGTGATTGGGGTAAGGATCACTTGTTCAGTGTAGTCTCTCTTAGGTGGAAGAGACCAATGGGCCAGGTGTTTGAGACTAAAAAAATAGTAATAAAACAATTTTGGGGAGGCCTATGCAGCTGAGGTAATTTACCATTCCAAATAATAGACTATACATATTCTATCAAATTGTTTAAAATAAGAAAGAGGAACTTTTAAAGGGAGAGACTATTGTAGAACTTCAATATCTGGTGAAATATTCCTGATTTTCAATCACAGCTTTAATGCATCTTTGCATGCTCTCTACCAATCTTTCACATTGCTGTTGGGTGACTTTATGCAAACTCCTGCCACAACATTTAAAGCAGCTCAGCTTTGTTTGATGGCTTGTGGCCATCCATCTTCCTCTTGATCACATTCCAGAGGTTTTCAATGGGGTTCAGGTCTGGAGATTGGGCTGGCCATGACAGGGTCTTGATCTGGTGGTCCTACATCCAGAACTTGACTGATCTGGCTGTGTGGCATAGAGCATTGTCCTGCTGGGAAAAACAATCCTCAGAGTTGGGGAACATTGTCAGAGTAAAAGGAAGCAAGATCCAAAACCAACCAAGCTATTGTACAGCGTTCCTCCTCCTCACTTTTAAACAGCGCCACTCTTCCGGTTGTGATGCATTTGCATCAATTCTCACATGTTTCAAATGCCAATACGATTATACCACGCACATACCGCTCCTGCCCAGAAACATAATTTAGCACCAAAAGTGATTGTGCTGCTTTAGAAGACATTAAATTAACCGCTGGAGTCATATCGATGACGTTTATGCAGACTGTCTGTGATTTTTGGAGCTTCAAAAGAGAAATCTCCATTCACTTGCATTTTAAGGACCTACTGAGCTAAGATATTTTTCTATTTTCCTTCAAATCTGTTCTGGTGAAGAAAAAAGTAATATACACTTGGGATATCATGAGGGTGGTTAAATAATTAGAGAAATTTAATTATTGGGTGAACTATCCCTTTAAAAGATGTTCAGATCTGAATATATAGGATATATGAAACTCTATATATTCCGTAAACTACTGTAAATGCATAGCTGCATGATGTTCACTGCAAATGCTTGCACTGTGTATCATCGCATCATACGAAAATAACAACAACAACAAAAACAGCAATCAACATTGACTTTACATCTTTATACTCAGTAAATTAAAGTTATATAATTTTATTCTGGTAGACACAAGCTTTAATGCATCTCTTCCAGGTATTTGTATTTGATGTGGGGAAAAAGGCTTGGAAGTTTTATGACTGGAGCAAAGTGACAACAGTTGCTGCTTTTGGGGAGTATGATGCTGAACTAATGTGTTACGCTCACTCCAAAGGGGCCCGGTTGGTTCTGAAAGGTAGGGCTATCTAGCCTGGAACTCGAAACATTTTTCATTTTTTGATAACATAATGCACATTTCTAAATTCAAATCAAATGATAAAATATATGTTCTCCAAGTCAGTTGTTTTTCTATTTGTGTGATCTATTATGAAATGTTCTTTACAGGAGATGTACCACTCTCAGATATAGTGGATCCAGTAAACAGGACCGCTTGGATCCAAGGAAAAGTCAAACTGGCACAAAGTCAGTTCATGGATGGAATTAATATAGACATTGAGCATGCAGTAGAGACTGGTTCTCCTGAGTATTATGCGTTGACAGCGCTAGTCAAAGAGACAACTGAAAGTTTCCATAAAGCAATCCCAGGCTCTCAGGTAAAAGCGCATAACACTGGAAATTATGTAATCTATTTCTCATCTGTCAAGACCCCTGAAAACCTGTTATCTTACCATGAATCATAGGTATCATTTGATGTGGCTTGGTCACCCAAATGCATCGATAAGCGCTGCTATGACTACCTTGCTATTGCAGATTCATGTGACCTCTTGTTTGTGATGTCATATGACGAGCAAAGCCAGATCTGGGGTGATTGTATTGCCATGGCAAATGCACCCTTCAATCAGACACTGATAGGTAAGCAATGTGTTGATAACACTTTCAAATCTGACAAGTCCTCACTGAATAAATTCCCCAAATGTGCCCATTCTGTCCATCACTGCACATTCAAAATGTTCTGCATTTAATGAAACTGTTACTACGATCAGACAGTAAATTAATTTAGCCTTTTTTTGGTTTCCAACCCACCCAAAGTTAAAGGGAATTAAAATTCTCTCATGATTTACTCATTCTCGTGCCATCCCAGATGTGTTTGACTTTTTCATCTGCTGAACACAAATTAATATTTATTTTAAAGAATATTTCAGCTCTGTAGGTCCACACAATACGGGTGCCAACATTTTGAAGCTCCAAAATTTACACAAGGGCAACATAAAAGTACTCCAGATGACTCTGGTGGTTAAATCTACATCTTCAAAAGAAGATCAATATTTAAGTCCTTTTTACTATAAATTCTCCCCCATGCTCAGTCAACATCCACTTTCACTATGGCATTCTCCTTCTGTTTTTGGGGATTCACAGTCTTCATGTATATCACCCCCTACTGGGCAGGGAGGAGAATTTATTATTAAAAAAAAAAAATACTTAACTATTGATCTGTTTCTCAGCCACACCTATCATATCATATCTGAAGACATGGATTAAACCACTTGAGTCATATGGTTTACTTTTATGCTGCCTTTTTTTATTATGCTTTTTGTAGATTCAACCAATGTTTTAGTCACCATTCACCTGCATTGTATGGACCTACAGAGCTGAAATATTCTTCTAAAAATATTCGCTTGTGTTCTGTTGAATAAAGTAAGTCACACACATCTGGGAAGGCACGACAGTGAGTAAAGGATGAGAGAATTTTCATTTTTGGGTGAACTATCCCTTTAAGGCAAATGTTTGTCTTTCAGCCTATGATCAATACATCAATATGAAAATAGATCCAAAGAAACTTGTGATGGGTGTTCCATGGTATGGTTATGACTACACCTGCCTAAATTTCTCAAAGGTAAGCAATTAACATTTATGTTCTTAGCAGACTTAAAGCAATTTAAAACAACTTATAATACAATACTAACATATCGAATGAATTCATCTCAAAGATTCTTTTGTGATCAGGTTTGCTACTAGCCATCTGTAATTTATGTTTTCAGTGACTGCTTAAAGGAATAGTTCAACAAAAATGAAAATGTTGTCATCATTTACTCACCCTCATGCTATCCCAAATATGCATGACTTTCTTTCTTCAGATGAACACAAAGATTTTTTAGATTCAGATTCTGCTTTGGAGGTCCATACAATGCAAGATAATGGTGACCAAAGCTTTGAAGCTCCATAAAGGCAACATAAAAGTAATCCATAAGGCTCCAGTGGTTTAATCCATGTTTTATTGAAGTGATCCAATCGGTTTTGGATGATAACAGACCAAAAATATGACTCCTTTTCCCACTATAAATCTTGACATCAATGGTATGCTGGTGATCATAATTTCAAGCTTGATTACACTTATTAGTGCCATCTAGCGCTCTGTTCATGATCATTCCTTGAGACTGCAATGGCAAGATGTACACTGAAAAAGGTGTTATACAGTATTTCGGTCTGTTCTCACCCAAAACCAATTAGATCTCTTCTGAAGACATGGATTAAACCACTGCAGTCATATGGATTACTTTTATGCTCCCTTCATGTGCTTTTCAGAGATTAGGTTTTGGTCACCATTAACCTGCATTGTGGACATAGAGAGCTGAGATATTAGTCTAAAATTCTTTGTTTGTATTCTGCAAAAGAAAGAAAGTCATACACATCTGGGATGGCATGACAGTGGGTAAAGGATGAGAGAATTTTCATTTTTGGGTGAACTATCCCTTTAAGGATCCTGGGGGAATTTGATGTAAATTTAGTAATTTGAACAACAAACTAGTGTGTTGAGCTGGTTCTTGATTTTATGACAGGTCTTGCATAAATAATGAACAAGTAATGCAAACTGGAAAATATTACTGATATCGTTATAACCCTTATCCAATCAATCATAATGGCCTTATAACACAATACATTATTTTAAGCACACAATGAGCTCGCAATGGTTTCAACACAGATAAAATTAATGAAAAATGCCTGCAAATGCAAAAGGACAATAGCAAGAAATGGACTTTGTTGATAAATTGACCTTTAACTAAACTCATGTACAAATAGAAGACGTACAGTACAGTAGAATGAGGAGAGTCAATAGAAAAGATCAGTGCAAATAGCCTTAACTGATATGCTGTGTGGTGCTCTCTGTTGTTCTAACAGGCTGGAATTTGTACAATTCCAAAAGTCCCATTCAGAGGTGCCCCGTGTAGTGATGCATCTGGCAGACAAATTCCCTACAGCATTATGATGAAAAGGATCAACAGCTCTATATCGGGAAGACTCTGGGATGAGAACCAGCAAGCTCCTTACTACAACTACAAGGTACAATATTAGTTATAAATGTGTCTCTCATCAAAGATTTGCTCACAATACTCTAATCCAGTGGATCTCAACTAGATTTGCTTCAGAACACCAAGTGGATATCAAGTGGAACAGGCCCTATGTTCAAATTGCATTCACCACGTACATTTGAACTGTTGCCTTCTGGCTGATGCTTCACAGCTCTGAGCACCAGAACCGTCAGGCACAGGAACAGTTTTTTCCCTCAGGCTATCCATCTCATGAACAGTTAAAATTGCCCCATTGAACAATAATTATGTGCAATACACAGCTTAGTCTTTTTATATTTATCCAACCATCCAACCTCTTCTTTAGATTTGCTACGTATGCGTGTATATGTTTATGTATGTATGTATGTGTCTGTGTGTGTGTGTGTGTATGTATGTGTGTGTATGTATATATATATATATATATATATATATATATATATATATATATATATATATATATATATATAAAATGGTCTTATTGTGTATTCTATATGTATTGTTGTGCTATAGGAAGCGTCTGTCACCAAGACAAATTCCTTGTATGTGTAAGCATACTTGGCAATAAAGCTGATTCTGAAATTTGGTCACCTTATTTATATCACAGTTACCATATTTGTGTAATTCTTTTAATGAATTGGGTGCTAAACAAAGCAGACAGCATATGCCAAAAAAAACAACATCAACACCACTTTCTTCAAATATGAATAAGATCTTTATTTTCAGGACACAGATGGCAGGGTCCATCAGGTATGGTACGATGACCCAGAAAGCATTGCTCTGAAAGCAGCCTATGTGACACAACATGGTCTGAAAGGAATCGGCATGTGGAATGGGAATCTTCTGGACTATAGTAATGATTCAATCGCCCGGCAACAGACTGCGGACATGTGGAACGCCCTTACGCCCAGTGAACACAGGAAGTTGGCTGCTGTCTCCTAGGATCCTCCAGCTATTTCATACACATTCGTCTAAGGTCTGGAGGCATAGTCCTCACCATCAATACATGTCAGATTGATTTATTTTTATTGTTTTATTGCAAACAACTCTGAATGAAAGGGACATTCTTGGCAGCAAACCTAATAAAACCTTGCATATTGTAATTGAATAAGTTTTAACTGAACAAATTGAAAAGCATTTGATGGGATCTAAATATTTGCATATACCATGATTCTAAATCAACACCGGCTTAGATAATAGAAGCATTTCTTTAAAAACCATTAAATTGATGATCTTGAAAGTAAAATTAGTCATTTCTGTGCCAACAAATTAAACCAAATAAGCAGTCCTGCTACTTATATTGAAAAATTGAGAGCTGTAGCCTTGATGCATTATTCAGATTCCTGAAATGTAAAAAATAGTAGTACAATTCCTTAAATACTGTTTGTTTTTTGCTTTATGTAAATGTAAAGTCTGATTCTTGGATTCAGATTTTTTTTTTTTTGAAAGAAATAATAATAAAAAAGAATACTTGTTCACAAAAAATATTTGCATGAAATTTTGTTGCATCTCTAATGCTATAATGTCATTGAATTGCTGAACAGAAACAGGTAGTGTTTCAAGGTCAGCACACACTTTCTTTATAACTGAGATCTCTTCTGCATCAGTTCTGCTTTCAGGGCTCGTAGCTCCGTTGATGCTTGTTTTCTCAACTAGAGAAGTAAAGAAAAGCACAACCCAATGTGATGTCATTGATGAAACTATAATAACAGAAATGAAATGGGTAAAGTTTGTCAAATCAAACTTTGATGTTGGCTTGACAAAGCCTTTGTCTTTGTTTTAAAAGTATAAATAGATTGTCAAGTAGACCTTCAGATGAACCTTTCGAAAGATATACAGATAGATGGATAGATTTTGTATTGTAACCTAAAGCCATAATATAGCAGGCCTTTGTGTGTTTGTTTATGTTTGAAATTCTTGACAGTTAGAGTTTGAATTAGCAAGCATTCAGTTGGCCCGTATGAACACTGTCAATGTAAATCAATGAGATATTTTGAATTTTTGATTGTTGTCTATGCGATCATCATTCTGTTCAGTTAGAAAATATATAGCAATACTAAAACAGTCTGAAGGTCTGCGCCATGTTTGGTGGATGTAGCTTGAAAGCTGTAGGATAAATTACAATTGATCATTTTGGTCTTGGTTTAGGGATTTTTGAAAACCCCTAAAAAAAAAGTATGTAGAATAACCATATGTTGGCTTTGTCAAGCAAACATAACGACTGGTGCATGACTGTCCAGTACCTTGATCTCTGTGGCCAGTTTCATTTTAGCATCATCCACATTTTTTCTCAGATTATCGATTTCACAGCTCTCCGTCATAATCTGGATAATGAGCTCATTCTGTAGGTGACAAAACACTTTGTAACGTTGAAGTGTGGAATTTTTGCGTCGCTAACATCACCAAACAGTATTGCAAAAATAATGTATTCAAACAGGTTTTCTGAACACTGTCTCTGCCTTCCAACAAACCGATAGTCTCACCCTAAACTAACACTATTGAACCAATGTTTTTATGTCGGGCTGGTTAGAATACTCAATTGAACCGAGCAACGTTTTTATTATGCTACTGAGCAACAATAATTTCACTTATCGAAGGAATCAACCTACAAATTCATTTATATTACACAACAAATTACACACTTCAGCTTTAAGTTCAAAAATAAAGAAATGGCTATTTACATCCTTGCTGGGGAGCTAATATTCCTACAAATAAAAAAATTAAAAATAAAAACATTTACACATTTTGATGTTCTTGCCACATTATTTTTCTGAATTGGGGCAAACATTACCTTTATCTTTGTGCTGGATGGTTTTCCTGCCATACTTTGTCGTTTTGCACCATCTCGAGCTTGGAGTTGTTGTAGCATTTTACAATAGAAGGTGTGAAGTTCCAGACGCGCACTCTTAAGTGTGTCTTCCAGTAGTGCTGTTGCCTTTTTAGTGTCAAAATATTTCCTCTTCCACCGGTCCCGTGCTGGAGAGGCAAACAAATAAATCATAGCACACAAAAACCTTGAGATCTGACAGATTGAAGTGAGACTGAAACCCTCAGATACCCCAGATGAACTGAAGAGCAAATAACCATACATTCATTTTCTATACATATCCTCCACATTCAGTATGTTTAATTATTGAGGGTATACAATATATGTTTTATTGGGATGTACATGTTTAATTGTTGGGCAAGGTACAATTTGATCCACAACGCTAATTCAAAGTGTGTCGGGGAGTGTATTCGTTTTTTAATTGGTGTATTTGTCTACAGTCCCTTCTGATGCTTATTGGTAAGCACTTTCTCGATCTGGCAAGCTCTGATCTGATTGGTCGGATTGACGCAAATTCTGGGAGTAGGGGTGCACAGGGTTTTTTTTATCAGTCCTTTTCATCAGTCAAGTAGAAAAGGTACCAGTAGGCTGATAGAATAGGTAAAGTTAGCCATGTACAGTAGGTTAGCTATCGAAGCTTTGAAAGTTTTGTCTGAGACACTTAGTAACAAGTAGATATCCTAGATGTCCATGAGCAGAACTGTGTATTCCACTTTGTTTTTATATGTTTTATCTGTGAAATAATAAGTACTTAAGTTCTGATCACAAAGTCTATAGAGATTTTCTGCTAATTTTTTATAGTGTTTAGCGCCTGCTGCCATTATTTATATTCAGTTTTCTGCACTGGTCTACTATTGTGATATAATCTATTTCAGTTAAACCTGCCCCTAAATAGCATATAAAACAAAGCAAACTTTGGTTGGTCGTTTTACATTTGACTGTCAGTCAGGCTGTCTCTTCCTATTTAAGTGGGTGGATCTTGGCCAGAATAAGTTGCAATAAGGACCAGACTTTCCTTTAATTGAGCAGGAGTCCATACCTTGGTTCCTGCGGTGTCTGTTAAGAGCTAAAAGCTCTCTGCCCTTTTTCAGAAGCTCTCGTCTTGTTTGTTCAAGCTCTTTTCTCTGTTTTTTGAGTAGCTTGATTTCATCCAACAACTCACAGCCTAGAAGCAGAAAATGTTAAGTGTAGTTTTCAATGGCAAGAGCATTTGTTCTATTAGACCATTGCTATTGCTGTCTTACTAGTGGTGGTTTGTTGTGTATAAAGTGGCAGGGAGTAGGCAGACAGTGAAGAACTAGATGCTGCTGGGAGTGGAGAGTTTGGTCTACTCACAAAAACCTGTAAAACACATAAAAACACTGAAAGCATCCCCCAGCAATGTCTGTCCTAAATGCCCAGAACATACTGTTTGACCACCAAGCTGCATGAGGAATTTTACTCAGCCAATAAACTTCTTGGTGTCTTTATGAGGATGAGCCATTTACAGGTGCTTCACTTCCTGTTTTGTCTGGGAGATCTCTACTAAAGAGAATATGAGTCTGGAGCAGGGCTCAGAATTGCATCCTAAACATTTTTAGTTAATTCAACTAATATATTTAGTGCCTTTTTTGCATAGGCATTTTGAGTTTAACTGACTTAATCGGATACATTTATCTCACAAATTAAAAAGTGGGTAATCTGAACTGATTGAATGTAGTTTATTTAACTGAACATAATCAGTTTAGTTAGCTGAACTTAAATTGGATGTAGTTATAACAACTTTACTTTAGTTTCCTGAAGTTTAAGGCCTGCCATTGTAAAGTTAATGTTCAGTGAACTTTTATTGTCAAGTAAACCTTGTATGTTTTGTACTGCAAGATGTTTTGTACTGCAACACGTGATAGATTGAGTAGGAGGCACATTGGTGTCATTACTTGACACATAAACCTCAGTAATGGTGATAATCAACAAACATCATGAAGTAAATTTTTAAGCTCCAAAAACACAAAGGCAGCATAAAAGTAATCCATAAGACTCCAATGGTTAAATCTATGTCTTCAGAAGCTCTATTATAAATGTGTGCGTGAGAAACAGATATTTAAATCCTATTTTACTATGAATTCTCCTCCCTGCCAGTAGGTGGTGATATGCACGAAGAATGCCAATCGCCAAAAACAAAAGAACAACAATGTGAATGTGACGATTGATTGTTTCTCACCTACACTTGCCATCTCACTTCTGAAGATATGAACCTAACCACTGGAGTCTTATGGATTACTTTTATGCTGCCTTTGTGTTTTTTTAGGAGCTTCAAAGTTTTGGTCACCATTCACTTGCAATGAATGGTCCAAAAGAGCTATTTAAATTTCATTTAATTTCTGAATTGAAATATAATATTGAATTGTAATCTTGACATGCAGCTTTAGAGATTTCTGTCTTTCTCTCCATTCAAACAGACAGGAGTTGTACTTGTTTGCCTAGAACCTACATCAAAATAAGCCTGGCAAGATGTCTGCCGAGTCTTCAAGTGGCTTCACAATTGAAAACAGTACAAATTTTGGATGACTTCTTAAATGAGCTCACAGCGTTTATTTATTGACAGCAATATGAGATCACTATGATCAGATCTTACCACATCATCTGTATTTTCTCCACTCGATTTCAGTGTCAGAGAGCTATTGAATTTCCTAGATGTATAAAACAGGGTATTAAAGACAATTCAGTAATTCCAATATAAACTTTTACTATTAATAGTATATATATATATATATATATATATATATATATATATATATATATATATATATATATATATATATATATATATATTTTCACATTCATATTTGGTTACATCTATGTTTAAATGTTGTTCACCAAAAGCTCATTTCACAATGGCCAAAGCCAAAAGAATTAAACTCACCTTGCCAGTGCTGGAGAATCCCCAAATGACTTTTGAGCTCCAGAATTTCTGTCTTGTGTTTTTAAACAGTGTTTCTTTTTCATAATTGTATCAATTTTCACTTGAGAAAGGCCTTCCTGCTTCACATGTCTTTCTACTACAAATTTAATGTAAAAAACAACAAATGTTTTGTAATGAGTAAGAACTTTTATTTATACCTGTTACATTTCTAGATGAAGCAGACCAACCCATTTGGGTTCACAGGAGTGCAACTACGTAATTATTTCAATGAATATGCCATATGGACTCTGTAAAGTAAAGTGTGGCCTGTCAGAGTTGTTCAATCGTTTTTAACGTGTGTCTCTGTTTATGTTGTTAGCTTTTCATACCAGGCTGTTTGCTTACGGGCTCCATCTGATCTTGTGAACTGCATGTCAGATGATGAGTTTCTATGGATGCTGTACCTTCATCATTCTCCTCCTCTGCCCCATCCATTAGGACAGACTGCTGAGGTCCTTTATTGATTGAGGGGAATTTAACGGGCTCTTTCATCATACCTGATGCAGATGTTGGTCTGGGTAAATCATGATTGTGAGGGTCAGCATTGCTTATTAAAGTGTAAGGAGTGAGTGAATTGGAACAGAGGCCACTATCATTTTCACACAGTGGTAAAATGTAAAGCTCTGGAAAAGGAGCCTAAATTGGAGGCAAGAGAAAAAAAGAAATTTCTTACTCCAAAATAACTATGTTAATTACAGTAAATCAAAATAAACTTAGATGCCCTTCATGTTACAAGCACTTACAAATGGTGGAGTGAATGATTTCACTGTCAGTTCTCCCTCTTGTCTGAATTTAACCTGACATCAAATGAAAAAGTACTAACAGTTTATTTTAAAATAAACATAAGACATTAACAAACATTACATAATTGTGGATCAGTATGTGCATTCAAATATGAACATACGTTATATGAAAGTAGCAGTTTTATAACATTTGAAACTATTTGAATATGCATTAATATTAAAAGAGGGCTATAATAGTCATTAATGTGGAGATTATTGGATTGGGGCTGTTATTGTTAATATGATTAATGTTATCATACAAATTTAATGTATTATAAAGTAGAAGAGGACTTACAGTATTTGAAATAGGACTTATTCTCCAAATGTATCTATCCCAAAGTTTCACAAGCTTGTCGTTATCAACATTAGTTGGAGTATTGGTGTATTAGAGATGCCTTCAACATTGAGTTATTTGCTCTTATTTCTTTTAAGCTGCTTTATTCATCTTAATTAGTAAATCTTGTATATTATTCTGTGATTGTAGCTACTCACCAGAGCCAAACTTCTGCCAACACATTTTAAAAACACATATTTATCAGTGATCCTGTCAAGCCCGAGGAATGATCCGAGATCAGATCTGAGATCAGATAAACTCACATCTGAATCAACTCTGAAACAAACAGATCAGACAGACTCACATCTGAATCAACTATAAAACCACACTAGCATACATTAAGGCAAGACTCAACTATGTAATAAAGTTAGATTATAATGGAAGGTGTTCTCATTGGTATTTTTCATACTTTTCAGGTAGGGGCAAGTTGTCATTTCAGATGATTCATTAATTGCTGTTGTTCAAAAGGTTTAATTAATTTTGTGTTACATTCCATTATTGTTGTTTCTTGAAATATTAGATTTTATAATTGTTTTACTGTTCACATTTTGTAGAAAAGCCATTAAAAACGTAAGAGTAAAATGTGGGAGATTGCTTGTTTACTTTTGATACAGTAGACCCATTTCAAACGAAGATAATTTTCACAAAAAATATGCATAATATTTATAATAATATAGTATAGGCTATACATAAAATACAGGCTTAATATAAATACAATATACAGCAATTTGCCAAAGTGACAACTTACCCCGCTATTGGTCACAACACACACGGTATGATATTCAATATATATATATATATATATATATATATATATATATATATATATTATATATTATTATTTTATTTATTTTTTTTGCATATAAGGCTTAAAAGGTTTGTGTCTATACAGAAATTGACTTTCAAAATAAACCTTCCCCGAGAAATATTCACTTGAGTAAAAAGTATGACAACTAGCCCCGGGTGTGAGTTCAGTGATCTCAGTAAACTGACCTGATGAATCCAGCTGATATGAAAGTGTCCACAGCATCAGCTGACACTTTATTCAACCTCCGATCAAACTGATCATCGGGTACATAAAACACATGAAGCTCCACGCGCTTTATGAATAACAAATCGATACATTACAACACAGGCAGGCGTATGCAGATGTTGATTAAATCAAATCGTATCTGCCATAAATCAAATAATGTAGTTAGAATAAAACTTACCTCTGTGATTTCATTCGTCTTGCCAGTAAACACGCTCATGGTCACTTAGGCAATGTTACTCCATTATTAACTTTTTCCAGCGTGGACTGGGAGGTCTTGCGTTTGTGATCGCGTCTGGTGAAGTGCTAAGTAACATTATCTTGAGTACTCAAACAGTAACAGTGTGAACGGAACACTGCTCATAAACACAATGAGCTTCGGTGTTGTAGGCTACGTGTGTTCAGAAAACCATTTTTAAATGAGCATGCCTAGAAACAAATCAAAACGTGTGTGTGTGTGTGTTTGTGATAATTTTATTTTCATTCTTACATTCTTTTGTTTCTAGGCATGCTCATTTAAAATGGTTTTCTGAACACAGATACTAAAAATATACATAAAATATATTTGATATTACAGGGACTTAAAATCATTGTATATTTTATTATTGAAAATGTGCTCTACGTGGTTCATTTTTGGAATACCATCCATCAAATTTTCTTTCTACCAGAGATAATATATATATTATCTCTGATATAAATAATAATCCTGAGAGAAATCACACCTGTCCCTGTGACAGCCCTAAAGACCATAACATCTATACCTAGACACCTCATTAGCAGCTGTTCCTATGTGCCGTGATATGTCCGTGCGTCTGGCATGTTGGAACGGTCTAAAGTTGTCCATCAACACATGAAAGTAAATTGACAGATACGGTCTTCTGCCGTCTTAAGTCTTTTTCAGACAATTTTCAGATGATCTGATTTTCCATAAACATTGGGGAATATATGAGCAATATCATAATTATGAGCAAGAGTGTGAGATATGGCCCTACGTCAGCACTGCTGTGATTCGGCCGCAGGCACGAGTGCCGTAGGTAATTACAGTAGTGCTGATTTAAAGCCATATTGCACGATTGCGAGTGTGATATTGCTTAAATACAACAGTTCAATGAACAAGTAAATTTTAAACAATTTGGACAAACTGAGTAGCCTACGGTCATAAAAAATGAATTTGTGCATGGAACTACTTTCTTACGCGACGGATCAGAATCTGCCTTTGCTGGTTCAAAACAAATGATGCGTCCAAGCCTTGGTTAGTAATTTAAAAAAATCACTTCAGAAATAGTATCACAGCTTGTGCTGTTTCGAACAAGTTATTGGATAAACAAGGATGGATGGCTGTGTGTGTATGTGTGTGTGTCTGTGGGTGAGTGAGAGAGAGAGAGAGAGATGGAGTGTGTGCGATCACCTGTTATCACTCCCAAGCAGAAGTGCTGTCAGCTGTCTGAAGATCAGCTTTTTCAGTGGAAAAATAGCATCCAAGCGGGGGTATTTCTCCCAGTTTTGCGGTAGCAGGTGAGAAACTGCAATGTCCTCCACCATTTTAAACAGCACGCATTGTGTAAGTAATCAGTCTGTTGTGTCTCTCAGCTGTGATGAGCCATAATGCTGAAAAGACAAACAGTAGCTCTTAACACATATGCACTGCTCTTACACTTTAGTTTAGAACGGCACAAACATCAGCACTCAGATGCTTCACTGTGTGTGTATCACTCCGCTTGTGTTCGTACCATTCTAAACTAAAGTGTAAGAGTAGTGCATATGTGTTAATAAATGTAATTTTGTGACATAACATATTTTAGCCAGCAGGTGGAGGCAAAAGACCATTTTTGCATGTAACAGGAGTCAGTTGGTGAAGTGAGTCAGTTTATAGTCAACAAAGCTCCGTGATCGTTCGTATTACTACTAAGCTAGAAAATAACTTTAAACGGCTTTAAACTAACAAATTCAGCATTAAGGCTCATCAGAGCTGAGAGACACAACAGACTGATTAATTACACAAACTCAAGGCGCTTACCTCTTACCGGAGTTTCCACATTGGAGAGGACAAAATAGCAGAGGAGATTGTGGTTTCTTTCTATAGTGAATGGTGGACCACCATTCAATGGAGGAATACCCCCGCTTGGACGGCTACTTTTCCACTGAGAAAATAAGATGTATTTCACCAAAATGACATTATGTTCAGAAACTGACTAACAGACTACAGTATCATCAACAGGTGTTCGCACATGCTCAATCCCTCCTCTCTCTCTCACACACTCCATTGTTTCTCCAATAACTTGTTAAAAACAGCCCAAGCCATGATTTTTGTTCTAAAGTGAAATTTTTTAATTACTAACGGAGGCTTTGATACATAATTTGGTTTGAATGAGCAATTCTGATACGTCGCCTAAGAAAGTAGTTTTTTTGTGACCATACACTTTTTAAAAATTTACTTATTCATTGAACTGTTATAAGCAATATCACACTTGCTATCATGCAAATATATATATGGCCCTAAATCAGCTCTATTGTGATTAACACATCAGTGCTGATATAAGGCCATATCGAACTCTTGCTCATGTGATATTGCTTAATTATATAAAAATTCCTAAAACAGATTTATCTGCAATTGAAGTCCTCTTTAAATGAAAATATCATGGCAAACATACTGAAAATTAGCACACAGTCTGTAATTTTATTACATGATGAACTGTTTTCACAAAAAGCAGTTTAGGCAGTGGACTGAGTCTTCATCTCCATTCACTTGCATTTAAACAGCTCTCCATGTTGAACGTTCCAAGATGGCGCCACAGTTGACTTATTAGAACCAGCCGAATGAGGCATCTACATATGAATTCTATACTAAAGACCACATGAAATCACAGCTGGAGTTTTTAGTTCTTGCTAGTTTTGAGGTCGTCTACACCAGTGGTTCCTAAACCTGTTCCTGGAGGCCCCCAACACTACACATTTTGTATATCTCCCTTATCAGACACCCACTTCAGGTCTTGGCGTTTTTATTAACATAAAAAGAGTTGAATCGGGTGTATTTGGATAGGTAGATATCCAAAATGTGTAGTGTTGAGGGGCCTCCAGGGTTGGGAATCACTGATCTACACTAATTTTTTTTGCCTATTTTTAAGATTAACACATTTCAATTTAATACATTAAATAAACGTATTAACTTAATATACAAATGTACAGATTTCAAATGTATAGTCTCATTTGATTTTATTTTCTCCCAAAACACTAAATGGCATCAAAAACTAGCTTTATGAAAGCACTTTCCCAAACACCTGTTTGTCACTATGGACTGCAAAATATTCCAGATCCATGAGATCATTACGCATAATATCCAATGATTGATTTTGAGGTCATTTCATCTAATCTTTAATACTTTTTAAAATGTTGCACATTAAAGTAGCTAATGAATATCCTCAAAATTATCACATTAATTTGGAGACAAAATACTTATTTGTCATTTTCAATTATGTTCAAAATGGTAATAAAAAAAATCAATAACTGTCCAAAGCCCCTGTTAAATGCATTGTTTTCAAGTGGGGGGAATAGATTTATGAAAAATGTTGGGTAGTGTGGGCTCATACTGACTGATCCAATCATAATGGAGATTTATTTGTTTATAGAATACTAGAGATGTAATGAAAATGTCAAATATGATTGAAATGAACAAAAAATGATGCACCCTTTTCTGAAATGGTTATTTTGAAAAGTATTACCTTAATTTGTTTTTCAAAAAAGCATCTTGCTGTCTTAAAAGCATTTGCATAAGCTGACAAATTGTGCCCTATAACTATTGCCCGGTATCTACAATATCAACATAACCGCCCTGGGGGCCTTTTACCCCTTTACATTTGTTTTTATAATAACAGTATTCAAAACAAATTTATATTGTTATTTCTTTTCACACAAATTATGTTGCTCCATCAATATTCAATAAAAATGAAATGTATTTCTTGAATCTTGAAACACTTTGTGAGCAGAACAAAGCTAATTTTCCTTCAAGTGTGCCTTTAGCCCATTGTACCCAACATCTATTCAGAATATTCTTGCTCATGGGATATGAAGAAACTGCTCATTCTTTAGGCTATACACAGGCATAAGAGACAATTACAAATGTTTACTAATGACTAAGTTTCAGCAGATTAATGTCAGAAATACGAGAAACCAGTTAACATGTTCTACAGTTAATGTGGCCTAAGCTACATATTCAGATTCATCTGGTAAGAAAAATAATATCATTTAATAATAGCATTAAAATTATTATTAGGCTATTATTTTAAATAGGCATATTTTATTTAGAGCAGGTCCAGAGTGTGACTACGCACGCCCGCCTGGTACCCAATCGTTCTAGTCAGCGGAGAGGGATAAGTGCAGCGGGATGCGGCAGTTGGAGAGAGCCACATGCAGCTGCACTGCGCGTTTGTGTTCTGTGTCATTTAATATTATTTTGACCGTTCGGCCGGTTCCGGTCTCCTTTTCCATTTTAACCTTGTTACAGTAATATAGTAACATTTAAAAATAGGTTTAAACGCAATTCCAGTTTAAACTCCGGCCACATCTGGTTCAATATCGAATTCAGATAATTTTGAAATAAACAGACAAGTTTATACAAGTAATGGCTTCACTGCATACCTCTATAAAGCATTATTGGTACATATATATTTTTTCCCCCTAAGAGAATAAATGCATTTTGACAGGAAAAGATATATTGTCAAATTTCAGCCCTTTCAAAATCTTGCGATTAAATCGCAATTAACTGAACAATTATGCGATTAGTTGTGATTCACCATTTTAATCGACTGACAGCACTAGTAAATAGTTTTTAAGCAGAGACTCCTAATGAATCTAACAGAGTCGTTGTTAAACATCAAATAGGGCTACTTTATAAAGCAAGTGTGCACACACATGCAGGTCGAGCAAACGGAGTGCAACGTACAGAGAAAAGGACTGCAATCATTTTGACGAAGACATCGGCTCTGACAACATAAATTTACTTTTAATTTCAACTGCTGAATTAGAAGCCTATATGCAAAGCAAGTACTTTAAGAGAACATCAAAACAGACAATTGTTTTTAAATGTGAAAAACAACATGCAATTTATAATAAAATGTATTTATTTTGTACACAACGGGTAGCATACATTTCCATATTTGTAGCCTTCAACTTGGGCACAAGACAAAATATGCTAAATAATACACCCCTCCCCCCATATGGTACAAGAAATAAATGAAAATAAATTTGGCGCTCACTTGATTAAAGAAAAAAACAAGTGATCGGTTAACCAATTATAATTGGTTATTGCAAGCCCACTATTATGTGACAGTAACTCCAACTATTTACAAGTCTTTCTGGTAAGAATAAGTCATAGTACTAGTGAACGTAGGCTTAATTTGTATTTAAGCAAGGACGAAATTTGTTTTTTTGACAAATTGATACATTTGTCATGCCTGGAGGAAAAACGAATCTCTCTTTAAAGTCATATTTCACAAAGGTATTCTTAATAATAAAGTACAAGAAAATATAATACAGCAAATTCAACGCATGTATTCCATTAACACTTAATCCATCAAAGGAAAAAGATATTATTAGATGTTAATTAGACATTAAAGAGCAGTTGCCCTATTTTTCCAGGATGCATCTTAAATATGGAATTTTCTTCTACTGGAGTCCATCTCATGACGCTGAAACATATCAAGCAACAGTTAATGATGTGTGACCTACACATAGTAAAAATGACAGACATTTAACAGCACATTAAAACTCTAAAAAAATATATTTTAGAGATAGAACTAACCTTGTGAACCCATTCATATTCACCAAATTTGGAGTCAAAGGTTCCTTTCTGTAAGGAGCGAAGTTTAACAGTAAAGCGGGGTCCTAGCTCTTGGATTCCTACTCTCTTTTCATTCTTGAAGATGTACCTGTGTTGTACAAAATGAATCGATCATTTCCTGTAGAAACAGCAGTTCTTCAGCTGTCCATTTCCAACACCAGTTAAATTAAGCATTGTTTGCTTGAAAATGTGTTACATTTCTGACCAATGACAACACAAGGGCTCATATTTCACAAACAAGTCAATTCCTTGTTTAGCATCAAAATACTTTTGTTTCCCTCTATTTTGAGAAGTTTCATTTTAGAATATATTCACATGCTTTTATTTATAGTATATGATCAATAATGACTAGCAGAGCAACATCTAGGGCTGTCATGATAGTGATTTTTTTTCATACAAATTATCTGTTTTTGTCATGTCAATTATATCTGTACACACACCTTAAACTTTAATGTGTTTACAATTGTTTACAAAACTTGGAATCTCTTTGTTTACACAGTGTTGTCTGGAATAGAGGTCAACCGATATATCGGTTTTGCCGATTAATCAGCACAGATAAAACATTTCTGGAACTATCATTTATAGGCAAAAATCCATACTGATAGTTTTTCCCCATTGTGAGCAGCCGGGAAAAGTCCGCTGTTGTTATACAGAATGAGAGCGGCCTCTAGAGGCAAAATAAAAACCATCACTTCAATAATGCCTTGTAGTGTTTGTTTTGACACGTAAGAGACTACACTCTGCATGGAGCGCAACACTTCAGAAGTGGATTTAAAACATAAACAACAAAAAGGTATGTATACAACACACTACAGTACATATATAATACAAAATATTTTAATTTGAAAACACTGCATTTATAGTTCTTGTTGTTGCTAGTTTGTATATTTGAGTTGAGAAATACACATTTCAGCATTATCAGTAATCTATTTGTGCATTTTCCTTGATAACCAAGCAAGTTGACTCATGATACGATTTGTCTATTATATCGCAATCGCGTATCGCAATATTAACCTCAATAATAGCAATATGACATTTTCCCCAAATCGTGCAGCCCTAGTTTCAATGACAATGTGATTCAATACAACATGCACAATAAAATGTATTAATTGTGACAGGCATGTGAATTAAAAATAAAATGCATATTGTGACAGCACAAATTTGTAAGATAAATCTCTGCACCAAGGGATAATCTTTATCCATATTTGACTGAAGATTTCATGATTTGGCAGTATTCCGTGACAGGTTTTGTCATTTATGCAATGGATCCATACAATTTAAATGAGAGAAGAGTTACCTGTGAAACCTGAAAAAGATGAAGTCTCTCTGATTGTGAAATGTGGCAACCTGACGGCCAATGAAATGTGGATCATGAGGAAACAGAGCGGCAAACAGCCGACCGATGGTGTGACCAAGTCTAGTAGAGAAGTTATTGAGGATGACTTCTGGAACGTGTTCTGTTGGGTCCTTACCCCTTCTCTAAATAATAACGAAGAGAATCACTTAAAGTTCAGAGTTGTGCCCCCTTTAGAATTATGGTAGCAATCAGGATGCAAAAGTGTCATTCAAATTGATTTTAAGGACATAGAATTCAAATTCTACCATTTAAACGACATGTATCTATATGTAACTGCTGTAACTATTTTTAAAAGTACATTTCATTTTTCAGTATGAATTACTAACAAACATGGTATCATACATGCAACATAGGGGGCATTTCCGGAAACAGAAGATGTTATTAATAATGTTTGAAATGCCACCTATGGAAATCTGTTTAAAGGGATAGTTCACCCAAAAAAATAAAATTTTTTAGAAGAATATTTCAGCTCTGTAGGTCCTCACGACGCAAGTAAATAGGAATAAAAACTTTGAAGCTTAAAAAAAAAAAAAAGCAGCATAATCCAATACGACTGTTAAATACATATATTCAGAAGCAATATTATAAGTATAGGAGAGAAACAGATAAATATTTAAGTCCTTTTTTTACTGTAAATCTCCACTTTCAGCTTCTTTTGTTTTTGGCGATTCGCATTCGATTCATCAGGGTCAGGAAGAATTCATAGTAAAAAGGGAATTTTAATCCGTTTCTCACCCACATCTATAATATTGCTTCTGAATATATGCATTTAACCACTGGAGTCTTATAAATTACTTTTATGCTGCCTTTATGTGCTTTTTGGAGCTTCAAAATTATGTTACCCATTCACTTGCATTGTGAGGACCTACAGAGCTCAGCAGAAGAAAGTCATATACAGTGAGGAAAATAAGTATTTGAACACCCTGCTATTTTGCAAGTTCTCCCACTTGGAAATCATGGAGGGGTCTGAAATTGTCATCGTAGGTGCATGTCCACTGTGAGAGACATAATCTAAAAAGAAAACTCCAAAAATCACAATGTATGATTTTTTAACTATTTATTTGTATGATACAGCTGCAAATAAGTATTTGAACACCTGTCTATCAGCTAGAATTCTGACCCTCAAAGACCTGTTAGTCTGCCTTTAAAATGTCCACCTCCACTCCATTTATTATCCTAAATTAGATGCACCTGTTTGAGGTTGTTAGCTGCATAAAGACACCTGTCCACCCCATACAATCAGTAAGAATCCAACTACTAACATGGCCAAGACCAAAGAGCTGTCCAAAGACACTAGAGACAAAATTGTACACCTCCAGAAGGCTGGAAAGGGCTACGGGAAATTGCCAATCAGCTTGGTGAAAAAAGGTCCACTGTTGGAGCAATCATTAGAAAATGGAAGAAGCTAAACATGACTGTCATTCTCCCTCGGACTGGGGCTCCATGCAAGATCTCACCTCGTGGGGTCTCAATGATCCTAAGAAAGGTGAGAAATCAGCCCAGAACTACACGGGAGGAGCTGGTCAATGACCTGAAAAGAGCTGGGACCACCGCTTCCAAGGTTACTGTTGGTAATACACTAAGACGTCATGGTTTGAAATCATGCATGGCACGGAAGGTTCCCCTGCTTAAACCAGCACATGTCAAGGCCCGTCTTAAGTTTGCCAATGACCATTTGGATGATCCAGAGGAGTCATGGGAGAAAGTCATGTGGTCAGATGAGACCAAAATATAACATTTTGGTCATAATTCCACTAACCGTGTTTGGAGGAAGAAGAATGATGAGTACCATCCCAAGAACACCATCCCTACTGTGAAGCATGGGGGTGGTAGCATCATGCTTTGGTGGTGTTTTTCTGCACATGGGACAGGGCTGACTGCATTGTATTAAGGAGAGGATGACCGGGGCCATGTATTACGAGATTTTGGGGAACAACCTCCTTCCCTCAGTTAGAGCATTGAAGATGGGTCGAGGCTGGGTCTTCCAACATGACAATGACCCGAAGCACACAGCCAGGATAACCAAGGAGTGGCTCTGTATGAAGCATATCAAGGTTCTGGCATGGCCTAGCCAGTCTCCAGACCTAAACCCAATAGAGAATCTTTGGAGGGAGCTCAAACTCCGTGTTTCTCAGCGACAGCCCAGAAACCTGACTGATCTAGAGAAGATCTGTGTGGAGGAGTGGGCCAAAATCCCTCCTGCAGTGTGTGCAAACCTGGTGAAAAACTACAGGAAACGTTTGACCTCTGTAATTGCAAACAAAGGCTACTGTACCAAATATTAACACTGATTTTCTCAGGTGTTCAAATACTTATTTGCAGCTGTATCATACAAATAAATAGTTAAAAAATCATACATTGTGATTTCTGGATTTTTTTTTTAGATTATGTTTCTCACAGTGGACATGCACCTACGATGACAATTTCAGACCCCTCCATGATTTCTAAGTGGGAGAACTTGCAAAATAGCAGGGTGTTCAAATACTTATTTTCCTCACTGTATACACATTTGGGATGGCCTGAGGTTTAAAAATGATTAGCGAATTATTCCTTTAATTCATATATACACTCACCTAAAGGATTATTAGGAACACCATACTAATACTGTGTTTGACCCCCTTTCGCCTTCAGAACTGCCTTAATTCTACGTGGCATTGATTCAACAAGGTGCTGAAAGCATTCTTTAGAAATGTTGGCCCACATTGATAGGATAGCATCTTGCAGTTGATGGAGATTTGTGGGATGCACATCCAGGGCACGAAGCTCCCGTTCCACCACATCCCAAAGATGCTCTATTGGGTTGAGATCTGGTGACTGTGGGGGCCATTTTAGTACAGTGAACTCATTGTCATGTTCAAGAAACCAATTTGAAATGATTCGAGCTTTGTGACATGGTGCATTATCCTGCTGGAAGTAGCCATCAGAGGATGGACATGGTCAGAAACAATGCTCAGGTAGGCCGTGGCATTTAAACGATGCCCAATTGGCACTAAGGGGCCTAAAGTGTGCCAAGAAAACATCCCCCACACCATTACACCACCACCACCAGCCTGCACAGTGGTAACAAGGCATGATGGATCCATGTTCTCATTCTGTTTACGCCAAATTCTGACTCAACCATCTGAATGTCTCAACAGAAATCGAGACTCATCAGACCAGGCAACATTTTTCCAGTCTTCAACTGTCCAATTTTGGTGAGCTCTTGTAAATTGTAGCCTCTTTTTCCTATTTGTAGTGGAGATGAGTGGTAACTGGTGGGGTCTTCTGCTGTTGTAGCCCATCCGCCTCAAGGTTGTGCGTGTTGTGGCTTCACAAATGCTTTGCTGCATACCTCGGTTGTAACGAGTGGTTATTTCAGGCAAAGTTGCTCTTCTATCAGCTTGAATCAGTCGGCCCATTCTCCTCTGACTTCTAGCATCAACAAGGCATTTTCGCCCACAGGACTGCCACATACTGGATGTTTTTCCCTTTTCACACCTTTCTTTGTAAACCCTAGAAATGGTTGTGCGTGAAAATCCCAGTAACTGAGCAGATTGTGAAATACTCAGACTGGCCCGTCTGGCACCAACAACCATGCCACGCTCAAAATTGCTTAAATCACCTTTCTTTCCCATTCTGACATTCAGTTTGGAGTTCAGGAGATTGTCTTGACCAGGACCACACCCCTAAATGCATTGAAGCAACTGCCATGTGATTGGTTGATTAGATAATTGCATTAATGAGAAATTGAACAGGTGTTCCTAATAATCCTTTAGGTGAGTGTATTTCATTGCATTTACAGGTGAGACTCGAAAAATTAGAATATTGTGCAAAAGTTCATTAATTTCAGTAATTCAACTTAAAAGGTGAAACTAATATATTATATAGACTCATTACAAGCAAAGTAAGATATTTCAAGCCTTTATTTGATATAATTTTGATGATTATGGCTTACAGCTTATGAAAACCCCAAATTCAGAATCTCAGAAAATTAGAATATTGTGAAAAGGTTCAGTATTGTAGGCTCAAAGTGTCACACTCTAATCAGCTAATTAATCCAAAACACCTGCAAAGGGTTCCTGAGCCTTTAAATGGTCTCTCAGTCTGGTTCAGTTGAATTCACAATCATGGGGAAGACTGCTGACCTGACAGTTGTGCAGAAAACCATCATTGACACCCTCCACAAGGAGGGAAAGCCTCAAAAGGTAATTGCAAAAGAAGTTGGATGTTCTCAAAGTGCTGTATCAAAGCACATTAATAGAAAGTTAAGTGGAAGGGAAAAGTGTGGAAGAAAAAGGTGCACAAGCAGCAGGGATGACCTTAGCCTGGAGAGGATTGTCAGGAAAAGGCCATTCAAATGTGTGGGGAGCTTCACAAGGAGTGGACTGAGGCTGGAGTTACTGCATCAAGAGCCACCACACACAGACGGGTCCTGGACATGGGCTTCAAATGTCAAACGTCTTACCTGGGCTAAAGAAAAAAAGAACTGGTCTGTTGCTCAGTGGTCCAAAGTCCTCTTTTCTGATGAGAGCAAATTTTGCATCTCATTTGGAAACCAAGGTCCCAGAGTCTGGATGAAGAATGGAGAGGCACACAATCCAAGATGCTTGAAGTCCAGTGTGAAGTTTCCACAGTCTGTGTTGGTTTGGGGAGCCATGTCATCGGCTGGTGTTGGTCCACTGTGCTTTATTAAGTCCAGAGTCAACGCAGCCGCCTACCGGGACATTTTAGAGCACTTCATGCTTCCTTCAGCAGACAAGCTTTATGGAGATGCTGACTTCATTTTCCAGCAGGACTTGGCACCTGCCCACACTGCCAAAAGTACCAAAACCTGGTTCAATGACCATGGTATTACTGTGCTTGATTGGCCAGCAAACTCGCCTGACCTGAACCCCATAGAGAATCTATGGGGCATTGCCAAAAGAAAGATGAGAGACATGAGACCAAACAATGCAGAAGAGCTGAAGGCCGCTATTGAAGCATCTTGGTCTTCCATAACACCTCAGCAGTGCCACAGGCTGATAGCATCCATGCCACGCGCATTGAGGCAGTAATTAATGCAAAAGGGGCCCAAACCAAGTACTGAGTACATATGCATGATTATACTTTTCAGAGGGCCGACATTTCTGTATTTAAAATCCTTTTTTTTATTGATTTCATGTAATATTCTAATTTTCTGAGATTCTGAATTTGGGGTTTTCATAAGCTGTAAGCCATAATCATCAAAATTATATCAAATAAAGGCTTGAAATATCTTACTTTGCTTGTAATGAGTCTATATAATATATTAGTTTCACCTTTTAAGTTGAATTACTGAAATTAATGAACTTTTGCACGATATTCTAATTTTTCGAGTTTCCCCTGTAATCACTTAACTTGTGGTGGACATTTTTTGGTGATGAATGGCAAAAGTAAATAATATTGTGGAATATATCAAATTTGTCAAAATTAACTATGCAATTATTTATGTTTTGTTAAAAATCCTGTGTTGGGACAAATTCAATTTCACTGCAATGACTTTGTATAATTTATTTGAATTGCATTCGAAAAAGTCCAACACATGAATTGAATACTTGTATTGTGAGTATTGCCCAACCTTGTTTTTTTTGTATTTCTCTCGCCTGTAAGAACACTTCACTAACCTTCATCTCTTTGCGAAGCCGAACACTGCTGACTTTGAAATGTGCAGTAGGTCCGTCAGGAAGGTGACAGAGAATCAAACCGTCTGTGATACTTTAAGTGAAAGAAAATCCTACATACAAGTTTCTATAAGCATTTGAACTTATCCAAGACAATGAGATCTCACAGATATTATTTAAAGTAGCTACATACTGAAGTCTGAGTAAAGGATACTTGGCACCTTCCTGTCCTCATTAATCACGATTAAGTAAGTAAAGCCTCGTGATACACACTGAGGAATCACTCTCTTCAGTGCCAGACCTCTTCTGTAGTACACATGTGCGTGTGGGATTACTGTTGCCAGCTGCTCACAAAACCTCACAGTTCTCTAAGAACACAGACAATACTATAAACACTCGATACTTGAAGCATACAGCAATCAGCCACAACATTATAACCACCTGCCTTACATTATGTAGGTTTTTTGTTTTTGGCACCATTCAGAGTAAATTCTAGAGATCAGCAGTTACAGAAATACTCAAAATACTCAATCATCCACGTGATTATCTAATCAGCCAATCGTGTGGCAGCAGTGCAGTGCATAAAATCAAGCAGATCCGGGTCAGGAGCTTCAGTTGATGTTAACATCAACCGTCAGAATGTGATCTCAGAGATTTGGACCGTGGCATGACTGTTGGTGCCAGATGGGCTGATTTGAATATTTCTGTAAATGCACAACAGTCTCTAGAATTTACTCAGAATGGTGCCAAAAAAAAAAAAACATCCAGTGAGGGGCAGTTCTGCGGACGGAAATGCCTTTTTGATGAGAAAGGTCAATGGAGAATAGCCAGACTGGTTTGAACTGACAAAGTCTACGGTAACTTAGATAACTGCTCTGTACAATTGTGGTGAGGAGAATATCATCTGAAAATGCTATTCTGAGATGCGGGCGCTGATTTGGCAGCACGAGGGGGACCTACAAAACATAAGGCAGGTAGTTTTAATGTTGTGGCTGTTCGGTGTAAATGCATTTCTCGATTCATACTCAGAAAAAACAATTAAAATATCACAGTAAACTCACTCCTCTTGGCCTGTCTGAAGTGGTAATAAGAACTTTGGGATTTGTCAATCGATTAAAGTAAGCTGAGAATTCATCGGTTCCTTCATCAAAAGCCACCTGGATAAAAACAAATGAGCTCCAGGTTAGTTTTAAGGGCTCAAAGTAAGAGGGCGGAATAGGGTTCATTAATCACACATCACCTCCTCATCCTCAGGGTTGACTGTAGTTTCATCATATATTCTCTGGTTTTCTATAGTCTTGGGAACTTCTTTAGGTGGTGCCTGAAAAAAAGACAATATATGGAAACACCAATTAATTCATGAAAAAAAAAACAACGACAAATGATCACTGAATGCCACTGATTTACGTAGCAAGATGGTTAAGAGATTTGAAAGCCAGTTCGATTATACACATTTTTACCGTTTACATCTGGTATTAACATGTGTTTTTGGCGATCCGATCACAAGTGCTAATAGTAAATAAATACGGGTGCAAATGGGGTCTAAAACACTTTGTGATCCGATCACTCAAAGTCAGAAACACATGCAAACCCATTGCATTTGTAATGTAAATGCTGATGCATCCCAAACAACAGAGGGACCACCTCCTTACCTGTCAATTAACCTACCACCACACAAAAATATGCCTTTAAAGCTGAAGTGTGTAACTTTTTCAGTGTCAATATTCTTCTCTTATCTCTGCTTAAAATCCAGAGAAAATTATAAGTAAGCATTCATAGGTTAATTTTTTTTAAAACTGTAAACACTGTCTAGGCTGCACTATGAAAATTCCTGTTTTTTTTTGACCAACCCGTCTAAAGAGAGACAATAACACTGACTTGACCATTGGAATGAGTTGGCGGCAGGACTATCTGTTTGTTTGATCAAAGAACATACTAAATAAATTATAATATAATAAATAAATAAGTGTTCTGCCAAAGACATTGTGTTGAGATTAAAATGTAGGTATATTTGAGAGGGAAAGTGTGTCGACTTCACATGCTTTTTCTTCTTTGTAGTTCAAAAACATGCAACAATACAATGACATAGTAAGTGATGTATGCAGACAAAAAAACTCAGACCCTCTCTTCGACGAAATCAAATAATCAAAGTGGCCACAGGAAAATGCAAATGGTGTAAATAATGTGTCTTGGCTCATAGTTGACCATGTGTGATCAGATCTCCATAGACAGATGTTGGTACCAGGTATTGTTTGACCAATATATCACTGAGGCCGTTGTTCTGAATTTTTAAATTACAGATCATTAATCACGTCATTTAGCACATGTAAATTAACTGACCCCTATACCCTTTGTTTAGTGCTGGATAATACATTTTACAGAATGTCACTTCATGTCCCTTGGATATCATTTTCTCATAGTAAATCTTCTTGATAAAGATACCATTTAATTTCGACCCATTAATCTTATGTTTATTGCATCACATATTGTCACATTATTCAAGTTTATCGCATGTCACATTTTGCTCTTAACCGTGGAGCCCAAGTGGTTGGTTCTTAATTAATTTGTTCTTGAGAAATCCTTTAAAAAAGGCTAATATTGAATATGGTGGTGCAAAAAAACAAAAAATGTGACTTGCTATATGAGATAATAATGCTATTTTGCCTGTATTACCAGGCTGACTTTCCCTAATTTTCTTAATACCAACATTTTGAATATTATCATTGCAATATGTCCCTACCTACTTTCAAACTAAACCTACGCCCATGAGTATTAATTCCTTTTATATTAAAGGAGCAATATGTAACACTGACATCAAGTGTTTAAAATGAGCACTGCAGTCCAAATTCTAAATATTGGAGTTGACTCCCTGCCCCCTCCTCTCCAGACTTGAAGCTCAAGTGGGTGGGTTGCCAGGTTGAGGACACGCAACAGGAACGAGCAAACTGACAATGGCAAGTGACGAGCCTTACACGGTAAGTTGATCAGCTAATGTATACGTTTGCAAAGTTTTTATTCTTTGCATATTATATATTTTTTATAACTCTGTCAATGTTAGCTAGATGTGTTGCTGGCTTCCATGGCTGCGGCATGCAGTTTCTCACCAACTTATTTCAAATCTGACAACCTGGGGTGTCGAAATACTACTGTGAAATGGGCAGTGGGCGGGATCACAGGTCAAAACACAAACAGAAATTTAAATCTCTGATAACATATTATGATCATTTTATGCTTTAACACATTAAATATATTACACATTGCTCCTTTAAATTGTGTGATACAGGACTTTCGGCATTATACCTGCCAAACCTACTCTCTGGATATCAGCATCGGTCATAAAAAAAGAAAAAAAACATCTGTTGACTTCTAGTACACCAGGTGGAAACACTGCCTTTGAAATACAGTGCATCAAAACATACCTTGTCACCAAGAGCTTCTCTCTCCTTTTTCCTTTTCTTTTTCAGTTCCAGTTTTAGCTGAGAAGAGATATAAAAATAAAATGTATTAACAAATAATACATTACAATGGAAAATCCATGACATGACAGAGAGCTGCCTAAATAGTCATTTGGAAGCATTGGAAGAGCATTTCGAATCAAATAACATGATGCGTCAATTCAAACCCACTTATTTTTGTTTGATTCGAACGTTCACATGATGCTCATGATGTTTTTGTCTCCAACCAATAGGACATATTTTTTCCAAGAAAATATTTGACTGCATACAATAAAAAAAAAAGAGGTGATTGGTTGTGTCTATGTCAATTTGACAAAAAGTACAAGTATTGTAGTCAAAGTTAAATCGAAGTCTTAAAAATTCACTTGAAGAATATAAACCATTAAATATTTTAAAGTGTGTTTCCTTTGCTTTAGGGGTCACTGGAAAATGAATAAACTGGATTTGCAATTTTTTTGCAGTTGGTTTATCATAAACTGGTAATATATCATTAAAATATAAAAGGCAAGATACAGGGTAAATACACCTGGCAAGACTCTCCATTTTAGTTAAATAAATCCTTCCAAACATAGATCCCTTTTCATCCATACATCAAGTCTACCTTTGCATTCATTCAATCTACTCCAGATATTTTGTTTCTCCTTAACAGTTTCATCTTTAGAAATGTGTATACCTAAATATTTAACATTCGATTTGATTGGAATATCGCTTCAAGGGAGCAATTGTGATAATTTCATATTTATCAATATTAAGTTTTAAATGTGAAAAAATAATATATTATTTCAATTGCTTTGGGAATCTGATCAAGAGCTTTTAAAAATAAAGTTGTGTCGTCCACCAATTGACTAATCACATTTTGGTGTCCAAATGCATTTAGTCTTTCAATATTTGAATTTTTTTTACAAGGATGGTCAACATCTCTGTAGCCATAATAAAAAAAACAGTCGAATATTATTATGTATATATCGGCCTTTAATAAATCCAGTTTGTGTCTCCCCGGCAGTAAGTAAGCTGTCACCTTTCTTTTCTCCTGCTTGAGTTTGAGGAACATCGCATGTCTGCGTTGCTTGTTTTTGATCTCAGACACGCTGAATGTGGGAGGAAAAAACCCTCCTGACTCGGACTTCTCCTCTTTGACTTCATCGTCTGCTGGTTTAATCTCTTCCACTGGACCTTCGTCGGATTTGGTCTTCCGTTTTATCTTCTTCGTCTTCCCCTTTTTCTTAGAAACACTTTCTGAAGTTGATAACTCCGTAACGTCCATTTCTGTTGCTTCAGTCTAAATTCACGTGTGTGAGAATCTTCTTCCGGTTCAGACGGAAGTTCCTGCTGCCACGTGTGTTTGTGTTGTGTTTAGCGTCCTCTAGCGTACAGAAAAGTAACACGGTTCTTATTTATTTGGGTGCCATGAACCTGTCTGAAATTTATTTAGAGCATGCAGTCCAATTTCATTGATGAGTTTTGACTTAATCAGGGTTTCTATATTCTATTGTATTTAACATCATGGAAACTATTCATTCCAAATTCATTATAAAATCATGTTGTGGCTATACCTTCATTCTTTATGGACACATTAGATGTTCACACTAGGAATCACTATGGCCTCATGACAGGGCTAAAGTAGCATTCTAATAGTATTAATACTTCAACTCCAAAACATTCCGATTTCACTGAGCACTACATTTGACATATGTATGACTTCATTGCGGGCAATTAATTCCCTTTCCATTATTCCATCACCGGGGGCATACATTCAATATAATTTCAATTTAATCAGGAATGTTGTATACATTCAAATATTATAATGACTTAAAAGGGGTACTATACATTTAAAAAATATATTGAGCAATCATTGTGATCGCATGACTATACATTTGAAAATGATAGCCAATCAAAACTTCAGTGAGTGAACGATGCATTTCAAAATGATTATGATCTTATTGGGCAATATATATTCCATTGCATACTTGACTTCATTGAGTCAATACATTATCTTTACATTATTACATCATGCAGGCCATATATTCTAAAAATCATTGATTTTTATTTGGTGACTATACATTTTAAAATTATTACTAGTATCAGTTTGTTGTTATATACTTTGTTTCAGCAGTAATGTGTATTGTTTCACATCAATATGACAAAATGTCCATATACTATATGCTCTCAAAGCAATATATACTTGAAATAGGAATTTAATAAAAACTTATTTTGCACACATTCATATTTTCCCCCAAAGAACTCTTATCTGCCATACATTCAACTTTCAGTTGTTGTGGTGTCTGTAGGGTATGGATGCTTGTTTATATTTATATTTTAATTAGCATTTTCTCTTTAGGACAATCTTATTTCCAATTCCACGTACTGAATGTCATAATTCAAATTCATTTAATCAAACATTTACCATATTTACATTTTTGCCTTTAATTTGTATTGAAGGAAGACGAAACTCTTCTCAAATATAAAAGCGAGTTCTCATCTGGTTTAGTCTCCTGAACGGGTCTCTGATTTACTGTAGCAATATGTATATTCAGCCACTGCCTGACGGAAGGCTTTATAAATGACTGGGTTTTGAGAACATATCAGTCCACCACCTCTGCCAGCCTGACCACTGTCTCTGTTCAAGTCTCCTAGACATGTCCACTGGTCTTTGAATGCATTAGACACACACCACTTGGAATGATCCTCATAGGAGCTGAACAGCTGCAGTCCTGGGAGACAAACTCTTTTAATGTTCATCACATGCCGTGGGAGAGAGCAGTTGGAGGGAAGACGATGTGCCTTGTGCAGCCATGATTCCACAAGCAGATCTGTGTCCAAAGCTTGGGCCACCCAACCTGTGTAAATGTCTGTAGGGAACATTAATAATTGAGTATTAATATAACTCCTTTTTCTTATGTTAAGTTTGAGAGTATGGATCAGTTTCATGCCTGGTCTGGTATCGCCAAATTAAATCGTGCAACCTTAAAGCCTAGGGCCCCCCGGGCAGTCAAAGGTCCCTGGCAGTCAAGGGCCCCTAGTCACTGGCCACATTGGCACGGTCAGTAATCCATCCCTGTCATGGGGGCTGCCATGTTAGGATCAGATGACCAACTGAATACTACTTGCATATTCTCAGTATCTACCCTATTATTGGACACTTTCACTCGTGCATTGTGTTAATGGCAGTGAATTTCTACAATTGCATAGGTCACTGAAAACTACTGTATTTGAATGATGCTGCATCCAGGCCCCTAGGTGTTAGTGTAAGTCCAAGATGACATATTCAAACAAATACTTAGTGCACGTTTAATATGATTTGCTTTAGAGTTACAAACAACTTCCATAATTTTACAGTACAAATATAATATAAGTCAATTTATAGTATGCTGTAAACTACTGTATTCAGTTTTACAGCAATTTTACTGTGGAATGAAATCGCAAATTGCTGGCTATTTGATGCCAGTAAATGACTGTTCATTTTACAACAAAGGTCTTAAAATTTTTGATTATCTTACTATACATCATTTTGATAATGACAGAATGAAGAAGGCATACAGAGGGAAACAAATATTTGCATTTTGCAGGCCATTTGTGGGCCAATGCGTCCACCCCGAGTGGGGCCTGGGACATGGAGTACTAGAGGGAACAGTGGGTGTTCTTCGCGGAGGCAAATAGGTTGACTTCTGCTCTGCAGAACACTTCCCAAATCCTCAGAAGTGTCTGAGGGTGAAGTCTCCACTCCCTGATAGCGCTCTCTGGTGCGATAACAGATACGCTCCGTAATTTAGGCAGACCGGCACATACAGTTGAAGTCAGAAGTTTACATACACATCAGCCAAATACATTTAAACTCACATTAACGTTTTTCACAATTCCTGACATTTAATTGTAGAAAACATTCCCTGTCTTAGGTCAGTTAGGATACCTACTTTATTTAAGAATGTGAAATGTCAGAATAATAGCAGAGATAATTATTTATTTCAGCTTTTATTTCCTTCATCACATTCCCAGTGGCTCAGAAATGTACATACACTTTGTTAGTATTTGGCACCATTGGATTTAAATTGTTTAACTTGGGTCAAACTTTTTGCAAGCCTTCCACAAGCTTCTCACAGAAAGTTGCTGGAATTTTGGCCAATTCCTCCAGACAGAACTGATGTAACTGAGTCAGGTTTGTAGACCTCCTTGCTCGCACACACTTTTAATTCTGCCCACAAATATTCTATCGGATTGATGTCAGGGCTTTGTGATGGCCACTCAAATACCTTGACTTTGTTGTCCTTAAGCCATTTTGCCACAACTTTGCAGGTATGCTTGGGGTCATTGTCCATTTGGAAGACCCATTTGCGACCGAGCTTTAATTTCCTGGCTGATGTCTGAAATGTTGCTTTAATATATCCACATAATTTTCCTTCCTCATGATGCCATCTATTTTGTGAAGTGCACCAGTCCCTCCTGCAGCAAAGCACCCCCACAACATGATGCTGCCACCCCCATGCATCACGGTTGGGATGGTCTTCTTCGGCTTGTAAGCCTCACCCTTTTTCCTTCAAACATAATGATGGTCATTATGGCTAAACAGAGCACATTTCTCCAAAAAGTAAGATCTTTGTCCCCATGTGCACTTAATTTAATTTAATTTGACCAATTGTCACACATTATACATACATTTCTGCATATACATGGTGAAATTATTTATTTTTCACATATCCCAGCTAAGCTGGGGTCAGAGTGCAGGGTCAAGCCATGATACGGCGCCCCTGGAGCAGATAGGTTCAAGGGCCTTGCTCAAGGGCCCAACAGTGGTGTCTTGGTGGTGTTGGGGCTTGAACCCACGACCTTCTGATCAGTAACCCAGAGCCTTAACCGCTGAGCCACCACTGCCCTAACTGTAGTCTGTTTTTCTTATGGCGGTTTTGGAGCAGTGGTAACTTCCTTGCTGAGCAGCCTCTCAGGTTATGTCAGTATAGGACTCGCTTTACAGTGGATATAGAAAGTAAACTTCTGACTTCAGCTGTATGTTGCACGTAGTGATAGGTGATGATCCTCGCTTCACTGGAGGCGTTGTGTCATGCCCACCAATTATGGCGATTGTATTCTGCCCTTTTAATTTATGCATGCCACTACTGTAGTGTTGTCTGAGCGAATTAAGACATGGTTATTCATAATGTCGAAAAGGTAAGTCTTCAAGGCTTGAAAGATAGCCAGTAGTTTTAAGAGGGTTATATGTCATGCCCACTTTGCACCTGTCCAGGTGTCCGTAAGCCAGGCGTTCATCAGTGTTGGGTGTGTTCACCATGTACACAGTGAAGCGACAAATGCGTCAGAATATGCTTTGTGAATACGCGGTTTCCATAAGAAACACTACACACAATGTATCCTTTCATGGAAAATGAATAAGTCTCTAAAGCATGAATTATTCAGAATCCAGGCTAACTTCTAAAAAGTAGCTAATACTTCTGTCTATACATTATAATTTCAGGAGCTCAGGTTTTTCACAACAAGGACAGATACATTTATACTGCTTCAGATGATAAAGCAAGTGAAACTGTAATAACACTGTAAACTAAAAACATATAACAAGGATTCAGTAACGATGGGGATAAAATATACTTTATTGACGCAAAGAGGAACGACATAAGCCAGCTATTTTGTGCCAAATCTGACCCGACAGCTAAAAATACAAATCATTTTTATAGGCTTACTGTAGTAAATCGGGGTAAGTTAAGGACATTGTTTTGAACATTGATTGTTTATGTTCTTAATCAATAATGGCAATTTTTAAATGTTTAACCAAAAAATCTTTACATTTAGATTTAAAAAGAAGATTAGATTGTTTAAATCAAACTGCTGTGAGCTCATTGGCTACCATCAATCTTGCTTGCAAATATTGTATGGGAAACACGACTGGTTACTGAAGGGTCACACAGCTTTTCAAAGCTTTAATTGGCAAGGAGGCAGGACCCAGGTAAGGGAAATGTGGGAGTTTGGAGCTGCAATGTAAAACATGAAATAAGTTGAGAAAGACATGCGGTAGGAATAGGTTGGCCAGACGTCCCGTTTTTCCAGGGACAGTTTAAGCACTTTTTCTAGTGTTCTGTCTTATTCTCAAAAAATGTGTTTTGTCCCATATTTCCCCTCTCCTAAAATGTATCTATCGCCTATGTGGCTTTCTCAGTCTGATGAGAATTCTAATCAAAGTTAGCCACAGATACGGCTTGTAAAACCAATCAAATCACACCGTCTTATTTGAAGTACATGATTGGATTAATCTATCCAATCACAATCCCTTATCAATAGACGTCGTCCAGTTAGTGAACTGATTGAAGAGTCAGTTTGAAAGAGCGCAATGAAATTGTGGCTGGAAAAACATCAAGGAAGCGTGCATACTTTCTTTCTCAAGAAAAATATCTTTCTCAAGAAAAAGTTTCTAAGAGACATTTTCAGCAATCCTTGCACTAAATTTTGGATTGGCTTCACACTCAAGCAAACAGCCACTTTTAACCGTGCACTGGAGATAGTAGAGCAAGGCAACAAATAATCCAAAGAAGTGGCTTTGCACATTCATGACCTGAGAAAAGACTTGTAGGCCAGGCTGGAGGAATCATTCATACCCTCTGACATTTAAAAGCAGCTGGATGCCCTGGTTGAAGCTGGTGACATGCGAGTGTATGATTTCTTTTGTGCAGAGAGAAACTTTTATTCAGCATCGGTGGATTACCTCCAAAATTGGAGTCACTCATTGAAGAACACAGAAAAACTTGAGTGAGCCCTACTAGGAGACATCCCAGAGTGGAAAGACATTCAAAGCAGCTTCGAACAGTTCTACTCCAGAATCCCCGCTCTCAGTTTGATGGACGAAACCATGCTCTTTGACGAAAAACATTGTCACTTGTCGCATCACTGAGTGGAACATGAACAAGACGGCCGTGTCTGAGAGATGGACGGATGTTTTTCATGAGCTGGAGAGCAAGACCATCAACTTCGGAGTCTTAGCCAAGTTCGTGGAGTTTGTTTTATGCCTGCCTGGGACATCTGCATCTGTGGAGCGTGTGTTCACAGCAAGGACACTGGATAAATCTCGACTCAGTGTAACAGTCATGAAGGCAATGCTTTTCGTACATCTTAATTTTGGACTGGACTGCTTTGCATTTTACAATAAACTCTTAAAAGACAATTGCCAGTGGCGCTTGCAGCTGTACGGCCGTATGCGCTCCAACTGACCTGAGAAATATTTACTCTCAAAATATTTCTCCAATCATGAAATGTGTCCCATATTTCTGTTGGCTGTTTAAAAGAACTAGCAATGCCCAAGTTGCAAATTAATAATTATTTTTCGGTCCTTTTCAGTAAATTGGCCAAACGGGCTTGCAAAACGTTCTGAATCGATTCATGATTCAGTACAATTAGTTCAGAGCGCTCTCTCACTGAATCATTTGGAGCAGTTTCTCACACAGTAAAACAGTGTCAGAATATTTAAGAATCATGCACTGGATACAATGTAAATTTACCTACAGTCAACTGAAACAAAAGGCTGTCTTTTTGAGAGGTAACTTTGAGAAACTTCAGCTAGTGCTTTGGCATGTGAACAAGGGGCTGTTCAAACTGAAAGTGTTTTTGCGTCGGCTCGCGCTGTTTTTCAATCGTTTTCCATTTAAACCTTCACTAGTTGTCTTTTGACAACTGCGTCATGATTTACTGTGTTTTTAGCATCTCTCAATTGAGTGTTGCATTTTTAGATGCTGTGTCAAGTTAAAAAGAAATCCATCCTCACGAGAATAAAACAAATACGTATCTCAAAGTCACCAGAATTGAACGCTTTGGTGTTGTTTTTTTCACACAAAAAAACTCACTGGGGAGCATGATCCCGGACCCCCTAGATATAAGGTTTGCAAACCGACCTGGGCCTGATGTGATCTGAGAACCCGACAGGTTTCGGGTTGGGTTCAGGTTTGTAATTAATGAAAAAAATAAACAGGCCTACCGATCTTGTTCAAAGCTCTCACTCACTTACACACGCGAACAGACGAGTTAGGGGCTGTTCATACAGAATGTGTTTTTGCACACGTCTGTTCTGTTTTCCCATTGTTTAAACACATGGTGGACAAATGTCTTTGACATTTGCACTGCGTATCACTTTTTCTTCAGCGTCTCGTGCAGGACCAGCACTGTTTAAACACCATGTCTAGTTAAAAAGTACTTCACGTTTAAAAAAACGCTTGTTGAGATGCTCTGTTTAATTTTTTGCGCTGTGCCTAGATTGTTTTTAGTGCTGTTGTCACAAAGATTCAACAATCTCAACAAGTTTAGACTGCATAGAGGGTACTGTTGCATTGTGTTACGATCCCTGGTTGTCTGCCCCATGTTTTCCGTGTCACTGTCACCACGTTTCCCGGTCTTCATCAACATTCATCGAACGACAAGGAGTGGAGAACAAACAGGGTTAATATACACACACAGGATGATCACAAATAACAAACAGGTGCGAACAATAACACAATGTTGAGGATTGGGAACCATGGTGACGGTGACATGAAAAACACGGGGCAGACAACCAGGGATCGTAACATAACACTCATAACATAACATAACGAACGACAGGGTAATGGAGGAACAAACAGGGCTTAAATACACAGACACATGATTATACAAATGACAAACAGGTGCGAACAATGACATAGTGATGAAGACCGGGAAACATGGTGACGGTGACACGGAAAACAAGGGGCAGACAACCAGGGATCGTAACACATTGTTTCATATTATTCCAGATTGTTCTGCACCAGGTGAAGTTTCAGCAAATAAACAGCAAAGCAATGCTTTTTCCCTTCAGCTCTAGTGTACTGAGGGCTGCCGTGCCTTTTTAAAACTGTGTAAAGAATGTTGCCTATATGCTTACAAAAAAACAGCTATACTAGGAGAAGAAATTAGATAGTAAGCGATTTCGGGTTTGGGTTGGATTCAGGCTTCAAAATCTGGCTGGGTAGGGTTGGGCCACATGGTGGGTTTCATTTTAAGGCCGATTCAGACCTCCAAAAATTAAATCCTGCAGGCGCCCATGACAAGCACACAGGGTTGGGAGGGTTACTTTTAAATGTATTCCATTACAGATTACAGAATACATGCTGTAAAATGTAATTTGTGACATATTCTGTTAGATTACTCAAGGATAGTAACGTATTCTAAATACTTTGGATTACTTCTTCTGCACTGGTAGGTATGTGTGTGATCTTGTTTTAAGGAATTTTAGATATTTTTACAGGAAAACAATATAAAAATGATTATCAAGAATATGATTTTTGCCCTAATATCAAAGGTCTTACTAGAAAAAAGAAATCATGATCCAAGTTTCTTGATAAAAAATATGATCGTGCCTGGTAACATGTGCATGTAAAATGGCTTGAAATAGCATTTTAGCTTAGCATAAAGCTGACAATTTACACAAGGTTTATTTCTATTTCTTCTGCTCCAAACTTACTTCAAACTTACTTCTCTGTCTGCTCATATGAATGTAACACATCATAAGAAAGTGTTTCACCACTGTTCAAATGAACTTTGGATCGCATCATTTATATGTATAAATGTTTTAAATCTGAAAGGACTAAATATTAAATTAAACATATGGAAATAAAATGCAAAGTAATTTCTTTAGTAATCAAAATACTTTTTGAATGTAACTGTATTCTAAATACCAATTATTTAAATTGCAACTGTAGTGGAATACAGTTACTTATATTTTGTATTATAAATATGCGTTCCCATTATATGTATTCTGTTACTCCCCAACCCTGCAAGCGCACACTGAGAAAAATTGCTGCCAGGTGACAGTTACAGATGCGGATGCACCCTCTTCTTCGCATTGATTTACGTGCCAAGGTAAGGATATGTAATTTCATATATTTAATTTTTTCTGGCAGGGGGCTGTCCCATTTTCCACAAGTAGGAATTTGGTCATCCTAGGTATGAATGAATTAACTTGGTGAATTGTAATACTTTGCAGAATGTTAATTTTAATATGGCAGTGGTCAGATTGTGAAAAGTTTTGAAAGTACAATGATGTATGCAAACATTAATGTACAATTTTATCGCTTATTTAACATTCACAACTCGTAAATAAATGGTTCACAGGTGTTCACTTTACATTAAGGTACACTTTCATAGCTTATTAATGTTGGTTACTCAATAATTGGTTATATATGATTAAAGTTTAAATATCCATTAAAATGAAGGTTTTTTTGAACAATCTTTTTATGAACAATAGAGAAATCAGAAGAGTCAAACAATGGGTGGATACAAGTATGAAGACCCGCAGAGGACTGGGTAAGACATCCCTCGGAGTAGCACCATTCTTTTTACATTAAAATGACCAGGAAAGTGACATAAGTCAAGACATTACAGTAATGAATATCAGCACAACATCTTTTAATATTTATACTAGTCAATTTTTGCAGGAAACTGATATAAATCATGAATTTAGACATTTCATGATTTTGATTAAAATACGTATGAATAAGTGCCTTTATTAAGCATTTATAACATGTGAGTTAAAATTGGCTCTTCATTTGGCAGGCATTGCATGAATTATTTTTTTTTCATGTTGTCATAACTGTACATAAATGATTACTAATGCATTAACAGTAAATTATTTTAGTTGTTCTGACAGTATTATTGCTGTATTTCTAACCGCAACTTACTGTAGATACTGTTTACAGTATGTTGCTGTCAATTTTTCTTTCTTTCAAATTTTGTTGTTTTTACAGTATCAATACACTTCGAGAATGTGGAGAGCCATCAGCCCGAGGACGGATGCGCGGTAAGGTCTGTTTCTGAGATACCATTATGAATGGTCACTTTGCGAGCGTGCGATTGAAGCGTCTCGGATCAAAAATGGGCTGAAGCCCACGTCTCACTCCGGAACAAATGTTTGTTTGTTTGTGTGAGAATATTTGTTTGTCTTGTGAAGCCATTAGAGAGCTTTCCTTTTTATGTAAGAATCTTTGTGTATCATCCCAGTGAACTCTAGCAGGGATTGAGCAGCGTGTGAATGTGTGTGTGCATCTCTTTCAACAAGCGCTTTCTCTTTTGTGTGAGAACATTGGTTGTGTGAACACAACACACAGAAACACATTTGTGTATCATCCCAGTGACCTACGGTGGGGAATGACCAGCGTGTGAATGTGTGCGTCTCAATATTTGTGACTAGAACATTTCTGATTTTTATGAAAACATCGTTTATGTGAACACAATACACAGAAACAGCCTGTGGGAAGCCTCCCAGCAAACACCAACGGGGAGGGGAAGCGAGTGTGTAAATATGCGTGTGTGTGTTGAGCGTGTGCAGCACGAGCAGACACAACAAGCATTTTCTCTATTGTGTGAGAAGATAATTTATGTGAAAATCATCACACAGAAACAACATACGTGATCTCCCAGGGAACTCCGGTGAGGAGGGGAAGTGAACGGTGTGTAAATGTACACGTACAGATGGTGCAGACACAAACAACGCTTCAACAAAATACAAACAACAAACAAAATAAACATCTTGAAAATCTGAACTCTTGAGCACTGTCATATAATAAATGTAAATAGTTGCCCAAGTACCGTGCTGTACTTGTGCTGCATAATGTGATGTCAATAAACGGCCAGGACATCAACCTAAATTACACGCAGAAGAGGTTTTTTTTAAGAATTTAAGAGCTCTTACCATCTACGTAGCTCTGTGATTTGGCAAAACTGAAAAAGGTCTGTCCTCCAGCTGATAACAGCTTCTCCAGACTCCTCCTGGTTTTTATGGCCGGAGTCTTACCATCACAAATTTGTGCCATGACTGCAAGTGTGCGAAATGCCACAGGGACAGAACAGTTGTATACACGTGGGCCAATATATGCTAGATGCCGTGCTGTAAGAGAGAGGAACACCAATTATATATATATATATATTTATATTTTTTTTTTATATATAAATATATATATATTTTTATATCATTTTCAAAAGTTTTTTCTATGTGCAGTGGGGTCCAAAAATCTATTTAGCAATTTAATATTTTTGTTTTCATTGCATATTATTTTACCAACATAACAAATTGAGTAACAAGTTGAATTGAAAAATTTTGTAGCATTTGGTTCACCCCTTTTGCTTTAATGACAGCATGCAATCGAGTTGGCATTGACATGATTTGAGAATGTTCCAAAGAGAATCTTGAATGCTTCAATGGAGAAAAGGAAAGATGTCCTTTTTTTAAATCCTATAACTTTGTTCATTTTCTGTTAACTTCAAGTATTTTTTTAATATTTATTAAACTTGTTTATTTCAATGAAAGAAAATTCAATGTGGTCTCTGACTTTTGGATGTTAGAACAACATTAATAAATAGTGAAATAACAAACTGTTATAGAGAGCAATACAATTTTTCTGCTTGTATTTTAAGTTACAAAAATTCAATCACATGTCCTATGTACAATGAGAATTGTAGATGCTCACATATCTGAGGTAACTGTGTGTAACTGTATGTAATACAGTGCAGGGTCTGGCCATAGTATTTTCCCGATGCCGGATAACTGTAATCTCTCTCTGGAAATGGAGGGAAATGAGGAACGCTGTGTGTGATCCAGAATCCCTGAGACTGATCAAATAAAATCACTCCTGCATAAATTATATACATGACAATACAGTTACCCACAAAACCTCATGCAATATGAAACAATTTCAATTTACAGGAAACAATATTCATCCATAATGGATAATATACATGGAGCATGGAAGTTGTATTCAAACATAAATTTATGATTTTGATGTGAATAATACATAGAAGGGAGCTGAACTGCACTGAATTTGAATTTGAATATGATATTCAGATTGGACTCATTGTAATCAGATTGGACTCATTGTAATCAGATTGGACTCATTGTATTTAGCTTGATATTGCTTGAAGTTGTCTTAATGCATAAATAACATATTTCTCTGATCAAAGTTTGTTTTGAGAGTATGAAAAGTACAAAGATTTATTCCCTGCAATTGCCAATATTACAATTGTTTTCAAGCCTGTATTTTTTATTTTATTAATCTTTCTTTTCTTTCTTTTTGGCAACATAATTCAGAAATGTACCTTTTGTATGCCCATAATTGCTCGGGTACTTCAGTTCTGGTGGGGCATCATTGTACAGAATATAGACTGAACTGTTGGACTGAAAAATGCGATTTGTCATTACTGTTATCTGTGTATATGTCTGTTACCTGTGAACAGCAGTGTCAGAAATGAACTTTTTTATTAAAGTAATATTCCGGGTTCAATACAAGTTAAGCTCAGTTGACAGCATTTGTGGCATAATATTAATTACCACAAAAACGTATTTTGACTTGCCCCTCATTTTCTTTAAAAAAAAAAAAAAAAGCAGAAATCTGGGTTACAGTAAGGCACTTACAATGAAAGTAAAAGGGGGCCAATTTTTTAAGATTCATACACTATTTCAAAAGTATAGCCACAAGACATAAACAATATGCATGTAAACCTTGTTGTAGTGTGATAAAATTGCTTACTAACCTTTTCTGTGTAAAGTTATAGCCAATTTTACAATTTTGTTACCATGAAGATGTAATGTCAACAAACCTTAAAACCTTAAATTGACTATAAAAATTACAATTGAAACAACTCTACAGTTCAAATAATACATGAGTTATAACAGAATAATTAATGTAAGTGCTTTTCTAAAATTATAAGCTTCATATTTCTGCCTTTAACCCCTCCAAAAATTGGCCACATTCACTTCAACGGTAAGTGCCACACTGTAATCTTGATTTTTGGGACAAGTCCAAATAGTAGGCTAATCAACATAATGCCACAAATGCTGTTGATTGAGCTTAACTTAACTTAAATTGCGTAACTGCAATATTTCTTTAAGGGGCAGCATTTGCCCACTGAATTGATGTTTTAAATTGTAATTATCAGTCATTATAAATATTGCACACAATTATGCCTTTACTGTATATTTAACATAAACTGTATAATATATAACCAGGGCTCTGCAAGTGAATATATATATGTGTGTGCTAGAATAGTTAGCATTTAAAGATGTCCTTACTGTATATCTGGAGTAGAGCTGTGTCATTGTTTTGCTTAAAGCTCCTTTACTGCTGTTTACTGTATGTTTACTCAACTGCCAGTTCATGAATGATGGGTCCAGATACATGTATTCCACCCCACTTCCCTGAACCTCCATCTTATAAATGGGAAGTTTGTAAATAAGGAACCTTTTAAAAGAATTTGTTCAGAGATTTACCACAGTGTAACATTCTGTATACGAATATGCTGTGTGATAGCTTGCAATGCATAACTACAAAAGGAGTGCTAAACAACTTTCAAACATGTTTTGAAAAGACAAACAGCAAAGATTTCAGATCAACTTACCAGTCCACAGGTTGGCCATCCTCATTTAAGCACGATATCTCTGCCTGTGAGAAACAGACAAAAAACATCACGAGACATACAAAAAGCCTGAAGAATATAAACATTTCAGTCTGTGATTCAAAGTGAATCAAACTCATGAATTTTCTGTTCAGATGAAAACAGAGAAAGTGCTCGTGTAGCATGCTGAAAAGTTAAATCATAACACGTTTCAGTTCAGCTTGTCTAATGTGAGAAAGGGGAAGTGATTCTTGTGACAGATATCATGCTAGCTGCAATCTAAACCTGCATTATGCTTCAGAACAAAGAAGCTAGTTTTCTTTGCATTTATTTTAATGAAATATAAATGAAATATAAGTCTGAGACCACACTGAAAATGTGTGGTTTTCATTTAAACCTGGAAATGAAGTTTTTTATGAATTGAAAAATGTAAAACAAAGAAAAAAGTTAGAAGGAGGAACTTAAAATGAATAATAATGATCCCTCCATCCATTTTCTTCCACTCATCTGGGTCCGGGACTCAGTGGCAGCAGACTCAGCAGGACAGCCCATATGTCTGTGGCAGGGCGGAGGGGGGCTGGGTCGTGATCATACACACCCAGTCCCTTATCAGGCAAATTAAGCCTCCGAGAGGGATAAAGGCCGATGACAGACGGTGGTGCAACGAGAGAGAGATAGTTTACGGACATGTCCGTCATGTGTGTGTGTTTGTCTTCTGTTTTAGTTTATTATTAAACCATTATTTATGTTGAAAAGCCGGTTCTCGCCTCCTCCTTTCCATTGATCCCTTTACAATGTCCTTTTCCTCAGCCACATCCTCCAGCTCTTCCCGGGGGATCCCAAGGCGTCCCCAGGCCTGCCGAGTGATAGAATGTCTCCAGCATGTTCTGGGTCTGCCCCGGGGTCTCTTAACAGTTGGACATGCCCAGAACACCTCCCTAGGAAGGCATACATAAGGCATCCTGACCAGATAGCCAAACCAATCCTTTTAATGCAGAACAGCGGCTCAACTCTTTACTTCCACACCTTGTCTCTTAGGGTGAGCCCAGCCAACTCTGCGAAGAAAGTTAATTTCGGCCGCTTATATCTGCACTTTTATTCTTTCGGTCACTATACAAAGTTCATGACCATAGCTGAGGGCCAGAACATGGATTGAGTGGTAAAGTGAAAGCTTTGCCCATAGACTCCCTCTTCACCATCAATGTGTGGTACAACCATATTACTGCCACCACTGCACCACTGCACCAATCCACCTATCGATCTCATGCTCCTGTTTAACTCATTCATGAACAAGACCCTGAGATACTTAAACTCCTCCAATTACTCCCTACCCAGAGAGGACAATCTAACTTTTTCTGACAGAGAACCATGACCTCAGATTTGTAGGTGCTGACTCTAATCCCAACTGCTTCACACTCAGTTGCTAACCGCCCCAGGGCACGCTGGAGGTCGCAGCCTGAAGAACACACCAGAACAACAGCATCCACAAATAGTGGAGATGCAACCCTGAGGCCCACATTCCGATCCTCGGCCATGCCCTGAAACCTGTCAATGAATATCACAAACAGGATAGGCGACAAGGGACAGCCTTGGTGGAGTCCAGCAACCACTGGGAAAAAACCTGACTTACTCCTAATAATGCGGAGACAGCTCTTGCACCGGTTGTACAGAGACCAGATGGGACACATTAACGGCCCCAGTACCCAATACTCACTTAGCGCCCCCCACAAGACATGGTCATAAGCCTTCTTCAAAAGCACAAAACACATGTAGACTGTCCAAGCAAACTCCCACATCCCCTCTAGGATTTTCACCAGGGTAAAGAGTAGGGGTGTTACGGTTCAAATTTCTCACGCTTCGATTTGTATCACGGTTTTAGGGGCACGGTTTCAGTACGGTTCAGTATTTGTTATGTTCAGAAAACAATATTACTGCCAAATTCAAAGAATACTCTATTTGGTGAACACTTCAACAGGTTTGCCCTTGAATAACAATCATTGTTTTACAACAGTAACCAAATAATTTCTTATTTCTAGCCTTAAAGGCTTTTCAGTCAGAAATATCAAACTGTCATGTCCTGGTTCGCTCAGACAACATGACAGTTGTGGCATATATAAACCGCCAAGGTGGAATTCAGGAGACTTCACCCTCAAACTGTAATGAGGATTTGGGAAATATCTGGCAAAGCAGAAATCGATCTATTTTCCTCAGTAGAGAATACCCACTGTCCGCTCTGGTACTCAAAGTCCTAAGTTGTCAGGCAGAATGTGGTGACAACGGATGCTTCCAACACAGGTTGGGGGCGGTGTGAGATGGCACCTGGACAGGTGTAAGGAGGGCGTGGCACATCAACCGCTTAGAGCTATCGGCTGTAATTCTAGCCTTAAAGGCTTTCAGTCAGAAATAGTTAGTTGTCATGTCCTGTTTGTCAACATGACAGTTGTGGCATATATAAACAGCCAAGGCGGAATTCATTCACCACCACTGTTGAGAATGACGCATCAACCTCCTCCTATGGAGTGAGCATCATCTCTCTCTGAGAGTGACATATGTCCCAGGCCGCTTGAATTACAGCGTGGGCCTACTGTCATGCTACGGGGTGATACTGGGCAAATGGAGACTTCATCCTCAAAATATACTGAGGATTTGGGAAATATTCTGCAAAGCAGAAATCAATCTATTTGCCTCAGTTGAGAATGCCCACTGTCCCCTCTGTTATTCGAACAGAATAACAGAGAATTCCCCAATGGGAAGGGACGCAATGGCACACAAATATCCATTTCCTCTGATTTGCCTGATCCACTCTGTCATATGCAAAGTCCGAGAGGACAAGGAAATGGTTCTATTAGTTGCACCGAAATGGCCAACCAGCCATGGTTTTCGGAAATTATGGAGATGATGTACAACTCACCATGGGAAATACCACTGCGGAGGGATCTCCTCTCTCTCAGGCGCAAGGCAAAATCTGGCATCCCCAGCTCCAGCTGTGGAACCCGCATGTGTGGCCCCTGAACTGAGTGCACTACACGCACCAGAACTGACGCGTTCAGTCATGAACACCATTTTACAAGCCATATCACCATCCACAAGACGCCTCTATGCACTAAATGGAAGGTGTTCGCTGATTGGTGTCTCTCACACAGCAAAGACCCAGTAAACTGCCCGATACATGAAATTCTAATAATTCATCAAGAGCGATTAGACGCAGGACTCACCCCCTCAATGCTCAAAGTGTATGTGGCAACTATATCTGCGTATCATGCACATGAAACCGGCAAGCATGATTTAATCACAAAGTTCCTTAAAGGAGCAAGACGATTAAACCCACCTCGGCTGGCTACAGTCCCGACTTTAGTCCTAAAAGCTCTCGCAGGGCCCCCATTTGAGTCTTTGGACTCTGTTGATTTGAGCATGCTCTCCATTAAGACCGCACTACTGCTGGCTCTGGCCTCAGTCAAATTGGTAGGTGACATGCATGCATTATCAGTCGAGTTTGGCCCAGGCCTTTCAAGAGTCACTGTCAAACCAGGACAGGCTGTGTACCCAAGGTCCTGACCACACCCTTCATAGCTCAGGTGGTTCACCTTGCGACCTTCTTCCCTCCTCTATTTAATTCAGATGAGGAACAATCATTACATTATTTATGCCCTGTGGGGGTGCTGCACACATACGTTGAGCACACCTGCCAGTTCAGACTGTCTGATCAGCTCTTTATATGCTATGGTGGAGGCACAAAAGGAATGTCCATCTCCAAGCAAAGACTTGTCGATGCAATTACCCTGGCTTATTAGTCGTAGGGTCAGACTTGGCCAATAGGTGTTTAAGCACACTCAACTAGAGGCATGGCCTCCTCATGGACATGGACAAATTGTGTGTCTTTACAAGACATATGTTTTGCAGCAGGATGGTCCTCATAAAACACATTTGCAAGGTTTTACATCCTAGATGTAACGTCTCTTTCTTCACAAGTCTTCTTTGTTTAGAGCAGTTGCTATTCATTGGCCATATAAATATATACTTATGCCCTTCCCTTTAAGTAAGGGCTCTCCATCATTACACAACCGCCTGCATTCAGGTCAATATAATTACCATAAAGTCACAAGCACTTTCATTATAAATAAACTCCCTTTCTGACTGGGTTCATAAGGAGTTAATTGTACTATATGACTATAGTTCATATATTCACTATAGTTCATATATTCAGCGCTCTCCTCCTGGCCATCACGAGGATGCTCATTTCGGTCGTCGTCCCATAAGACTGAGCTGCCATGTTTCCTCTCGGGGAAGTTATGTTGTGTAGTGCGGTGTGATGGAATTCTGTACCCCATATGCGGTACTACGCAATGACAAGTGGACTGAGTCGTAAGGGAACATCTCGGTTCCATGAGACGAAGGGAACGAGACATTACGAACGCTAGCTGCACTACAAGGCATGAGTGATGTGCTCCTTGTTCTCAGTCAGAAATTTTGAGGAAATGGTGTCTGTGCACCGGGGCTCAAACACCATAGCCAATATTAGAATATAGGCATTATAGAGAGGTTTCAAATAGGTTGTGTATGAAGGTGCTCCCCATATACGTTACTACGCAATGTCTCGTTCCCTTTGTTTCAGGGAACTGAGGTTATGTATATAACCGAGACGTTTTACAGCATTTATTAATCTGGGTTCATGTTAATTTCAACATATACTGATAAATACATAAAAAACACAGTGGGTGTTTCCCTATATTATGAAAACATGAATCTATATTCAGGTACTCGCGTGATATTTCAATATATAAAGCCTTTATTAGAGGGGCTTATATCTTTAAAAAAAATACCAGCAGCACTCTTGGATATAATTTCTTTTCATCATAAACTAATATATTTTTTTAAATCAAAAGTTGTATTTATTAACATTAGTTAATACAATATGAACTAACAAGAACGAACAATGAATAATTGTATTTTTATTAACTTACATTAGCAAATATTAATAAATGCTTTAAAATATATATATTGTTAATTGTCTGTTCATGATGCCTAATGCATTAACTAATCTTAACGAATGAAACCTTTTTGTAAATTGTTACCAACTACTCAAATATCATATATCAAAATGCGAAGTGTATATTATGAGGTGGTTATTGTGTGGATTGTTGCAAAATTGTTTACTTAATCAGTACACAGTATATCTAATCTTGTTTTCCGTAAAAAATATATAAACATCAAACACAAAAATTGTTTAAATGTAAGAGAGTTTTAAACCAACATACAAAACCACAGGTAGAAAAATTAAGCATTTATGTTATTGGACCTTACTGTAACTGAGCTACTGTATAACCCTTTTGACAAATTTCCCATGTCACAACTAGCCCCAATCAACACTATATGTTCAAGCAAGGTTTTGTTTAACAGCTGCCATGCCTTTTCAGTGACTCCAGTGGTTCACAGCAGTGAGAAAAATTATGGTACTGAAGACCATTCAGTCTGGATTTGAGGGCTTCCTGTGGGACCATTTCACCACTCTGACAGAGACGGAGGACAGATTCTTCTGCACTTCTGTTTACGTGAAATGGCGTTACAAAACCGTGAATGTGGCATTTGATGCTGTATGGTAAAAACAAACCTTCCATACAGTTTTATTGAGTATGATTTTTATTTCAAGACACATAGTATAGACCTATACACTGAACAATGACAATTTATTTGCAGGAAAACTGTGAGGGAGACCATCATTGAGAGGTTTGCTGGACCCTATGATAGTGGGGAATATTCCCCTTCTGTTCAGAAAACTCTATATGATACACAACTTGTGCTCGACAGAATTCCAGAGGTAAGTCAAACTGAATTTTTTATGCTGATAATGTTTTCTTTTACACTTTTATATACAGTAGGAGCAATACAATTGAGTTACACATAATATATATAAATATATTTATACATATTTGCTGCCAAACCAGCATTATTTCTTTTTTATTTCCCTCCTTTTTCCCCCCAATTTGGAATGATCTATTGCCAATGTGCTCTAAGTCCTTGTGGTGGCATAGTGACTCGCCTCAATCCGGGTGGCAGAGGACGAATCTCATTTGCCTCCGCGTCTGAGACAGTCAATCCGCGCATCTTATCACATGGCTTGTTGAGCGCATTACCGTGGAGACATAGCACGTGTTCAGGCTTCACGCTATTCTCTGCGGCATCCACACACAACTCACCACGCGCCCCACCGAGAGTGAGAACTGCATTATAGCGACCACGAGGAGGTTACCCCATGTGACTCTACCCTCCCTAGCAACCGGGCCAATTTGGTTGCTTAGGAGACATAGCTGGAGTCACTCAGCATGCTCTGGATTCAAACTCGAAACTCCAGGTGTGGTAGTCAGCGACTTTACTCGCTGAGCTACCCAGGCCCTCAAGCATTATTTCTTAATAGATATGATGAATATGGGACTCCCAAACAAGGATGAGAGACTGAAATCCATCAGGAAAACTTGTCGAATGAAGTGACACAAGGGGTCTTCCTGGGACACCAAACGTACCTCAGAACCTGAGAAAAGGCCAATGTCAAGTTGGCAGACAGAATTTGCATGCCCCGCCCCGGACATACAGGTATAAAGGGAAGCGGGGCAGCGAGTGCCAGTCAGAATTTTTCTTCGGAGCCGAACAGTTGTGCAACAAGCAAGCTGAGTTCACCACTGCTTCAATTACCTCTATTGGTGATAAGCATTGCTGTTGGATCTACAGCACGTTTCCAGCTGGCGTTCTCTCTCTCTCTGCACGCTGTGCAGTCTACATCCTAGGTGCTTCGACAGCGCTTTCATTGCCTGAAAGAGTGTTTCTCCTCCTAAAAAGAGTTTATTTCCTCTAAAAGAGTTTGAGTTCCCACTCATAAAAGAGCAATACTCAGCAGGCGTTGAACGTCCTTTTCAGGACGCGTCTTTTTAAAGATGTATTTCCGCCTCTGTGTTGTTCCTGGATGCGGTTGATTTCTCTCCACTTCTGAAGGTCATAAAAGCTGCCTCGAGTACCTGGGCTGTGATCACATGCAGGCAGCGTTTTATGAATGGTTCATGTTCTCAGTGCAAGAACATAGCCATGGCAACATTGTGGCTTTGAAAATGCAAATTCGCTCTCTGACAGTAGGTGATGCTTAAATAGCACAGAAATATAGCTGTTACCCTTGTAACGCCTGTACACATAGCAGCCCTGTGCTTATAAACTATACTTTATTAGGCATTATATGGAGGTAAGATGAAAAGAAAATGCCATCAAAACTTTTCTGGAGACTGTCAGTTCCATTCAGAGATACATTTATATAAAATAGTCATTCAAGGGCTATAGTTAAAGTCTTCAGAAGTCATAATCACTATGAGAGCACTTGAATTTCATCACAAGTCATTCTGTATATATTTTATACTTGTCACATAAAGTGTTACTGCAAATCTGCCTGTTATGTTTTTATATTGCCAACAAATGTTTATGGTATATTGTTGGCTGTTGAGAAGGTTTAGAAAAGGCGCACACACACACACACACATAAAGGCAATGTCAGGTAATTTCAAAGTTATCATGCTACAAAACACGAGATTAATCGTGAATCATTTTAATTAATGACAACCTCAAACATTTGAACAGTAATTTTACATATGAATCTTTCTGCATAATGAAATGATTTACTTACCTTTCCTTGTGGTTTTTGAAATGTCTGATAAAATTCAAGGTTGTGGTGGTTGTATCGGATATTTTTGCGTTGCATATTGTGCATCTGGCAAATGCAAAATTCAGAACCAATTCAAAGTCTTTATATAATCATCTGTCAATTTGGCCCGTTGTGAGCGCAGCTTTAACTGTACAGATACAGATCAGTGGTGCTGGTGGGCTTATATTTTTGCATATTAATTAATTGATGTCGCAATATTTTTTTAAACACATGTCATTACTATTTAAAATAAGTTATTGTAAATAATAATAAAAACATTCAAGTCATTGTCGAGTCATGCAGTTCAAGTCAAGTCAAGTCAAGTCTCGAGTCACTGGTTCTCAAGTCAAAGTCAAGTAATTTTCTTAATTTAGTCAAGCAAGTCACAAGTCCTTAAATTTATCGGGAAATCCAGCCTCTGTCTATAACAGCAGCCATAGATGTCTCTTCACTACACAGTAAAATGACGATGGATTAATCAAATTGTGGGCACAAATTAATAAAAAGTGGCCACGATTTAACTAAAAGGAGGGAACTAATTAAACGTGGCCACTATTTAACAAAATCGAGGGAACTAATTAATAAAACGTGCTCTCGTATTAATAAGGCTCACGTAAGCATTTGTGACAGACCTCCGACCGAAGAGAGCTCTACCTCAGTGAAAACATTCGTTTTTAACCGGCTAGTGGGATGCTGGCTTCTATATACTGTTATGAGAAAGAAATTTAACTGACTTGCTATAGCTAATAAACAGTGTTTCAACAAACATTCAGTAGACTATCAATAGCCCGTATAAAAGCAGCAAAATAACAGCTTATCGACTAACTTGCTATAGTAAACCGTGTTTCAACAAACATTTAGTAGACTTTCAGTAGCCATATAGATCTCTAATAATGACCTACTTACATTATTGTTGAGAACATCAGTTCATTAAAAGGTCATTAACAAAGATCTATATACAGGCTACTGAAAGTCTACTGAATGTTTGTTTCAATAGCGTGAATATAGATCTTTATTAATGACCTTTCAATGACCTGACTCTGAATAACACAGAAAATGTACCTTTTATCACGCGTTGTTTGCCATCAGGTTAGGACATGGTGTGACTGTAGATGCCTAAAGCCTCCTCGGTCTATCTCTCTCAGTTTGATTAAGAACTCATAATAAATAAATAAAAGAATAAAATAAGGCTGGGCATAGAAATGCATCTAATCTCAGACAAAAAACTTATCAGACATGTTTAGTAAGATTTGTGTGCAGGTGTGTTGTGCTCTTTAGTTAATATCGTTGTTGCGGACCTGTTTTCCCTTGAATGCCCCGTCTCGCAACAGATACTGCTCTCGTGCAGTCTCAAAAACATGCAGAGGAGAGCAACGGTCGGTCAAAAGTTTCAATAAATGATACATAATATTTTGGTTTGTTTCTCACCATACCTTAAGAAATGCTTTCATAACAACCATGAGTCTCATGGAATAAATTATTACACTTCTGAATTATACTTTTGCGTGCTTTTGAAGCTTGAAGCCGGTCACCATCAACTGACATTGTATGACATCACTGAGCACAATTTTCACAATTTCTCCTTTTGTGTTGAGAAAAGAAAGAAAACCATTTGGGTTATAACAGCACAGGGGTGAGTAATAAATGACAGAATTTTAATTTTGTGGTGAATTTTCCCTTCCATTGTAAGTGCCTCAATGTAACCTCAATCTCTGCTATTTTAAAGAAAAGGAGGGACGAGTCAAAATAATTTCTTTGTGGAAATCAATATTATGCCACAAACGCTGTCTAGAATCCTCCTTTAAGAACAAGGGGCAATGACTGATAAAGTGTAACATTTAGATGTGATTTAGGCAAGTAAAGGATTTATTATTGTATCTATTTTTATCCCTGAATAAATGAAAACATTTTCTAATTTCTAGCACAAAATTTAAAATTATTTAAAGGGGTCACCATAAGCCTCCTGGTTGTAAAAATTTCTCATCTGATTTTTACAGAATGTATCAAATTTATCTGATTTAATTTTTAATAATACTTTAAAAAAGGTGTCATTACATTATGCATTGACAGTTTGACATGAAAAATCAAATCAATACATTTTGAGAGAAAAATCAAATAACATACCAGACATATCAGAAAGATAAACTTAAAATCATAACTTAAAAATAAGTGACGCTATACAGTCCTGTGTGAAGAGATGTCTTAAGAGGTATAGACTATAAATTGAGATATAACTTGACCTTTTCCCTTTTAAACAATATTTTTACTAAACAAATATAAAAAATTCCCACTGGAATAAATTTCACATACTGTATTTTGACATTCGGATTAATTTAGAAGAGCACATCTGTTCAATAAATGCGTTGGTGTGGGTTAATGCCATCTATGCTAAAAAGGAAAATCCAATCTTCGCCTTTCATGTCAATAATCTACATTATTTATAAAACAGTTTTGGCAGTGGGAACCAATGTCATTGCAATGATGATCAGACAGTAGATTTATTACAGCAATCTGAAAAAGCACCATTTATTGCAAGCCACACTCAAGTCATTTTTACACACTTCAACCTTTTTAAAGCACACCGTTTCACAAACTGCTGTACAATTACAGTGTTGTACTGTCTATCGATGACAATTCCCCAGAAATCACATTGTTAGTTACAGAATTAAATAAATAAACAGAACAAATAGCAGAACAGAGCTCAGTCATTCTGACAGGACTCCCACAAATAAACCTCTAATGTGCTCCGCGATTACAGCTGTGAAACACAGCGCATACGCCATTTTCAGATATTAGATCATTTGTGCTGTTACTTTATTCCAACACACTTTTATGAATTAAGAAAAGGGAAAAACATAAAAGGAAAAAATTAACACCAAGATTCCAATAAAAGCACCAGTGCGGCAGCAATTAACCTCTCAGTTCTGCTTAAACGTTCTTCATGCGTAACATAGAAACATCTTCAAAAAAATCGTGTTTCAATTTCAGTTCAAGCCATTTTCATTTTAGATTACACATCACATTATTAAATCAAGCATCCCATCTTAAAAGCAATAATGATGAATGTACAACCGCAGAAAGTGAAGGTCAACGTTTTTTCTTTCAACCAAATCTGAACAATAAAGACAATGTTTAGGGTCGGTAAACATCCATGAGACAAACAGTAAATGTGCCTGTACAGCAGAATGAGACTTTAAAAGCAATAAATTCACCGTGGAGTTGTAATTTTCTTTATGTATTAAGATGCATAAGATGTATTAGTTGTGTCTGCAGTTACCCTGCGGTCCACTGCTGTGATTGTCATCCATGCGCCCATGCGGCTGCAGCAGCTATGACACGTTACTTTTTAAGTGTTGGGTTTGGAGAGGCTTCACGTGATACTCGTATATCTTCAGTGCAGGACCCAGTTTTATTGACAGTCCGGTCAGAACATCATTACGGGTCATTAATAAAAGGGATTTGCCATCGATTTCCTGTAGGGGGCACAAGTTTTTGTTTGAGTGCATCAGAAATAGGAACCTATTTTAAAAGGATAGTTCACTCAAAAATTTAAATGATGTCTTCATTTACTCATCCTCATGCCTTTCCAAACTAGGGTAATGCACAAATGGTTATTCGGTTATTTGTGGGGACTTAGGACTCGGAAATAAATGTTTATTGCAATAGAGATGCGTCAAACGCTCATTAAAATAGCAGGTAATAAAGTCCACAGTGAGCTATAATCTTAAATAGCACAATTCAAAGATCTTAAAATGATAACACTTAAATTATAGTCAAACAAAAATGATCAAACTGTCACTGACTGCAATATAGTATTCTTAACCAACAGAAAAAAACATAATTTAATGCTAAACCTGATATGTGCTCTGCCCCGGCAGGTTCAAATGTCCATGATGCTGCGAATGCTAGTATTGTCATGTGCATGCCCTCGCAAATATCGAGAGTTCATTGCAAATTTGCCGCAAACTCCCCACTGATCATTTTCACATGCAAATGAGCTTTGTGGAAAACTAGTGGCAAATTGCCCATTATTGCCAGGGCTGGACTGGTAATTAACTGGCATTTTCCCGGTGGGCCGATGCACTTTGGGGCCGATCAGGGGCGGACTGGCCATCGGGAGAACCGAGCGGGGTGGTGGGTCTGCCGTGAAACGTGCCGAATGGGCCGCGATAAGCTAAAATGTGCCGCCGCGTTATGCAGAACTGACCACAAAACGGTGCCGCCATATTCAGAAAAGGACAGCAAACACCCCATGTGAAATCTCGAGCTGATTTCTCTTCCCAGTCCAGCCCTGATTGTTGCCAAAGGTTTGTTGCAGGTTCGTCACTACCAGTGAAGAGCAGCAAACTTCTGGCAAACATTAGCAGCCAACAAGCTAATTTGCATATGAAAATAACAAGTGGCAAATTTGCAGCATATTTGCGGCTAGTTTGCCAGAACTCTAAAAGCCTTCCAAATCTGCGTGCACCGACCCACCTAAATACATTTTTTTTCTGATTTAGCTAGAGTCCAGCACCCGCATTTCACCACCCCTCTGTCCCCGTATGATAAGTTGCTTTTTAAATCATGTAACGTTGTTGTATTAATGTTGACTGTTCATTGTTATGACCAGATATGCGGTCTAGGCTTATCAACGCATAATATGTGGGAGTCATTCTCTAGTTCAGGGTATTTTCACATAATATTTCACATAATATTTTAAAAGTAGCCTATATCTTTCATCTTCTTCCGTCAGTTCACTGCAGAGAAGATCGTTGATCATCTGTTTCTCCGTGAAGGGGAGAGACAGTGAGAGAGAGAAAAAGAGGCGCTCAACAATCAGCTGTTTTTCCGAAGTCAGCTCTTTAGATAAAATTGTGGTCGCTGTGGGAAGCTAGTACGATTTTGACAGACTGTACAGACATGACTATAGATATTCTTAGTTATGTTATTAGGCTGTATTTTCATAGATTTTAATCTGCTTTATTGCAATTCTGTTGATTTTGTTCTGTGATAGTTTCCATTTTGTCTTTTTTACAGATCTCATTTGCTGTCACAGTTAACATCACAAGAAATGGGAGTTGGAGAAAGTGTTTTGTTTTAAACTAAAGAAAAACCCACAGCTTCCTTTTACTGTTTCTAAAAATTAAGGTGCTGTGTGAGTTTGGGCCACGAGTTCTGGGGGGGGACCACATCATTTGTTGTCGCTTCTAAGACACTTTGGTCTCATGTGTGAGCTTGTGGGCTTGTATGATTTTGAATAGCAGTCTCCCGATTTCAAAATCCAACCCTCAATAAGCTGAGCTACAGCGGAAGACAGTCACATTGGAATAAGTGTGTAAATGTATGCAAGTCTGTAATACAAGAGTTAAAATAAAAAACAATTATTGAAAAACAAAAATAATTATGCCTTAGAGAAAAAGAGTTTCGATATCACACTGTAAAAAATGTCTGTAATTTTAACAGTAAAAGACTGTAAAAATGCTACAGAAATAAAATGTTAATTGATTAACGAATATTAACTGTAAAATATATAGTACCTTTTTTTTAATATATTTTAAAAGACAATACAGTAGTTTTTACAATAAAATGTTGTAAAACAAAACATTTTTTATGTAAAAAGTAAGATTTTTATGTATAATTAATGGTAAAAATGTACATTATGTTTAACAAGAGAGTACATGTACTTTTTACAATGATTAATTGTTAAAATTACAGTAAAAAACTGTAATCAGGCGTTCCCAGAATTCCCTGCGTGTGCCATTACATTTCATGGGAATAATTATGTTTTATGTTTTTTTCTGTACTGTGCCAACATGGTCATGTAAATTACAACCATTTTAAACTGTAAAATGGACAGGTTGTTATGTAAAGTTGTTTACATTTGTACATAATTATACTGGCAACCACAACTGCCAGTTTTTTTTTTTTCTAAAAACAACAGATTTGTTTTTTACAGTGCACCACATAGCAAGGTGTGAGTAATAGTGTGAAAAATACGTGTTAATAAAGTCATAATCAGCCGCCGTAGTCGTGATTTGTGTGAAAGTGAATAAAATGACGTTGTTGTAGCACCTCTATTTTCATTTCACCAGGGAACTGCAGCGGCATGTACAAGTCAGTTTGCAAAAATGTAGTTATAGTACAGTTCATTCTATGAGAAGTTAATATCAGGTAACTAACATTTTTGACACAATATGGCCAGTTATTCTGTTTATTTTTGCTACACCAACATAAACAGTGACTCAAACAATGAAACGCTCCAGTGCTGTTCTATTAAATATCAGCACTCTTGGAACATTGCTTTTGCAATAAAATTAAAGTACTGGAACTGACTTTTGTATAGTATCTTGTATAGTAGAAGCCAGATTAAAATAATTAATTGTACATCTTAACAAAATGATAAAAATAAGCACTTGTTTTACATTTAAAATATGATATTGCATATTAACCGTAAGTAAAGGGTTTAAGGCTCTTATAAAGGGGTTAGGGGTTGTACTCATGCATTTATGCTATATGCTGTAGCTATGCATATTTTTCCCTTAATTAAAATGGAGGGGGGGGGGGAGGTGGTACAGACCAGTAAGACCAGAATAATAAAGAAAAGGGTTAAATGCACATCAGCCTAGAAAAACATGGCTGTAGATTTCTGCCAGCACTATCTCGAGCCCCACCTGATCCTGGAAAGCGTTGGCTTGCTCCTCAAACCCTGTAGCTTTAAAATAATTGACCACATCCGTTACAGCCCAGTGGGATGGATCTGTAAGCTGCCCGTTCTCCACAGAACTATCAGAGAGAGAAAGATGTTTAATCGTTGCATTAGTATAATTTAACCAAAATGCCCATATAATCATCCTTAAAACATGAGCTGTCACTTTGTTCTCTGAAAATGTTTGTGCTGAATATATGCACACAAGCTTTTTTTCAGAAAAATCTTTGCTTTGGTCATTACAGCTGACAAAGCACTGGAGCCCATTTTACATTAGGTGTTTTAAAGGGATAGTTCACCCAAAATGGAAAATTCTGTCATCACTTACTCACCCTCATGTCGCTGTACGCCTATATGAATTTTTTTCTTCTTCTGTGGAACACAAAAGAAGATATTTTGAAAAATGTCTCAGAGAGAGGTCAACAGGGTCCAATGTTGTTTTGGACCACACTGACTTTTATTGAATGGACAAAAACAGTTGAAACATTCTTCAAAATATCTTCTTTTTTGTTCTACAGAACAAAGAACGTCATACAGGTTTGAGGGTGAGTAAATGTTGACAGAAATTTCATATTTGGGTGAATTATCCTTTTAACTACTATGCACTTCTACATTAAAAATAAACTTGTGAGGGTTTCAGACAACACACACTGTATGTACACAACAGATCAAATACTTCATTGTATTAATCGTAGTACACCACACTTAAAGACACCTACTAAAATGCCAACTACATCATGTGTAGTAACTGAAAGTGCATCCAAACATCACACTGGCCCTAAAGAGCAGTTTCACTCTGACAGAAGGGCCAGAGCAGAGGTTCTGAGGCTCAGGACACAAACTCTAAAGATTCGACATGGCTTATGTTTACACAACAGCAGAATACAGCTGTCAGTCCTATTTAAAGTGCTGAATATATTTATGTATTCATTTATGAGACCAAGAACTGCATTCTACAAACACAGAGACCAAATTAAGAGCATTCCAGTTTATCGCATGTGTGTGTTCCTGTTGCACAACTGGTAGGTTGAGCATGGCACTAGCATAAGTTCATGGGTTCAATTCCCATGCAAAATTGAATGGACTTTTAAGCTGCTTTGGATAAAAGCATCTATGAATTGCAGATATGTGCTGTATGAAAGGAACGACAGTAGACTATTAGTTGTCTGTCCCAATATTGACATACATATGACATGTGGTACATACTTTGTGGGTTATTCTTTGCTGTCAATCACTAATGTTAGGGTTGTTAACCTTTCTCAGGTTTGAGAAATGGTAGAATATCTCGTTTTGTGCAGCCTGTCCACTAGACACCTTTTAGGTGTTTTCTGGGATGGAGCAAAATGGACTAAAAACGAATTTGATGCAACCGAAGAGTTTTAGCTACATATCTGTGAAAATGAAAGCAACAGGAGCTGACTGAAAAGTAAATCCTTAAAGACACAAAACAAAGTCTTGAAAGTTGATATTGGTATCAAGGATTTAAATCGGCTAAAATGTTTGGTTGGGAATAAAAGCTCTGTTTCCAGACTTACTGGATCTAGAGAGGAGAAAGGCCATCGGAAATAAATCCCTTATGGTTTCATCTTTGAGTGTCTTTAGCTACTGGTTTATTTCATGTTGGAGAAAGTTGACTGAACGTTGCCAACATGAACAAACATGGACACACATTTTTTGCCCTCAATGTACCCTGTAAAATACCCATAGTATCAATACCCTATTGATACATTATAAACTTACCTTTTGGTGTCCACTGAACCATTTTCCTTGGTTTCCATGACTGTTGGATAAACACAAATAAAACATGAGAGCTCATATGTTAGAATACATTGGTATATATATTAGGTTCTCAATGGATTCCAAATCAATGGATAGTCTATCTGTTGGGGCGGCTGTGGCTCAGTTGGTAGAGCGGCCACTAATCGCAGGATTGTTGGTTTGAATCCCGGTCCACACGACTCCACATGCCTAAGTGTACTTGGGCAAGACACTGAACCCCAAGTTGCTCCCAATGGCAGGATAGCGCCTTGCATGGCAGCTCTGCCGTCATTAGTGTATGAATGTGTATGAATGGGTGAATGTGTCACAGTGTAAAGCGCTTTGAATTCCGTTAAGGTTAAAAAGGCGCTATATAAGTGCAGACCATTTACCATTCTATCATCATCAGGTCCTCTCATACTTTTCTGAGAGGTGCCATTTTGTGTATCATACAATACAATGTTGGAAATATAAGCAAATTCTGATTGATTTGTTGAGGTGGTAGTATAATAATAAATGTCTTTGATATAGACAGCAGGGATAAACTGTAAAGAATGGAACACAGAAGTAAATGACTGCAGGGTAAACATTGATAGCAGTGAATGGAGCAAATGGGAGACCACAGGAAATATATTTGCCACTATTGACTTCCACAACCTTTCCAAAGTAATGTAAAATTAATAATGTAAACTTACATTTTAAATGTAAACTTAATAATGAAAATAAAATTAAAAAATAAAACACGTTTGAAAGATTTACGCTGCTAAATAAGGCAGAAACGCTTCATCAAAGCCCTGCCAACATGTTCTCGGACCCCACCAAAAAAATAAAGATACATTTTTAAGCAGTATATTTTTGATACATTAAGCAATGTATTTTTTAATATCTGCCAGAAATAAATATTTTGATATTTTCCATTATATATTAAGTTCTCTATTCAAAAATCACTAGGTCACACTTTGCAATAATGTAACTATATGACAGATATAAAATCATAAACACACTTTTGCTGGACTAGAGACCCATTGTAGAGCCCTTTTTGTTAAGCAATGGGTAGTCATAAAACCTACTGATTATTGTGATCTGTAACTGATCACTCACCTGCTTTTTAGAGAGTTCAGACCGCTCTATTCCATTAGCTGTTATTGTCGGTTATTCTCTCTCCATTATTGATGTTACTCTCCTACTGAGCCAAGCAGTTACATTTTCCATAAACTTTCAAAAACTTCCAAGTTTATGAATAAATCCTCACCTCACCAGAGATTCAATTCTGTAAAATAACAACAAAATAGCACTTGACACAGTAAATGATGAATGTCCTGAAGAAGATAATTAAGCATTCGTTGACACAACATTTCAAAGCACTGTGATTTTAAATAGAGCAAATAACAGAATAATGGAGAATGTACAGACAGCAGGCCATAATTAAAAAATAAACCCAGTCAGAAGCAGAGGGGTCTTCTATCCCCCTGAAAGGTTCTTCTGGTTTTTATGTATTATTTTATTAATTTAATAATAATAATATATCATTTATGCGATAATGATAGACTGACAGTAAACTATTCCACTTGATTGATGTCTACATAGCAAATAATAATAATAAAATGGACATTAAATATTGATTAAAGTTGACATTGTATTATTATGTGTGAAGAATGAGGGTGCAGTGTGATAGGAGAGAAATCTAACTAGCACAGCTATGCAGGAAATTTGTTGACTGAATAGTTGACAACAGTCAATTCTAAAGTTTAATGGTCACTCTGCAAAAATATTTAACCACACAATGTCATGACTGACCAATCAGAATCAAGTATTCCAGATAATCATGTAATAAAGAGACAGATTGTCTGGGGAAATACAATTTTGCAAACAGAAAGGCAACCTGACTGGACATAAATATCATTTTATTCTACAATGCAATGATGCTCACTACATTCAGAGTAAAATGTCAACACTTGAACATTTTGCACTGTAAAAAAACAAACACACAAAAAAACAGTTACTGTGAAAACAACTCAAGTTTAGTAGATAAAATATCAGTCATAACAGAGATGAAAATACGAAGGTTTTCATTCACATGTCAGCTGGTTCAGTGTCTATGAAGAGAAAGATGGCCAACAAATATCAGACATCGATTTTTAAAAACAGATCAGAATTTAGATTTATAAATAAAGCATCCACTAATTAATTGCAATGAATGCACCCATGAATGTTTATTAATTAAAACAGATTCGTGTAGTATAAATAGTATGTGTATCAAGACCATGCATCCGTATTAGTATCACTGAATCTGTGATCTGACGTGCTAAACAGAAGCATTTAATCATGAAACACACATTTAATGACTTTATGAGCGTTTTACGATTATTTGAAACAGTCTGATAATTTATAAAGCAGATATGATGAACTCATTAGCCAGATAGCTTCCTTTACTCAATTTTTATAATATTTCCGCCTTTTGAAAAAACAAACAAAAACAAACAAACAAAAGATCTAAAAATATTTATCTTAAAATCTCTTGTCTTACCAAATGTCACATATGTTTTAAGTGGACGGATTGAATGTTACTAAATCCCGATCACTGGAACAATATTTTTCACCAGCACAATCCGACAAATGCATGCGCGGGGGATCACGGGTAATGTAGTTTGGAAATATGGGAAATGTAGTTCATAATCAGAGTTACACTTCGTATCAAACGGCCCAAGTGATAACTTTGGAGGGCACTTTTAAAGCATTACAGTCATTATCGCCAATAAAAAGTTCTCTAAAAGTGAGTCCCAAATGACAAATATTTTTGAGCCACACTCTTTTCAGCACTCCAAGGCTACAGTGGATGATAAAATCTTTGAAAGGGCTGTACTTGTTGAGATAATAATTTATTGATGATTATCATAATTTAAACGATAATTAAAAACAACAATTAAAATTAGCAATATTTTTTTATTAAAATGTTTTAAATATATTTCTATTGTAATTCCCTCACTTTTAAGGTGGTCCAGTTTGTTAATAATATTATTAACAATAATAATATAATAATATAATATATGATTATAATATATTTTTTTCATTTACTCTAATACCTTTTATCCCATTACATATTGTTTTCTTGCAGCAGCATTTCTATCACTGACAAAAAATGCCTTAACATTCTTACAACTTAGCCTAGCGTTAGTAACCTTGAAAAGTACTTAAAGGAATATTCTGTATTCAACTCAGTTTAAGTGCAGTCGGCAGCATTTGTAGCATAATGTTGATTACCACAAAAATACATTTTTGACTTGCCTCTCCTTTTCTTTAAAAAAATAAAAATCTAGTTTACAATGAGGCATTTACAATGGAAGTGAATGGGAGCCATTCCGTAAAATAGAAAATACTCACTGTTTCAAAATATAGCCACAAGACATAAACAATATTCGTGCAAACATGATTTAAGTGTGATAAAATCACTTTCTAACCTTTTCTGTGTAAAGTTATATCCAATTTTACAATGACGTTGCCATGATGATGTAATGTCAACAAACAATGAAACAACCATATAAATTACAATTTAAACAACTTTCCAGCTCAAATAATACACGAGTTTTAACAGAAGAACAGTAAGAGATTTTATAAAATTATTTTTTTCATATTTTTGTCTTTAAACCCTCCAAAAATTGGCCCCATTCAGTTCCACTTTGATTTTTATTAAAAAAATTTTAAAGAAAAAGACGGATGAGTCAAAATACTTTTTTTTGTGGTAATCAGCATTATACCACACAATGCTGATGATTGAGCTTAACTTGTATGGATCCTGGAATATTCCTTTAAAAGTGCTGTAAGCAATTTGAACAGTTCTAAAAATTCACGTAGCAAAAGCAACGGAAGCAAAATAGTTAATTTAATTGCACACAGGGCATTGGATACAAGGGCACTGGACACAATCAAAACATTACAATACATATAATTTTACTGAATTCAGTGTCAATATAATCAGTTTCCAAAATATAATATTAACAGATATTACACACATTTCCCTTTAAAATAAATGTAATTACACTGAAAAAAAGTTGTAACCTGCAAATACTGGCTCAAGGATCTATTTCTACATGATTTGACCCATCAAAATTACTTCTGTTGGTGTTATCTAATTAGCCAGATATATTTATTCAGATTAACATTTTGTGAATGGAATAAAACAAGTTAATTTCGATGGTTTTTTTTTACAGTAAAATTGGTTCATGAAAACAACAAGAAGTAACTTTCTTCATGATTTCAGTGCAATTCAAGATGCATTTGACTTCCTTTAAGGGAAATAAACATACAAACAAGCTAAAATATTAGACACGTTCTTTTTAATCACGCTGTCTTCACCTTTAGTATCATACACATTGACATTTCCTGACCTGTGGTTGGGAATCAAGCTTTGCACTGAGTAACACTGAACATACTGTAGACATTGCTTTAATTTAAAGTTTAGTTTTAAAACTGAAGCCTGTATTTTTAAAAAGTGTGCTGACATAAAAGGCATTTTATTTGATAAATTAATTAATATAAACTATTCAAAGTAAATCAACAAAAAGAAAACATAGATCTTCAATTTAAAGTGTTATGATTCACTTGTCTGAGCCGTTTTATTAGCCACAGCCCCCCCATTCCAAAACCCAGCCCTCCAAAGATGATTTTGAGACCAAAAAGAGCAGCATTGTTTGTTCCTGTGGCTGTCAAATTCAAGTGTGGCACAACAGTGCCCTCAACTGACAAACATTATGAATCATAGCCTCAATGATCTGCTTCAAACACAACCACTATGAAAATGAGCAAAATGATTGCAAAATATTAATCTCTGCGATCTAGACACATTTCTGTTTGCTTTTAAGAAGTCTACAGCTGTGAACGGTGAGATATCTCAGGACACTTATTTCATTAATATCTTTAGGAAAATATTTTTTCCATGAAAACAAATCGCTTACAGCACCTTTTATCATAAATGATTAACAAACAGAATAAGCACGTGGTCAGGTTATCTCTTTTAACACCTAATACCAAACTGTATTCAGCTTAGTGCTAAAGGCACATATGAATGAATCTTCAAATCTCCCAAAGTCTCTTTGAATTACAAAAGTGGAAGTATTTACAATAAATTATGTTCTTTGAACAAAAGAACCAAATAATCTACCAGAAACAGCTCTACAGGTGCCCTAAAACTCCAAGAACTCTTTTGGACATTTCTCTGTGACAGATACCCGGATGTCTTCTTCATCATAGTCATCAAAATTACTTGTGTCTCCAGGCCCTCTGCACTTTGGAATAATGGGGGCGTCAACCTGTAGAAATAAACCACTGTTTTTGATCTGAATGCAAAAGAATAATTCTAAAGAACCGATTAAAAGCCTGAAAGCATCGAACATGTTTAAGAGAACCACACCTTCTTCTCATAGATTGCCATCCAGTTTGTTGTACTGAACCATCTGTGATTTTTTATGTCACTGACACCGTTTTTCAGGTTGCCAAAGCGCTTTGTGAGATCCACCTGCAGCAGATTGCGCAGAAGATCCTTCAGGTCTGAGCTGAAATGGGAGGGGAATCGAACCTGTAGAGTGCGAATATCATGCAACATTGATCATACAAGGCAAAAAGTACCCAGGAAACAAAGAATATTCAGAATATTAACGTGTGTATGATTTCTTTTTTTATTGTTTTGAGAACCAATTGCTAATATTCTAGGAACATTCCATCATATTTAGTTGTGTAATTTTTAACTAAATTAAATCAATAAAACCTTAAGTATTTAGTTAAAGATTACTCGATTCAAAAATAATTATGTTATGAAATCGAAATGCGTACATCGTATAATATTTTTTTGAGTAAACGTAAAACCAATTGTTAAATTTGCATTGTTGTAAAAGTCAGTAAATGTTGCAAGTCTTTAAAAGCCATTTGTGCTTTGGATATGTTTTAGTGTATAATCTGAGTTTATAAATTAAAGGTTATTAAAAATATTCTGACCTTGCCAGACACAATTTTCTCATAGATCTGAATAGGCTGATCAGCGAAGAAAGGTGGATAACCAGCAGCCATCTCATAGATCAGAACACCCAGAGCCCACCAGTCCACAGCTTTATTATAGCCCTAACAAGCAAAAAGAAAAATTGTTGATGTCTCATTTAAATTCTAGAGGAGTAAAAAAAAAAAAAAAAATATATACACATTTTTTTTTTACTCCTATATATATTTATTTTCTCACCTTACTGAGGATGATCTCTGGTGCCAGGTACTCTGGTGTACCGCACAATGTCCAAGTTCTGCCTTTGACTCTTTTAGCGAAACCAAAGTCTGTCACCTAAATCAAAGATTAAATGACAAATTTACATGAATTCAGAACACATGGAAATCTTTAAAGATGAAAGTGTAGGAAAAAAAGTATGTCTAAAGATAATTTGCCACACCTGGATGTATCCCTGTTGATCAATGAGCAGGTTTTCAGGTTTAAGATCTCTGTAGATGAGCTCTAGAGTATGAAGGTACTCGAACGTCAGAACAATTTGAGCTGCAAAGAACCGTGCATTCTGCTCACTATGAGGAGAGAAAAAACAGTTATTGAAGACATAATAGTTGAAACTTAAAAAAATTAAAATAATTTACTCACCTTCATGTTTCTGTGGAACACAAAAAGAGAATTTTGGAAGAATCTGTTTGCTCCTTTTCCATACAATTTCATAGTGACCACGGCTGTCAAGCTCCAATAAGGATAAAAAAGCACCATGAATGGAGTCCATATAACGTCTCGGTTACTGTCGTAACCTCCGTTCCCTGATGGAGGTAGTGAGACATTGTGTCGATGTAGTGACACTAAGTGACACTAGGGGTCTCTCTTGAAAGCCTCGGTTACCTCTTATCTTTGAGAAAAGGCCAATGAGAATTGGCGAACAGAATTTGCATGCCCCTCCCCCGGACATAGGGGTATAAAAGCAGGGAAGGGTGCATCATATGGAAGTGGCATGGTGGTAGGTCCTGCCACGACGGGGAGGAGCTCTACAAACACAGCGACCGGGGGCAGAGGGAACTCTGCCTGAGGGAGACGCGGGTCCGCCGACAGGGGGACCATACCGCGGAAAATACATCACAGGAGATTATTGGAATAATCAGAACCGGTTGAGCACCTGTTCCAGTACAGGCAAGACGGTGCCTGTGGTGGGTCTGGCTGCGAACTTCCTTCGCTGAATTTGGAGCCAGAGGGCTAGGGAGGAAAGACATACCGTGACTTGTGGACTTGACTGGGGGAATAGAGTGCACATCTTCACCTCAGGGAAGGGGAAAGGCGCTATGCGCAAGCGATACACCCGGTCAGCTGTTCCATATTACCGAATTCTACGTGTCTGGACCTGTCAAAACATGGGACGAGACTGGCTCAACCCTGAGATTGTAAAATCTCACGAAGGTATTGGGTGTTGCCCAGCCCTTCGCTCTGCAGATGTCTGCTAGAGAGGTGCCATTGGCCAGTGCCCACGAGGATGCCACACTCCTTGTAGAGTGTGCTCGAACCCACAAGGGGAAGGGCATGGCCTGGGTCTGGTAGGCCAATGCAATGGCATCCATGATCCAGTGGGCAATCCTCTGTTTGTAGACAGCGTTCCCTTTCCGCTGTCCACCAAAGCAGACAAAGAGCTGCTCAGTGTGATCCAAATAGGTGCGCAAAGCATGCACCGGACACAGCAACGCTAAGGCTGGGTCTGCCTCCTCCAGGGGCAGCGCTTGCAGGTTCACTACCTGTTCCCTGAAAGGGGTCGTAGGAACCTTGGGAACGTAGCGCAGTCAGGGTCTGCCGGACCAAACTCCAGGCAAGTGACAGAGAACGCTTTCAGGTCCCCAACCCTCTTGATGGAAGTGAGCACAATCAGGAGGGCCGTCTTAAAGGAGAGGGCCTTTAGTTCGACTGACTCTAGAGGCTCAAACGGGGCTCTCTGAAGGCCTGAAAGGACCACAGAGAGATCACTTGAGCATGGCCTAGGTGGGTTCAGCGTCCGGGCACCTCTAAGGAACCTGATGATCAGGTTATCTTTCCCTAACAACTTTCCGTACATAAACCTTCAAGGTGGAGGGGGACAGCCGCCCCTCCAGCCTCTCCTGCAGGAATGAGAGCACTGACCTGACTGCGCACCTCTGTGGGTCTTCAGATCGGGAAGAAAACCAATTTGCAAATAAGTGCCACTTTAGTGCATAAAGCTGCCTGGTAGAGGGCTCTCTGGCTTGAGTGATCATGTCTACGACGGCTGGTGGTAGACTGTTTAGATCATCCGCATCCCGTCCAAGGGCCAGACGTGGAGGTTCCAGAGGTCTGGGCACGGATGCCAGAGGGTGCCCCATCCCTGAGAAAGAAGGTCCTTCCATAGGGGAATTTGCCAGGGAGGTACTGTTGCGAGGAGCGAAAGATCTGAGAACCAAGTCAGAGTGGGCCACTAGGGGGCCAAGAGAGTGACTTGTTCCTCATCCTCCCTGACCTTGCACAGGACTTGTGCAAGTAGGCTCACTGGGGGAAATGCTTACTTGCGCAGCCCCCGGGGCCAGCTGTGTGCTAGCGCTTCTGTGCCGAGGGGGGTTTCCATCAGAGAGTACCAGAGCAGGCAGTGGGTGGATTCTCGGAAGGCAAACAGATCTACCTGTGCTCTGCAGAACTGACACCAAATCAGCTGGACCGGCTGAGTGTGGAGTCTTCACTCTCTGCTGAGCTTTACAGGCCATGACAACATGTCTGCTGTGCTGTTTAGGTTGCCCAGGACATAAGTGGCAAAGGACGAGATGGTGGGCGAGTTGCGACGAGAGCGAATGCCGCCTTGGCGATTTATATACGCTACTGTCGTTGTGTTGTCTGAGCGGATCAACACATGATTGACATGGATCAGCAGCAGAAATCTATCCAGGATCTAGCCGCGGCCCTATCCAGGAGCCAGCGACTGCGTGCCCGTTGCACACAGCGCCCCAGCCCGACTGGGAGACGTCTGTAGTAACTACGACGGGCCTGAGGGGAGGACAGAGGCTTCCAATCCAGCCCAACACTCGCGGCGGCCCGGACAAGCAAAGCGGACAGCTTGGTGTCTGCCTCAGACTGGGCCGGCACACCCGAAGGCACTAGCCCAGTCGAGTCCTCAATGCAGGGTGAAACTCTCATCCAGCTCGAGACATCAGACTGGCCGTAAGGCAAGCTGGTCTCATCTCTGGACCGAAAAGGGGCAGACAAGTGTGGTGGGGAATGGGTGGTCCGCGGGGATTTACCCAGCGAAACCGTGCCCTTTAATTCGCAAAATTGCCTCCAGCGCCAGAAGGAAAGCCACGACCGCAACGTTGCCATGGTCACGTTCTCGTAGTGAGAATATGAACCATCCACAAATGCTTCCTCGTTGTGATCACTGTGGCAGTCAGAAGCGGAGCGGTAACGACCGCATACAGGAATGACACAAAGACGGAAGGGCATCTTGAAAAAGATGCGTCTTTAAAAAGATGATCAACGTCAATGTGCTTACTCTTTTAGAGAAATACATACTCTTTTTGTAGAGGGCTGTCAAAGCGCCCAGGGGCATGGTCTGCACTGGCATGCAGAAAAGCGGCTGAAATGCACCGTATCTCCAACAGCGTATGCTCTTTAGAGGTGAGTGGAACAGCAGTGGGTTTTACTCAGCTCGCTGAAACACATCCGCTCGGCTCAGAAGTAAACATCTGTCTGAACAGACGCATGCTTCCCTCCTTTTATACCCATATGTCCGGGGAGGGGAATGCAAATTCTGTTCGCATATTTTCATTGGCCTTTTCTCAAAGATAAGAGGTAACCGAGGCCCTCAAAAGAGACCCTTAGTGTCATCTAGTGTCACTACATCGACACAACGTCGAGTGAGTGACAGAAGGGGAACTCATATGCTATAGTTCAAGTCCTCTAAAATAATAATAAAACTCTATGTGAGGCATAGACTGACAAATATTCACAAAAAATCTTTCCCTTCCAATGTAGCCCTCACATCTCATTCACCATTTTTCATATTTGAACTGGCACGCCATGTTTGGTTTTGACACTTGCAGACAAGAACCACTGGCATTTGGTGTCAGTGACATCAAACTTGGCACGATGCATTAACGTACCATTTTTCAATATGAACGCAAATGAGATTTCAGAGCTTTGGAGGAGGGAAATATTATCAGTGAATCACAACTTACATTTAAATTTTGGACATTAGTATTTGGGACATAGTGCACAAGTCATATGGAACACTTTTGTGGTGCTTTTTTATTTGACCACTAATGAGATCTCAGAGCTTTGGAAGAGAAAAATATTATCAGAAAATAATACATTAAATTTAGATTTTGGAAATGTTTATTTGAGACATAGTGGACAAGTAGTATGGTGCTTTTTATCTGATTACAAATGAGATTTCAGAGCTTTGAAGGAGGGGAATTTTATTAGAGTAAACAAATAACATAAACATTTTGGACATTTATTTAATCGTCATGTGGACCACTTTTGAGGGGCTTTTTAAATCTGAATGCAAATTAAATTTAAGAGGTTTAGAGATTTAATATTATTATTAAATCATGATTTTTTTTTATTTTGGAGGTATTCATTTGGGACAAATGACATTTTAGAGCTATGGAGGAGCAGAATATTATTAGTGAATGACGACTTAAATTGAGATTTTCTACATTTTATTTTGGGACATATCCCACAAAATTTTGTAGTGCTTTTTTAATATGAATGCAAATGAGATTTCAGAGCTTTGAAGGAGACAAATATCATAAATAAAAACGTATCTTTAAATTTGGAAACATTTAATTTTGGACATTGCAAACAAATTACATTTCAGAGCTTTGGAGGAGGGGATATAATCAGTGAATGACAACTTAAATTTCGATTTTGGGAATTGGTATGTGGGACAGCGCACAAGTCGTAAGGACAACTTTTGTGGTGCTTTTTTAATCTGAATGCAAATTAGATTTCAGAGCTTTGGAGAGGGTAATATTATAAGTGAATAACAATTTACATTTGAATTTTGACATTTTTATTTGGTATGTAGCATAAAAGTTGTATGTACCACTTTTGTGGTGCTTTTCCCCGATGTTCACATTCTTCGTGAACATAGAACTGATCTCAGAGCAGCTGAGAGGAGATAGCGTAAATCTAGAGATCCAGCAGATCTAGGTAAATATCAACTTCTGCCTGCAACTTTTCAGATAACGTTAAGGCTGCAAAAACCTCCTATTACCAGACCAAGATCAACAGCACCACAGACACTCGTAGCTTATTTAGAACATTCAACACACTTCTCTGTCCTCACCCTCCACCACCTAACACATCACTGACAGCAGATATCTTCACCACATTTTTTACAAATAAGGTTACAACCATCAGCAAAACATTCACTGCACCACACCCTGTCAAACACCTGGCTCCTGGCTCCTGTATGCAACCATTCTTTCTCTATGTTCTCTCCTCTGACTGACACTGAGGTCTCAAAACTCCTCCTCTCCAACCACCCCACAACCTGTTCCCTTGACCCCATTCTATCACAATTCTTCTCCAGGCCATCTTTCCGTCCATCCTACCTGCACTTACACACATAATTAACACATCTCTACTTACAGGCACTTTTCCCACTACATTTAAGCAGGCTCGAGTAACCCCACTGCTGAAAATACTGCACTTAACCCCACACAGATAGAACAATACAGACCAGTCTCTCTCATCCCATTCATAGCAAAAACATTTGAAAGGGCAGTTTTCAATCAGATCTTTGCCTGTTCTCTCACAGAACAAGCTGCTGGATGACAATCAATCAGGCTTCAAAAGTGGACACTCCACCGAGACTGCCCTGCTGTCTGTCATGGAGTCGCTGAGACAGGCCAAAGCTGAATCCAAATCATCCATTCTGATTCTGCTGGACCTTTCTGCAGCCTTTGACACAGTCAACCATCAGATCCTTCTCTCCACCCTCTCTACTCTGGGCATCAGAGGAACTGTGCTGGACTGGTTGACCTCCTATCTCTCAGATAGGTCCTTCAAGGTAGCCTGAAGAGGTGAGGTATCCAAGCCACATAAGTTACTTACTGGGGTAACTCAGGGATCAGTGCTTGGGCCACTTTTCTTCTCCATATACACAACATCACTGGGACCCATCATTCAGTCACATGGTTTCTCTTACCACTGCTACGCTGACAACACGCAACTCTACTTGTCTTTTCAGCCCAACGACACCACAGTGACTGCTGGAATCTCTGCCTGTTTGGCAGATATCTGAGCCTGGATGAAAGAACACCACCTGCAACTCAACCCAGACAAGACTGAACTCCTTGTCTTTCCAGCCAACCCTGCTGTTGAACACAACATCACCGTGCAGCTGGGTTCAACTACAGTATCGCCTTCTAAAACGGTCAGAAATCTAGGGGTAACCATCGATAACAAGCTAAATTTCACAGACCACATCTCAAAGACTGCAAGATCATGTAGATTTACACTCTACAATATCTGGAAAATAAGACCTTTCCTCTCTGAACATGCTACACAACTGCTTGTTCAGTCACTTGTCATAACTAGACTGGACTACTGTAACTCTCTCATTGCAGGCCTTCCTGCATGTGCAATAAGACCTCTGCAAATGATCCAGAATGCAGCAGCACGTCTGGTCTTTAATGAACCAAAGAGAGCGCATGTTACACCACTCTTTGTCTCTCTCCACTGGCTGCCGGTTGATGCACGCATTAAATTCAAGGCTCTGATGCTGGCATACAAAATAGTCACTGGGTCTGCTCCAGCATACCTACAATAATTTATGCAGATCTACACTCCTGCCCGAAGCCTGCGGTCAGCTAAGGAACATCGCCTTGTTGTACCAACACAAAGGGATCACCAAAACACTTTCCCGGACTCTCAGTTTTATCATACCAGGTTGGTGGAATGACCTTCCCAACTCCATCCGTGAAGCTGACTCACTCTCTGTCTTCAAAAAATGGCTAAAAACACATCTTTTCCAAAGAGCACTTAACCAGTCACAAAAAAAAAAAAGTTGCACTTAAATCTGTTTTGAATGCTATTCTGATGCTAGTAAAACTTTGTAGTATGGCACTTTTCGTACAAATGTCTCCTTAAGATTATTCGCTGATGTTTTTCCTCTTTTGTAAGTTGCTTTGGATAAAAGCGTCTGCCAATTGAATAAATGTAAATGTTTTTAAATCTAATTGTAAATAAGATTTCAGAGCTTTGAAAGAGGTAATTTATGAAATTTTCATTTTGGAAATGTAATACTGCACAAGTCGTATGGACTGGTGCTTTTTTAATCTGAATGCAAATGTAATTTTAGAGCTTAGGAAGAGGTAAATATTATTAGTTTATTTACTAATATTATTAGTATAATTTAAATGTAAGACATCACATTAGTAATATGGACCACTTTTGTGGTGCTTTTTTAAAATCTGAATTCAAATTAGATTACAGAGCTTTGGAGGAGGGTAATATTATCAATGAATAACAACTTAAATTTAGATTTTTTTCTGGGGAAAAAAAGGTTTTTGTAAAGATTTTAGACCACTTTTGTAGTGCTTTTTTGGTGTTTGTTTGTCCTTTTGGAGCTTGACAGACATGATCACAATGGACTGTTGCTATAAGGAAAAGAGCTGCATCACGAATCATCAAAAATTCTTCTTTTGTGTTCCATAGGAAAAAAATAAAGAGTCAACAACATCATACGGCTTTGGAAGTTACTTATAACATAATTTTCTATGAGCTACCTATTTAAAGTTAAACGAGTCAGAAAATATCTAAATGAGCATAATGCCGTATTTTTTAGAAATTAGATTTTCAACTGTTCACCTGAATCTTCCGATCCGCCTCAGATGTGAGAACATCTCTCCACCTTGGATATATTCCATGACCATGTATAAATTTGAATTATCCTGTTAAGAGTAAATATTTAACTGAAATATTAGATGAAACCCATAATAACTGAAGTACATTTAATTCATGTGTTTATGTGAAATGGCTACATCTTCGAACATCACACAATCCTCTTGTCCAGACATAGATGTTTTTTTATTTCTGCTCTTAAATAATTTATTTCCATACCTTAAAAGCATACTCCAGTTTCACAAGGAAAGGAAAGGACACTGCTTGCAGTATGCGCTTCTCATTTAATGTGTGTTCGATCTGTTTCAGCTTCACCACCTGAAAAAAAAAGAAAGAAGAAAGTTATGGAATGCAAATAAATACTTATAACCTCAGAAGGAAAAAAAGACCTTATCTAAAAAAGTTAACATTGAATAAGAAAACATACAAGATTTTTATATTTTCACAAAAGTTGCTGCCATAATGGGTGTTCAGGGTGGTTGCAGTTAGTGCTTACTGGCCCAAGTCAAAAAAGTCTTATGATATTTTCATCACTAGTTATGGCTCTTGTCCCTCCATCAATCTACGTCTATTGCATGGAAGTTTTAATGCTCGTTTTATCTGATAGCTTAGAAAAATTAAATTGCACCTCTCCTCTACATTCATCATTTTATGGCAGAGCCGATAATAACATGCGGTTTTTGGGGAGGCATTTCGATTTTTAGGGTGGGCAAGATTTCAGGTATCATTTAAGGAAAAAGGAACAAGTTACACACCAACATTTATTAATAAATAGGAATAGGGGTATGTTTAAATACTTAAAGCAAAAAGTATAACCCCTTATATCACCATTTACCTTAAAGACATATTTGTTTCCATAAAACATTCAAAGAGATAGTTCACTTCAAAATTAAAATTTCCTCATTATATAATCACCCCCATGATATCCCAGGTGTGTATGACTTTCTTTTTTCACCAGAACACATTTGAAGAAAAATATCTCAGCTCAGAGAAAAATGCAAGTGAATGAAAATTTTCCTTTTAAATCTCCAAAAGTCACAGACAGTCAGCATAAACGTCATCCATATGACAACAGATGCTAAATTAATGTCTTCTAAAGCGACAATCGCTTTTGGTGCAAAAAAGATAAATATTTAAATCATGCTTCCATTCTGCAGCAGTATGCACGTGTGACACGTGCAATGTTTTATAGCTAAAATGTACTTAAATATTTATATTTTTTCACACCAGAAATTATCGTATCACTTTAGAAGACATCAATTTAACCACTGGAGTCATATTGATGATGTTTATGCTCACTGTTTATGATTTTTAGGTGAACTATTCCTTTAAGTGACTGGTGACTGGATGAACTGTCCCTTTAAAAACAGTGTGTGGAAACATTATAGCTGCACACTGTGGTTTGATGCTGTCAGCAGAGGAAGTTTCTGTTTCCTCTCTCTGTAAATACATTTGTAAAATATTTACATTACAGTTTTCACATGAAAGGACACTCAGACCAGCTAGACTCATTTGAGGTTGTGACATTAAACCTGTTTTGGAATTTCCAGATAAAGCACATTTTGTAGGTTACCTGCCCAAAGACATTTTACAGTGTTTTTACATATCGCTCACTTTTTGTTTGTCCAGGATCTTCATAGCGTAGTATTGTCCTGTTTCTCTGTGTTTGACCAGTATCACTCTTCCAAAAGAGCCAGTGCCAAGAGTTTTCATTCTGTCAAAGTCATCCAGGCATGATGTGCTCTGCAAAAACAAATGCCGAAGGTCAATCTGTTGGAGACCATTTGACTTTAATATTTACATTGACAATGGGAAAGCTCCCGTACCTGTGGCTGACACTCCCATTTTCTTAAGAAATCTTCTTTGGCATTTGCTAAAAACTCTTTCACTGAACAGAACATATAACAACAGAATTAACATCACTGGGGATGATACCTCTCACACAGCTACATCTTAGCTAGCATTCACTACCCAAAATGGTGAAAGACAAGCCTGATTTCTTTAATTATATTGTACTTACATTACAAATTTTGCATTAGATACAATGTATTTACTGTGTAAATATGTGTTGTTCTGTGAAACTTGCAAGATGCACATTTGCAGCTATAACAAGGTTGGGGTAGGCTTAGGGTTAGGTTTAGGGTCAACAGAAATGACAGATGTACCTGCATGTAATTATTTTAAATGTGAGAACACACAACTTGTAACAAGGTGCAACATGTACTATACAAGTACATTAACCCCCCCATTTATATACATAGTAGTTAAAGACACCTATGGTAATTAAAAGTACAGTAGATTGTCAATATGACAGCAATGCAAGTTTTCTGCTGAACTGTTAACAATTAAGTATGGAATACTCATAATTGTTGTGTTTTGGCAAGGCTGTGCACACAGAAAAAAATAGGTTTTCTGCAAAAACATTTTTCAGTAGTTCAAAATAAATTCAGCCTGTTATTACATTAACTCACTCTTAAAGGTATAGTTCACCCAAAAATGAAAATTCTTTCATTATTTGTTTATTCTGCAGAACATTTTTAGAAGAATATCTCAGCTCTGTAGGTCCTCACAATGCAATTGAATGGTGGCCAGAACTTTGAAGGGGGAAAAAAGCATGTAAAGGCAGAATAAAAGTAATCCATACGATTCACATGATTTAATCCATGTCTTCAGAAGTGATATGATAGGTGTGGGTGGGAAACAGATCAATATTTTAGTCCTTTCTTTTACTATAAATCTCCAATTTCAAATTGTTCTTCTTTTGTTTTTGGTGATTCACAATCTTTGTGCATATCACAACCTATTGGGTAGGGAGGAGAATTTACAGTAAAAATTACTTAAATATTGATCTGTTTCTCACCCACAACATCGTATCACTTAAGAAGATGTGGATTTAACCAATGGATTCCTTTAATGCTATCTTAATTGTCTTTTTGGAGCTTCAAATTTCTGGCCAACGTTCACTTGCATTGTATGCAGGGGCGTTGCTAGGATCTTGATACATTGGGGGCTTAGCCCAGTCTCCACTGTCTGGAAAAGGAAATATAGACAGTGCAGGTCCAGTAAAGAGGGCATTCAACAGACAGTAAACACAGGCACTCTGTATAGGTTTGTAAAGAGAACTATATACATTTAAATAACATAGCTATAAACATAAATAATAGGGAAGAGGGGCACTGTATCCAGATAGATGAGCATTTAGATGAGATAAATGTAATTTAAAAAAAAAAAAGTCTAAACTCCCCCCTCAAATTAAAAATTCCCCCGATAAGAATAACCTAAGGGGGGATTTGCCCCTCTGAATGAAATTCAGGCCCTGCATCTGAGGTAGACTGACCACGAGCTATGTGTTTGTGAAACGAAAGTTTCTGCTTCTGTAGAAGCTATAGTTCTGTATTAAATCAACATTGTTACAAGAAAAACATGTTTTTATCATAGACTGTAAAAAATAGGTTTTTATCCGCGCAATCTTATGGAGAAAAACTACACTACTGCCCACAGTCCTAAGCTTAACAGCGACGCCTCTGATTGGCCCAACTCGCTGTTACCATAGAAACGTTTACCGTACCCGTGAACGGCTATAGCGATAACATTAACTAGCTATCTGACTAACGTTTCAAAAGGGAGCTTGTTGTCACAAACTTTCAGTGGTTTAAATGCCAGAGAATGCATATAATTACATCCAGTTATTTATCTGATAATGTATCCTGAATTTTACTTGTAACATTGGATAATGGGAAAAGGTAGAGGTGACTTGTTGAGTCAGTGACATGAATCTAATTATCTATTAATCTAACCAAATTAACCTCAAAAACATGAAGTTTAGTACTGTTTTCCGACCTCACTCACTTTGGGATTGTAGCCGAGGCCGTTTGCTGGCCTCATTAGGTGGAGGACTGCCGTCTTGACGGCGCTTAAAAAATTGCTGGATATCCATTTTTACATTAGACGTTTGGGCTAGTGAGTGACGGATGAATCTTGATGCAGTCTGCTGCTTCCTGCTGATTGGTCAACAAGACAGCATGCTGTATGTAGCTGGTAGTAGTCAATAGCGATGCACGCGCATGGAGCGCATTATGAAAGACTTCGTCTTAGGTTTAAACAACCTATGAAACTATTAATGAACAATATGAAACTAAAACGACATAAGCTTAATTTAAAATGGCTTAGGAACTATCTATTTAGAGGTGGATAAACGCAATTTAGAGGTGGATAAACCCACTTTGGAGGTGGGTAAACGCTATTTCCGAATTTTGGGAGGTGCGTAAACGGCGTTTATGTGCGTTTAGCCTCCACTACATCCCTGAATAACGTTAATTTACACATCGTGTTTCAATCGCCAAATCAGTTGTATAGGCTACTTCATCTACATTCCTCACGAGAAACGGATTATGGCTCACAAAATGGATTAGCTATAGGCGAAATAGTAAGGTCCCACATACTTTAATACAGTACATGTTCTGCATTAATACCACAGTGAGTAACTTACAGGGCTAGTAAGTTAGACCAGGGTTTGCTTAAGAGCCTTCACCGACCTGAGCTTAATGATGAGGAACGCGCCAGTAGATAACTCTTCTTGCCTCCCTCAGTATCGTTCATGACTCCTTATTTTACATTTTAAAAAGTGTCTAATGTCCATAATAGCTACCACCAGAAGCCACAAACAACAATGACAGTCAAGCCCTAAAGCTGTAAGTTAACCGATGACTCTTTCAGGCTCTCTCCTCTGGTGCGCACTCTAAATACAAGCATTCTGTAACCATAGTAACTTTGATCTGCTTGAACACATTTTAATCGTCTTTAATACATGATTCCGAAGGATAGATTAAAAGACCCGGTACATTTTTTTAAATAAATACAAAATTATTAAAAAATAATAATAATTATCAATAAATTAAATTTTTTGAGATCCGGGGCTATAAAAAAAACAGGCTGAAGCCCCGGATGCCCATGTCTAACGACGCGCCTGATTGTATGGACCAACTGAGCTGAGATATTCTTCTAAAAATAGTTGTGTTCTGCAGAGGAAAGAAAGACATATGGGATGGCCTGAATTTGAGCATATGATAAGAGAATTTTTATTTTTGGGGGAACATTCCTTTTACGGTAACACTTATCATTGGGATGGAAACAGTGTGAGAGATGTCTATGATCTCAGATTTCACTTTACACCCTCACTGACACTAGACATGGTGATGAGATATGAGCACAACACATCTAGACTTCACCATAGTGTGCAAAAAACAGTGCAATGTTTATATTACCAAAGACATATTCAAGTTTAAGATAATCACAACAAAATTAGATATAATGTTTGCACATATTTGGGATGTTGTGATAATGTTATAAAAGTGAAAAATAACATTAAAGTTTATAAATTTTACTGCACATACTATAATGGCATATGCAATTGTTTTGAAGGGCTCATTAACATGTTCATATTTAGATGTCTTAAATGTAAAATGTAAAATGGAAACTGTGCTCTTCCTGTCTGAAACCACAGAAAGTCAGAATACAAGTGTAGAGAAATATGCACGTAGCCACAATACTAAAATGTTTTACTTTGCACGTAGCCTTTGGCAAAAGACTGACACCATTTGAAGTGACAGGACCAACTCATCGCCATAATCACACGCTAGATTTAATTCTGTCATATGGAGTTGATGTTGATACTATAGAAATTCTACTGCAGAACGATTACATCTCAGATCATTACCTCATTGCATGTTTTCTGCAATCAGTTGTCACTCAATCTACACCATGCAATTGTTCAGGTTGAACTATTCTTTCAAACACAAAAGATAGCTTCATTAATAATTTTCCAGAATTGTCTCATACTGGTCTAGCCATGGCCTAGAAGAACTTGATGTAATAACTGAAAATATAAATACAGTTTTCTCTAGCACTCTTAATAGTGTGGCCCCTTTCAATTAAAGAAAATTCAAGAAATAAGCCTAGCACCATGATACAATGATCACACTCATGCTCTCAAAAGAGCAGCTTGGAAAATGGAGCACAAGTAGGAGAATACAAAATTAAAGGTATTTTGTGGTGCATGCAAGGATAGCATCTGTAGCTACAGACTAAAAGCTGCCAGGTCAGCATATTTGAGCAAACTCATAGACAATAACCACAACAATCAAAGGTGTTTATTCAGTACTGTGGCTTAATTGATAAGCAATAAACCAGATATTCTGACTAATGACTACATGAATTTCTTTACTAAAATTTAAACAATCAGAAATAAAATTGGTAATATGCAATCAACTGTCACAGCACTTCAGAAAACAGTGTGTAAACACAGTGTCGCATAATTTACCTCACAAGTAACTTCATTCCTTCGCTGTCATTGGTCATGAAGAGCTAACAAAACGTATTAAAAAATAAAAATCCACAACATGTATGTTAGATCCAATAACATCTAAGCTCTTAAAAGTGGTATTCCTTGTAATCTCAGAACCTCTTCTTAATATTATTAACTCTTCGCTATCCTTAGGACATGTCCCAAGAAACTTCAAGTCTACCATTAATGTTCAAAATACTACAAAAGGTAGTGTCATCCCAACTATGTTCATTTCTACAGAGAAATGGTATATGAACAATTTCAGTCAGGATTTAGGCCCCATCACAGTACAGCGACTGCACTTTTCAGAGTTACAAAACTGATTGCGGCTGCAATTCTCTACTAGTTCTTTTAGATCTTAGTGCTGATGATAGATCACAACATTCTCTTGAATAGGCTGGGGAATTATGTTGGCATTAGTGGACTTGCATTAGCATGGTTCAGGTCCTATTAATCAGACCGCTACCACTTTGTATGTGTAAAGGAGGCATTGTCAAATCAAACAAAAGTTAAGTATGGAGTACCACAGGGATCAGTTTTAGGGCCTCTGCTTTTCTCCTTATACATGCTTCCCATGGGAGATATCATCAGGAATCATGGAATAAGTTTCCACTTTTATGCCGACGATACCCAAATTTTATTTCTTCTAAACCCAACAAACTTTCACAATTCTCCAAATTAGCAGAGTGTGTCAATAAAATCAAATATTGGATGGCCAGAAAAGTCTTTCTATGCAATTTTGACAAAACTACAAATTATTGGACCAAAAACCTTTTAAAAATAAGCCGCTAAAATAGAATTGGACTCTCGATCGATGTACTGTTAAGTTCTCTTCCCCTTCTGTCGCTCTCTCCACGTTGTGTCGGAGAAGCGACACTAGGGGTCTCTCTTGAGCGCCGATATTCACCTCTGATCTTATTGAAAAGGGCCAATGGGAGTTGGCAGTCAGTATTTGCATACCCCGCCCCCGGACATACGGGTATTTAAGTGGGGCAAATACGGGAGTTCATTCAGAAAATTTCTTCGGAGCCGATGGTCTGTCTGCAGTTTGCTGCGAGTTACACGCCACTTAAACGTTCCTGTTTTCCTCTGACGATCTGCATGCTGTTGGATCTTGACGGCGCACAACAGCGGCTTTCTCCTTCTCAGTGCACGGCGTGCATTGTTGCCCCTGAGCGCTTCGACAGCGCAGACACGTACACACACACACACTGTGTATTAAAAGAGTTTTTACTAAAAGAGTAATTTTCTCTAAAAGAGCAAACACAGCGGCGTTGAATGTCCTTTTAAGGATGCGTCTTTTTCAAGATGCCTTTCCGCCCCTGTGTCGTTCCTGGATGCGGTAGAGTGCTCTCTGCTTCAGACGGCCACAGGCGCTGTCTCGTGTGTTTGGGCCGCGATCACACCGAGGCGGCGTTTGTGGATGGTTCATGTTCTCACTGCGAGAACATGACCATGACCACGTTGCGGTCGCGGCTCGCTTTCAACAGAAAGCAAGCCACCCCAGCTGCACACCGCATTGCTCCTTCTTCCCACGGGATTAAGGACGGTGCGGTTGGCGCTGGGGGCGATTTGGGGCGGCAGCGGGTGCAGTTTCGCCGGGTAACCCCCCTCGAACCTCCCGTTCCCTGACACGCTCGTTGGTCTCCGTCCACGCTCGCGGCGATAGCGGCTCGCCTCACGGCCCGGCTGTCTATCCTCCCGAGTCCGAAGCAGATGAGCTCGCCGCTGCATCGGAGAGTGCGGTGTCTGATGCCGAGGACTCCCTTGGACTGCCGCCTTCGGGCCAGCAGGCCCAGGCTGAGGCCGACGCTCAGATGTCCGACATGCTTGCCCGGGCCGCCTTGAGCGTGGGGTTGGACTGGAACCCTCCATCCTCCCCACAGCCTTCTCGGTTGGATGATTGGTTCCTGGGGGCAGCGCACCGTTCGCGGCCTCGCATCCCCCCGGTCCCTTTCTTCCCGGAGGTGCATGATGAGCTGACGTCTACGTGGAGAGCCCCGCTCTCCGCTCGTCTAGGTGCCACCTGCTCCAATCTCTCCACCCTCGACGGCGGAGAGCGCCACGGGTACGACGCGATTCCCCAGGTTGATAGGGCAGTTGCGCACCATCTATGCCCCGGTAGCCCTACCTCCTGGCGGGGTCGCCCCCGTACTCCCATCCAAGCCCTGTAGGACAACATCCTCGCTTTAACGCGAAGGCCTACACTACGGCTGGATGCGCTGCCTCCGCCCTGCATGCGATGGCCCTCCTGTAAGTCCACCAGGCCAAAGCTCTCAGAAACATGCACGGGGGTGGACCTGATCCTGATGTGCTGCAGGAACTGCGCTCAGCGACCGACCTCGCCCTGAGAGCGACGAAGGCCACAGCGCAGGGACTCGGACAGACGATGGCCACCCTAGTGGTTCAGGAACGCCATCTTTGGCTCAACCTGGTCGAGATGCGTGAGGCTGACAAAAACCGCTTCCTGGACGCACCTGTCTCCCAGATTGTCCTTTTCGGTGACACCGTCGAGGACTTCGCCCAACAGTTCTCCGCGGTGAAGAAGCAGACGGAGGCCATTTCACGACATCATGCCCCGCCGCAGACCTGCCGCTACGGGCCCTGCCCCGTCTGCCCGCCGAGGGCGTCCCCCTGCGAGGAAACCAGCTCCTGCTCCGCCTCAACCCGGGCCCAGCTCTCAGCCCCAGCGTCGAGCACTCCACAGGCGGCGCACGCCCCCTGTCTCACGAACCCCTCAGACGAGTCCAGAGGACGCCAACATCAGACCTCCTCCTCAGTCAAGAACCCGCCCCCTGCCGGGCGCGCGGAGCAAGGTAAGTGCTTTGAATCTATTCTCAGCACCTCAGCCTCAGGCCGCAACGAAGCCGCCCGACGCTGCATTACCTGTTCCGCCCCACTGTGAGGCCCCGCCGGGTACGTCCAAAATACTCGTCCCTTTGGTGCCCCTAGCGCAGAGCTGGGAAGCGTGGCTTTCGCTTCCCAACGCATCACGCTGGCTGCACCGGACCATTCGACTCGGTTACGCAATTCAGTTTGCCCGGCTCCGCCCCCTTCAGGGGCGTCCGCTTTCTGCAGTACACGGCGAGCACGCCAGTTCCCTGTGCACGGAAATCGCGACCCTCTTAGCCAAGGGCGCGGTAGAGCCCGTCCCTCCAACCGAAATGAGAAAGGGTTTCTACAGCCCTTACTTCATTGTACCCAAGAAAGGCGGCGGCTTACTGACCAATCCTGGACTTGCGAAGTTTTCAATCGGGCCTTGTTAAAACTCCCGCTCAAAATGCTTAGCAGAGAAATATTCTGGCTGGCGTTCAGCATCTAGATTGGTTCGCAGCGGTGGACCTGAAGGACGCGTACTTCCACGTCTCAATTCTGCCACGACACCGACCCTTCTTACGGTTTGCGTTCGACGGCCAGGCGTTTCAGTACAAAGTCCTCCCCTTCGGCCTGTCTCTGTTCCCTCGCGTCTTCACGAAAGTCGCAGAGGCGGCCCTTGCCACGCTACGAGTAGCCGGCATCCGCATTCTCAACTACCTCGACGACTGGCTCATCCTAGCACACTCTCGAGAGTTACTATGCACACACAGAGACCAGGTTCTCCGGCACCTCAGCCGCTTGGGGCTTCAGGTCAACCTGGACCTCTGTAACCTCCACGTCTGATCCCTGGACGGGATGCGGAAGAGCTAGCTGGCTTACCGGCGACCGTTGTGAATACCATCAACCAAGCCAGAGCCCCATCTACCAGGCACCTCTATGCCCTAAAGTGGCGCTTGTTCACAGATTGGTGTTCTTCCCGAGCCGAAGACCCGCAGAGATGCATGATTAGGTCAGTGCTTCTGTTCCTACAGGAGAGACTGGACAGGAGGCTGTCCCCGTCCACCCTCAAGGTGTATGTTGCCGCTATCGCCGCCCACCACGATCCTGTAGACGGCAAGTCTTTGGGTAAGCACGACCTGATCCTCAGGTTCCTGAGAGGCGCCCGGAGGTTGAATCCCTCCCGGCCAGGCCTAGTTCCCTCCTGGGATCTCTCAGTAGTCTTGGCAGGACTCCAGAGACCTCCCTTTGAGCCGCTCGAATCAGTTGGACTCAGGGCCCTCTCTCTTAAGAAGGCCCTGCTGATCACGCTCGCCTCCATTAAGAGGGTCGGGGACCTGCAAGCGTTCTCTGTCAGCGACACTTGCCTGGAGTTCGGTCCGGCAGATACGTCTGTGATCCTAAGACCGTGACCGGGCTATGTGCCCAAGGCTCCTACCACACCATTCCAAGATCAGGTAGTGAACCTGCAAGCGCTGCCCCGGGAGGAGGCAGACCCAGCCCTTTCGTTGCTGTGTCCAGTGCGCGCCCTGCGCATTTACCTGGACCGCACACAGAGCACCAGACGCTCTGAGCAGCTCTTTGTCTGCTTTGGGGGACAGCAGAAAGGGAATTCCGTCTCCAAACAGAGGCTCGCCCACTGGGTTGTCGACGCCATCACACTGGCTTATCACACCCAGGCCGTGCCCCTACCCTTGCAGGTCTGAGCTCACTCAACAAGGGGTGTTGCGTCCTCGTGGGCACTGGCCAAGGGCACCTCCCTAGCAGACATCTGTAGAGCCACGGGTTGGGCAACACCCAACACCTTCGCGAGGTTTTACAACCTCCGCGTTGAGTCGGTTGCGTCTCGTGTTTTCTCAGGTCCGAGCCCGTAGAACTCGGTAACACGTAGACCGACCAGCCGGGTGGATCGCTTGCGCCCAGCACCCTTTTCCTGACATCAAGGTAAAGTAGTGCGCCTTCTTCCCAGGGCGCCCCACTCCGAGTCGGGCCCCTGGTCGATTCCTCCCCAGCCCTCCGGGTCCACGGTTCAGCGGAGGAACTCGCCGACCCAAGCCACTGCGGGTACCCTGATGGCTACCCTGTACTGGTATAGGTGCTCCACAGGTAAGGCCTCCTGCTCGGACTCCCCCTGTGTGTAATTCCACGGTTCTGTCCCCTTACGAGCGGACCCCCATGTCTCCCTTAGGCAGTTACAGCTGCCTCGGTCGCCGTGCTGTAGCAACTCCCCCCTTTCGAGGCTGGAACTACCACCTCACCATACTTTCCACACAAGCCCTAAGACAGCCGTGTGACGTGTCTACCACTTTTCCTCCCCAAGAAAAAGGGCAGGTGTGGTCTCCGCAGGGTCTGGGTAAGACCCCCTTCCCTATATGCGTGTAAGGGCCCTGGCCGTGATTGCTCTATGCGAGAAACATAGAGAGAAAAGAGGCCCAGCCAGGCTGGCCCGTTCCCATGTTGGAAAACATCGCCTTGTTCCCCTCCCAGGGTAACTAGAAGGACTCCGATGTTCTTATGGGGCATTGGGGAAGGGTACGTGCAGCCAGGTACAGACGATGCGTGGCACTGGATGAAATCCCTGCCCGCCTCTGTATCGGGCGGTCCACGTACAAGGTTCAGCGCATGGCAAGATTGGAATGGGTCCCCTAGTGTCGCTTCTCCGACACAACGTGGAGAGAGCGACAGAAGGGGAACGCTTGGTTACGTATGTAACCTCCGTTCCTCGAGGGAGGGAACGACACGCTGTGTCTTTCCTCCGCCATGTCGCTGAACCGAGCCACTGTTGTGGCCGGACCATTTCCAGCTCCTCAGAAAAATCCTGAATGAACTCCCGTATTTGCCCCGCTTAAATACCCGTATGTCCGGGGGCGGGGTATGCAAATACTGAATGCCAACTCCCATTGGCCCTTTTCAATAAGCTCAGAGGTGAATATCGGCGCTCAAGAGAGACCCCTAGTGTCGCTTCTCCGACACAACGTGTCGTTCCCTCCCTCGGGGAACGGAGGTTACATACGTAACCAAACGTTCTATAGTGAAGAACTTAAGTTTTATATTTGATTCCAATCTGTCCTTTGAAAATAACATTTCCAATGTTTGTAGAACAGCATTCTTCCATCTCAGAAATACTGCTAAGTTATGCCACATGCTCTCTGTTGCTGTTACGTTCCCGTGTTGTCTGCCCCGTGTTTTCTGTTTCACATGTCACTTATCCCTTTCCATGTCACGTTTTCCTTGTTGTCCGCTCCGTGTTTCACTTGTCTTTATCTAAAGAACTACAATTCCCACAATTCCCGGCCTCCCTCACTGCCTGCACTCATCATTGTTCTCACCTGTGTCTCGTTTAGTCTTCATTGTGTCTGTGTATTTAAACCCTATTGTTTTCCTTTTCCTTTGTCGTTCGTTGTATCGTTTCATGTCATGCCTTTGCCCATGTTTCCAGCCCTTCGTGGATTTTCTACCAGCTGTGTGTTCTTTTGTGTTAGAGTTAATTTTTCCCATCGTGGACTTTTCTTTGTGTTTGCTTACTTGTTATTTTTGTAAATAAACCACATGTGGATCCAAACCACCCGTCTGCCTTCTCCTGCTTCCCATATTCCTAACAGAGGTTGTTCGTTCTGTTAGGAATATGGGAAGCAGGAGAAGGCAGACGGGTGGTTTGGATCCACATGATCCACCCGTCTGGGAACGTAACAGTTGCTGTTGCCAAAAAACAAATTCATGCATTCATGATGTCAAGACTAGATTATTGTGATGCATTACTGGGAGGCTGTCCAGCAAGTTCAATAAATAAACTTTCATTGGTTCAAAATGTAGCTGCCAGAGAGCTGACAAAAACCAAGAAACATGATAATATTAGCCCCATTTTAACGTTGTTACATTGGCTACCTGTTCATTTTTTATTCATTTTAAAATTATGTTAAATACTTACAAAACTTTGAATGTTCTAGCTCCACAGTACTTAAGTGATCTTCTGACATGCTATATTCCTCACATCCATTATGATCACAAAATTCTGGCTTGTAATTCCTTGAAAATAAAAATCCATAAAAAGAGGTAGATCCTTTTCCTTTGTGGCTCCTAAACTATGGAATAGTCCCCCTAACACTGTTCAGGATGCAGACACACTCTCTCAGTTTAAGTCTAGACTAAAGACTCATCTATTTAGTCAGGCTTACACATAATTTATCCATCAACTCACATTTAGGCTGCTTTAGTTAGGTCTGCCGGAACCAGAAATATCTATCATGATCTATAATTCTGAATACAATTGAATGGAATCTACGCTAATATTATTCTATTTGTTTCCATATTTCAACCTCAGGTATTCATATCCAGAGGTACCAGAGCCGACCAGATCCAGCTCCATTCCTGCTTGGTGTTGGACACCACTGCTACGTGTCACTGAGCGATGACAACAAACAACAGCCGGTGCTAGCCAGACATCACTTCAGTCTTTTACGATGGACTTCAGATTATGAACTGATGCCAATTGTAAAACATTGGATACTTCATATGCCACTGCCTGAACCTTGGATTTATGATGGACCCCAATGAAATGACCTGCAGGTTGAACTGCGATGCACCTCATTGATCTCTGCCTGCATCACCTTTGTCTATTGATGGATTACACTCTTGAAATGGAATACATTGGCTATCATTTAATTGCCAAAAGAAGCCTTCATCAGCCAACTAACAAAGGACAATGCATCTATGTGAACTTCTGCAATGAATCCAGGATGGACTTCAAAGATATTAGTCATTAAAAATCAGTTCATAAAAACAAAAATGTAAACACTGGACCTTAACACAAACTTATTTTACAAATTTTAAACCACGACTTGCACTTCACACAAATAACTAATATTAGCATTATATTCATGTTGTTTAGCCAGAGTGGAACTGGCACCCATTTTTATTTTTTTATTTTTCTCCATTAACCAACATCTTATATTGGTGTGAGCTCTTTAATTCTTTTGTTGTTTTGTTTGTTTGTCCTGTGTTTAGTAATATTTTTCCAATAAGTTTTACCAGGGACAAACTGCTGAACATTCAGCAGCACATACCAGACAATCATTTTGATGTTTTTGACTATTCAGACACTTTGCTGGACGTTTTATTCGAAGACGCAGGTGAGGGAAATGAGCCGGCAGCGCGGCTTTCAGACAGTACTGCCGACTATTTATCTAGCGAATCTCCACTCTCTTCCTAACAAAACGGATGAACTACATCTCCTCACGCATACAACAAGTACTTTTCAACCTCTGCTGCCTTGTGCTTCACAGAAACCTGGCTGAGTGAAATGACTCCGGACAACGCATTACACCTACCGGGCTTTCAGCTGTTCAGAGAAGATTAATGGGGAAAAAGAGAGGTGGTGGAACATGCATTTACATCAATAAACTCACTTTTCCCAAGTCTATCTGTCAGTGGATCACCAGCTTTCTTATGGACAGGCAGCAGCTAGTGAGACAGGGGAAATTAACTTCCAGCGCATGTACAATCAACACAGGTGCCACCCAGGGATGTGTGCTCTTTCCAATACTCTTATCTCCTTGAATACAAATGACTGCACCACCAAGGACCCCTCTGTCAAGCTCCTAAAGTTTGCAGACAAGACTACTGTCATCAAGATGACGATGAGTACATGTATACAGAAGGGAATTTGAATGGCTGGCTCACTGGTTTATTCAAAACTGTTTGGAGCTGAATACGCTCAAAACAGTGGAGATGATTGTGGACTTTAGGAGGAACACCCCAACACTGACCACCCTCACCATTATAAACAGCACTGTGGCAGCAGTGGAGTCATTCAGGTTCCTGGGGTCTACCATCTCACAGGACCTGAAGTGGGAGACCCACATTGGCTCCATTGTGAAAAAGGCCTACAGGGGTTGCACTTCCTTCACCAGTTGAGGAAGTTCAACCTGCCACAGGCATTGCTGATACAGTTCTACACAGCAGTCATTGAGTCTGTCCTCTGCACTTCAATAACTGTCTGGTTTATTGCAGCTACGAAATCAGATATCAGAAGATTACAAAGGACAGTTCGGACTGCTGACAGGATTATTGGTTGCCACCTGCCCCCCCCTTCAAGAACTGTACACTTCCAGAGTGAGGAAAATGGCTGAAAAATCACTCTGGACCCCACTCACCCTGCCCAATACCTTTTTGAACTGTTGCCTTCTGGCAGGCACTACAGAGCACTGAACACCAGAACTTTCAGGCACAGGAACAGTTTTTCCCTCAGTCTATCCATCTCATGAACAGCTAAAACTGCCCCGCTGAGCAATAATTATGTGCAATACCTTAATCTATTTATATTTATCCAACATACCATACCTCTTCTGTCATTCCATTCCCTTGCTTCTGTATATAGCAGATTTGTATTTGTATATTGTACATATATATATTTTTCTTCCTATTGTGTATTTCTATGAATACTTAATTTTTAATCCCTTTTTATTTTTATTGTTGCTGTATTGTTTGTGCATTGGAAGCTTCTGTAACCAAAACAAATTCCTTGTATGTGTAAGCATACTTGGCAATAAAGCTCATTTTGATTCTGATTCTTATGGAGTTTTGTGTTCCTTGCCACAGTCGCTTTCAGCTTGCTCACAGGTTCTCAAAATACAATTATTATTTAATTATAAAAAAAATTATACACAATTTTAAATCATATTTAAACAAATTACATAACTCTAAGACTTTATTACAGTTAACTGTTTTTGTTAATGCAAGATTTTCTGTAAAGCTGCTTTGAAATGATGTGTGTTGTGAAAAGTGCAATACAAATAAAAATGACGACTTGACCCAATATTCTTCAATCATATATTTACTCTAGAGTGGTTGGGACAGTAGACAAAGTTTCAAAGGCATGCATTGATAATTAATAGGTTTGAATCAAGGCATCGCGTATCATCAGTCAGTGCAGATCAAGATTAAACCAGTTAAAAAATATGCATAGGACAGTTTTTAACAGAATTTATGCAACAAAGATAAATATCCTGTTTCTATAAAAGCTTGATTTGACTTACTTGTTGCATCCCAATTGGCGGTATACTCTGACACATGTGGCCCCTCATTCTCAAGTGTTTTCTCCTGGTTCCCTTTCCGATATTTGTAAAAAAATCGGCTGGCTAACGTGTCCAGCCTTTGAAGGGCAGAGTTAGTGCCCGCTGATTGCCCAAGGTTTGGATCTTTTGCCTGGGCCATGACACTGTTCGCACACAAGTAAAACTCTCAAATTGCTTGATAACCACAAATGCTCTTCAACTACAGCTTTTGGAGTGCAGAGAAGTCATAGCCATTTCCTGTTTGACATGCATAGTCTAGATTAACATTGCAAGTCTTTGTCTTACCACCAACTGAGATACAGTAGTTCTACTTCCTGTTAGAATATTCTTTGTTAATGAAGAAGCAAATATGGATCACCAGGCCCTTTGCTGAACTCCCAAAACAGTCTGGTGGAAAACAAAAAGACACTATGAGGTTTCAAAGGTCACCACAGCAAGTATGTATTGATTCTCATTGAGTGATAAATTGCGAAAACTACACTAACTTCCTACACTATCCTTAAAAATACAGAGCTGCAGTTAAGATAAATAGTTTATACAATTAGTTAAATGACAACATCCAGATGTTGACCACACAAAAAGTACACAATTAAGGTTCTTAACTGTTCAAAAAAAATATATATATTTTTAAGTTCCTTAACATCTTTATGCAATAAACTATGGCACTGTCAGACCAAACATTTCTGTAATCATTTTTTTTTTTATGTCAATATTTATAAAATGTTTCCCCACTCACATCATTATGGAAAACACATATTTTTTTCCATAATACTGTTTCTCATATTTAGGCCAACCTGGATTAAGCAGATGTCACAGTACAGTATAATCTAAGTGAATAGAGACAAATGTAAATACGCCTATATGTTTATCTGACAGTAAACCTAAGATAGTGAATTCTAATTTCATCACATTAAAGATACAAGTGTAAATTGATGTTATCTTTCACTCGTATAACATTATTATCACTGTGTGATTATGTACTCTATAAAACAATTACATAATATTTACATAACATAATTACACAGTTCAATGGTACTACTCAGTTCTCACTTTTGTAATTTCACTGCAATGTAAGGCATGACATTGTTATCATTATGAAAGTTTGGTGATGTTGAGTTGATTAAAATCTCTTCATTTTCTCTCTCAGTGGTGGAGTTTCAGTTTCTGATGATCACGATAATAGCCGATCATAACTGATAAGAGCCGATGCAAAATTCACGGACATCAAGGCTTTCTCAGAGTACAGTGCTGTTACCCTGTAAGCAACTGAGAGACAGCAGGCTCAAATTGCGGCAGCGGCAACTATCAGCAGCACTTCCGGTGTCATGTTCAGATGCTGACTTTAAAGCATGTGCCGCTGTTTGTGGATGATGCCAGTGAATTTACACGGCATCTGCCGCTGTATATGAATGATGCCAGTGAATTTACGAGGCATCTGCTGCTGTATATGAATGATGCCAGTGAATTTACGAGGCATCTGCTGCTGTATATGAATGATGCCAGTGAATTTACGAGGCATCTGCCGCTGTATATGAATGATGCCAGTGAATTTACGAGGCATCTGCTGCTGTATATGAATGATGCCAGTGAATTTACGAGGCATCTGCCGCTGTATATGAATGATGCCAGTGAATTTACGAGTCATCTGCCGCTGTATATGAATGATGCCAGTGAATTTACGAGTCATCTGCCACTGTATATGAATGATGCCAGTGAATTTACGAGGCATCTGCCGCTGTATATGAATGATGCCAGTGAATTTACGAGGCATCTGCCACTGTATAAGAATGATGCCAGTGAATTTACACGGCATCTGCCGCTGTATATGAATGATGCCAGTGAATTTACGAGGCATCTGCCGCTGTATATGAATGATGCCAGTGAATTTACGAGTCATCTGCCACTGTATATGAATGATGCCAGTGAATTTACGAGGCATCTGCCGCTGTATATGAATGATGCCAGTGAATTTACGAGGCATCTGCCGCTGTATATGAATGATGCCAGTGAATTTACACGGCATCTGCCGCTGTATATGAATGATGCCAGTGAATTTACGAGGCATCTGCCGCTGTATATGAATGATGCCAGTGAATTTATATGTCATCTGCCGCTGTATATGAATGATGCCAGTGAATTTACGAGTCATTTGCTGCTGTATATGAATGATGCCAGTGAATTTACGCATCATCTGCCACTTTATATGAATGATGCCAGTGAATTTACGAGGCATCTGCCGCTGTATATGAATGATGCCAGTGAATTTATATGTCATCTGCCGCTGTATATGAATGATGCCAGTGAATATACGAGGCATCTGCCGCTGTATATGAATGATGCCAGTGAATTTACATGTCATTTGCTGCTGTATATGAATGATGCCAGTGAATTTACGCATCATCTGCCACTTTATATGAATGATATCAGTGAATTTACGAGGCATCTGCCGCTGTATATGAATGATGCCAGTGAATTTATATGTCATCTGCCGCTGTATATGAATGATGCCAGTGAATTTATATGTCATCTGCCGCTGTATATGAATGATGCCAGTGAATTTATATGTCATCTGCCACTGTATATGAATGATGCCAGTGAATTTATATGTCATCTGCCACTGTATATGAATGATGCCAGTGAATTTACGAGGCATCTGCCGCTGTATATGAATGATGCCAGTGAATTTACGAGGCATCTACCGCTGTATATGAATGATGCCAGTGAATTTACGAGGCATCTGCCGCTGTATATGAATGATGCCAGTGAATTTACGAGGCATCTGCCACTGTATATGAATGATGCCAGTGAATTTACTATGTCATCTGCCACTGTATATGAATGATGCCAGTGAATTTACGAGGCATCTGCCGCTGTATATGAATGATGCCAGTGAATTTACACGGCATCTGCCGCTGTATATGAATGATGCCAGTGAATTTACGAGGCATCTGCCACTGTATATGAATGATGCCAGTGAATTTACGAGGCATCTGCCACTGTATATGAATGATGCCAGTGAATTTATATGTCATCTGCCACTGTATATGAATGATGCCAATGAATTTATATGTCATCTGCCGCTGCATATGAATGATGCCAGTGAATTTACAAGGCATCTACCGCTGTATATGAATGATGCCAGTGAATTTACATGTCATCTGCCGCTGTATATGAATGATGCCAGTGAATTTACATGTCATCTGCCGCTGTATATGAATGATGCCAATGAATTTACAAGGCATCTGCTGCTGTATATGAATGATGCCATTGAATTTACATGTCATCTGCTGCTGTATATGAATGATGCCAGTGAATTTACACATCATCTGCCCCTGTATATGAATGATGCCAGTGAATTTACACATCATCTGCCGCTGTATATGAATGATGCCAGTGAATGTACATGCCTTCTGCTGCTGTATATGAATGATATCAGTGAATTTACGAGGCATCTGCCGCTGTATATGAAATAATATAAAATAATATTAAGTCTGCCAATAGAAAAGGACCTTTTTAATATGATCATATTTTGTTATAAGTATGAAACAATCAAAATACTACTGTTAGGCCTAATATTTTTTTTTATCATAATTGCTTGAGAGAATAACATCTGTGATTTTAATTTTAAAAACTCACTGTAAGGCTATCATCACTGAGAATACTGCATTGAAAATCTATTGAAATTAACTGATCCAATTGAATAAAATCTGCTTCAAAGCAAACAAAGTCTTAATAGGATATTAAGTAACAAAATGTAGCTAAACAAACATCCTTTCTGTATTACTACCTGCTCATTTTGAAAAAAAAATAAAAAATAAATAACCATTCATAAAATAGTCCCTTACTGTGAGCAAAGATTTTTCTGTTATGTATTAGTTAAAAGGACAGTGGCCAGAGGTGAACAACCCTTTAGATAGTCTAAGATAAGATGCCTCGTAAATTCAGTGGCATCATTCATAAACAGCCGCAGATGACATGTAAATTCACTGGCATCATTCATATTCAGCGGCAGATGCCTCGTAAATTCACTGACATCATTCATATACAGCGGCAGATGACATGTAAATGCAACGGCATCATCCACAAACAGCGGCACATGCCGTAAAGTCAGCAGCATTCTGAGCTTGACACCGGAAGTGCCGCTGCTAGATGCCGATGCCGCGATTTGAGCCTGCCATTACTGGAGAAACTTTCAGTAAAACGGTCACCGATGCACTTTTGATGGCAGTTAGCACCATCACAAACAAAGGTATGCAAAGAAACAAATAAAACCCCCAAACCTCAGCCAATAGGTGAAAATGACGTAAGTGTCCATTAACTGCAAGAGCAATGGCGCCCTTAAGCGGATACGGTGGGGAAACACTAAAATAATAATAAAATTGCCTATTTTTTAAATAATAAAAATGGATTAAGGTTAGGATATTAAAACAACATATTTAGTTTATTATTTTATTAAAGATTACAAAGCACTAATATATATACCAAAAGCATAGATGTATGGATGGATAGATAGATTACTATTATGATTTTTGTTATTAAAACAGCAACAGTAAGCAATTTTAAATAAGAGACAAAAGGAAAAGTTTGAAAAAAAAAAAATATTACAAAAAGTATATTTATTTGCAACAGCATAATAACCGCAATAGATAAGAGATTCCTTTTGTTTAAACAGCTACGGAGCGTCGTCATGGTAACGTTTCAGGCGAAGATAAAGTGGAAGTGACGTCTAGGTGTCAATTTTATTGGTATAATCTTTTTTGATAGGTTTTTGATACACCGTCTGGTGCACCTGGACATATCATCAGTGATGTAACCTAGGATCACGGGGGGTTTCGGGTCTTTCAACAATCAGACCCCCTCCCCTAGGCGACCCAGCCGGGGTGATCAAGTCCCAGCTTATGTCCAGGTGGCGCTACTACCCTACACGCCATGCCTCTCCTCTCCTGATCCACAGCCACCTTGATGCTACTTCTGCAGCATCAGTGGCCAACTTGATGGCCCTTCGCTGACTCGCCCCTGTGATGCCAAGCATTTTGTAGGCCCTGCAAAGGGAATGGCCCACAAACCCTCGACATCCCACTTCGACAGGTTGGCATATTGCCCGCCACCCATTGCTCCGGCAACCCTCCACAAGCTGGGAGTACTTTGCCCTCTTTCTTTCGTTGGCCTCCTCCATACGGTCCTCCCAAGGCACTGTTAACTCTAAGAGAATCACCTGCTTGGAGGTCTCACGCCTCTGAGGTGAGCACAATGTCAGGCCTTAATGTTGTTATGGCAACTGCTTCAGGGAACTTCAGCTGCTTGCCCAGATCAACTGCCAGCTCCCAGTCGCGCGCCGTTGCCAACAGGCCAGAGGAGGTGCCCCGGGCAGCTGGTATTGACTTCTCCCCAGCTCTGACAAAGGCTGTGGTCTTCACTGGGCGAAGGCTCTTGCTGTGGCTAATTCCACTGCAGATAGAATCCGCTACGGCTTTTAGGACTTGGTCATGCCGCCAGCGGTAACGCCCTTCGCCCAGGGCTTTTGGACAGCAGCTCAGGATGTGTTCCAACGTTCCTCTCCTCTGGCATAGGGGGCATGCTGGTGTCTCCACCTTTCCCCAGGAGAAGAGGTTGGATGGACTTGGCAACACGTCGTAGGCCGCCTGGATCAGGAATTTTAGGGAGGATGCCATGCTGGTAAATCCAGGCCTTGAACTTGCCAAGAAGGCCAGACTTGTCCACCGCGGCCAGCCAGGTCTCCAGGTCTTGGTTGGTCGCTTTTGTGGAAGCTGCATCTCTCAGGCTACAATTGAACACCTTCCCCAGGCTCTTCACAGGTTCCTCTGTCAGTGATGGTATCTTGGTGGTGCCAAGTGAGAAGTGGAACTTGTCAGTGACCTTCCCTTTCTTCAGCACATAATATTCACTTGAAAATAACATGGTTACATCCAGAAAAAGACTGCACCTCCAATAAAATAAGAGAAATACATGTTAAAATATTGCATAATATCAACCCAACAAACTCACAGGTTTCTATCTTTGCCGATATTTCTAATTTATGTGCTCCTCTGTAAGATAGAAAAAGAAACCTTGCTTCGCTTATTTTATCAATGTAATCAGATACATCCTTTTGGGAGAGTTTAAGTAGCTCTCTATCTCCCTTTCTAAAATGTTATTTATATTTTTCATTGAAAGATTTTTGCTTTTTTTTTCTGATGGTAACTGTAAGGCGTGGGGTTTAGCTGTCCGTAGATTGATCAGTATCAATGAAGACGATGGACTCCACTATTGACGGCTACCAACTTTTATTAAGCAGTGTTATAAAAGAAAGTCTTAAATGGAGAGCAGAGACACCACACTTCACGTTCTCCCGCTACCTTAACTCCAACTCTTCCTCTCTCTTCCCGCTCCCCATTACATCATCCTCCATGAGGACTCAATTCCCAAAATAAAAGTCCTTCACCAAAAATATATCACAATACAATGACCATTAAACAAAAGAAGTTTCACAGTAACCATGCGGTTGAACTTAGCCTATTGTTAATTTCTTTATTTTGCATTGCAAATATTTTATCCACAAAAGCAAGTTTCTCAATACTGTGCCTAGATTTTAAGCATTTCTTGCTGACATCTCTCTCTCTTAAACTTATAAATAATAACAAGAATAACAGATTTCTTAAAGTATACGAAGTTATTTTATTGACTGATGCTCCCTTTGTTGATCTATTTGTATATTTTGTATCTATCTTTTATTTTCCCCTTTGTTATTTATTCTTGTATAGATATGAGCAGTGCTGTTATCTTTTTCTGTATTGCAATAAAACACTAAAAAAAAATAAAAGAAAGAAAGGGTGTTCCAAACGGCCATACATGAGACGCGAGTGCCCTGCTCCCTTCAGAGTTCTCACCTCAAGGGCTCAGCCCTTCGGAGGGAGTAGGGCATAGGGATGCTCACTTCCGTTTGGAAGAGCCGGTGCGCTTTGGAAGAGACTATTTATTTTACACTGGGTAAATTAGTGTACTTTAGAGAAAACAAATATGCGAAAACATGCTCAATTTACTACCTCCTATAGATATAAAAAGTAATTTAAAACATTATATAAGCCATGTATAAATATCCAAAAATGTTTATTTTTTTGTATTATTATTATGTCCAGAGAATTCAATCAATATTCCCCTATTTGAGGAATGGGTCGGTCCATCTTCATCGTACACTTGCTTTAACAGTATATCATACAGGACAAATTCAGTGCTTTCATTTATTGCCAAACCTTCCCTTTATCTTTGCAATAGCCTAATAATAATAAAAAAGACAATACGGTCAAGAATAAAACGTATGCTCGAAAGGACAGGACAAAAGAGCAAGGTACAGCGACAGTATCGCAGAAGATTGAAGAGACCGTGTGTAGGTAATCACACCAAACCTTCTTTTTTTCCCGTCATTATTCATCGGATCACCAATATTACACTGTTTTTATAATGTGACTGCGCCAATCAGGTTCAATCAGTCCTTTGACTGTAATTCATCAGTTTGGGTCTATGTCAGGATGCGGCGCATGAACGGTGCGCATCTCTGAAAGATCAAAGCGATCACCTGCAATTTAGGCTATATTATACTGAGGATTTGCTGAATTAATATTTGCTGTACTATAACCTGCATATTTTTATTACTCTGGTCCAATCTTTTTTGCAGGTCCGCTGAATAAATATTGGCAATGCAGCACAGATTTTTATTACAATTTGGGCCTCGTTGCATCAGTGCATCATGCAGAGAATTCCGTGTCAAATTCTTATGACAGCTTATGAGCGCAATATATGCAGTATTTAACAGTGAGATAAGAAGGGTGGTTTAGAGTGGAAAGAGAAGCTGTATGGATGTAGATCTGCTCGTGAACATCCTCATATGCGGCCTTCCCACAGGCCAAGACCTCCATCCCATACTGAAAATATACTCACTATTGCACATGGGCCAGATCAACACAAACTAGGACAAATGCAAAACTCTGTCTGTCTGGAAGACAGGTGGTCTAAAGCGCAAAACTGGTAAGCAGAAGGTTGCTGGTTTGATCCCCACAGCTGCCACCATTGTGTCCTTGAGCAAGGCACTTAACTCCAGGTTGCTCTGGGGGATTGTCCCTGTAATAAGTGCACTGTAAGTCACTTTTGATATATGTAAATGGATGGATGGATGCAGGATTTCATCTGAGGGTATGCACAGAAATCTGCCTTGTACAAGCTAATCTATGGGAGTTCTGGGGATATGCTCCCCCAATTGAATTTTTTGACAATAACAACACCAAAGCATTAAATTCTGGTGATTTTAAGAAAATATATTTTTCTTGAGTATGAATAGTGTTCAAGTTACTATTGGCTAAAGCATTTCTTCCAGTAATCGTTCAGAACAGATGTGTTCAGAACGCTGGTGTCTCTAGATGCATTCTAAAAATGCAGCACTTCCATGGGAGATGCTAAAAACACAGTGAAACGTGACGTAGTTGTCAAAAGATATCCATCTAGTGAATGTTTACTTGGAAAAAGATGGATGAACAGCATTAGCGGACCCAAAAACACGTTCAGTTTGAACAGCCCCTTGTTCACATGACACAGCACTAGCTGAAGTTTCTCAAAGTTACCTCTCAAAAAAACAGCCCTTTGTCTCAGTTGATTGTTGGTAAATTTCCACTGTATTCAGTGCTGTTTGTTCTCGGTTTTCATAAATATCCCGATACTATCCTGATACTATATTACTGTGAGAGAAACCACTCCAAATGATTCAGTAAGAGAGTGCATTGAAGGAATGTTACTGATTCACAAATTGATGCAGACAGTTTTGGAAGCCCGTTTGGCCAATTCACTGACTCAAAAGAATTATTCATTCACAAATTGGTCATTGCTAGTTCTTTTAAACTGCAATGGGACGCACTTCATGATTGATGAAATATTCTGAGAGTAAATATTTCTCATGTCAGTTGGAGCGCTCATGGTACACACAGTGCGTAGGCCTATGGCTGTACAGATGCAGGCACCATTGGATAGATGGATGGATATATGGATAGACAGGTAGATAGATAGATAGATAGATAGATAGATAGATAGATAGATAGATAGGCAGATAGATAGACAGATAGATAGATAGATAGAACTTCAAGGGTATGAGTCTGCCTTTCCTTCTGTAAAGTTGTTTATGATGTGTGCCATACTTAACAGGCTTTATGGCTAACAATAGAAGTTTCCTATTTCAAAACTAACTACTCTTTTCTTTCTGAACCCGTATCACAGCAAATATGAATATTACAATATTAAACTCATTACAGCACTGCTTCATTACGTTATCTTCAGCTTCATTACAAATGAAATATTCAGCCAACTATTGATCCCAATCCCAATTGATAGCTCTCAGCTGAAGTTCCTTTATTGTGGTTGGTTGTGCAGGATGTTATCGGTAGACTTAAACTATTTTATGTCTATGCTGTGCCTTGAGCTCTATGCTGGAACAGACCAGTGATTGAAATCTAACAATAGATTACTTCACTGAAGTCCTCTGTTCATGGGTTTCTGAGTTGGTGTTGTTTACTGATTTGTGCTGTTTGACTGAACAGTTTCATCATTGGTTGTCCAGAGTTGAAGCTTTTGAGAATCCTGGTGGCTGTAGTTATCTGGGTGGCTAGGCATATTATTTAATTTATATTTTTTTGCAGTAGTATGACTGGTATGGCTAATATGTTGCCCAGGAGACACAAATGCCTAAGAGCGGTTCATTATTTTAGATGTACACAAAACTTAACACCCCGCGCTTAGTGCGACTTCACACATATGGCTTATCAGAGGTCTGAGTCTTTTCTTAGACAAGCAGTTTGTCTTGATGGCTCAATCCAATGCAGCTGAGATTTCCATAGATGACACAATAACCTCAGTAATGAGCACTACATAACAAAAAAAAGCACTGTTTATAAACTGATAAATCGCTAGAGCTACGTTTCCCAAAAGCATCATAAGCCTAAGTAGATCATAGAAATGATTGTACAAATGTTCTTAGAATTACGGGCTGTTTTCCAAAAGCGTTGTAACTTAAGTTCTGTAGTATTTAAAAAAAATAGTTGTAGATCTTCAAGTGCTCTGGAATAGTTGTAGAGTGCTTAAAATAATTGTTAGGACATACTTGTTCAGACACCTGCAGGAAAATGGCAAGATTATAATTGTTACAATACAGTTAAAGAAATAGTTTGCCCAAAAATGAAAATTATCTCATTATTCACTTACCCTGATACCATCCCAGATGTGTATGACTACCTTTCTTTAGCAGAACACAAATTAAGATTTTTAGAAAAATGTTGAAGCTCTGTAGGCCTTTATAATGTTAAGTAAATGGGTGCCATCAAGCTGCTGGCTGTTTGATGGTCCAGAAGGCATATTTAGGCAGAATTAATCAAATTAATCCACATGACTCCAGCAAATCCATTAGTTGGTGTAAGAAACAAATAGATAATTAAAACTTTATTAACTTAAAAAAAATCGCTTCTTGCCAGCAGTCGATGCATCATTGAAGTAAACACAATGACACATACATACGAGAAGTTGGAACCGCTGCTTTGTACACAGAGGAATGAGAGACACGCGAGATTTTGTTAATTTCAAACAGCATCCCAGTGCTGGCCGAAATCAACGATTTAAAGTTAAAAACATTTTAATTATCGATTTGTTTCTTACACCAACCTATCGATTTGCTTCAGAAGACATTGATGGACTGGAGCTGTGGATTACTTTTATGCTGCCTAAATATGCCTTTTGGAGCGTCAAACAGCCAGCAGCCTGATGACACCTGTTTTCTTGCAGTGTAAGGACCTACAGAGCTTCAAAATGTTTCAAAAAAATCTTAATTTGTGTTCTGCTGTAATATCTGGGATGGCATCAGGGTTAATTTTAATTCTAATTATAGTGACGAATGACACAAAAGGGTCACATTTCAGCATTTCACATATTGACAGTTACTCTTAAGAAGCACTTCAAGTGCACGTAATTCTCTCAGCTGATAAGAATTGTGCCTGTGCCTGAGGGTCGAGCTTATTTCAAGTGCAATTTGTATTCCATACTGTCACGTTCCTGTGTTGTCTGCCCTATGTTCTCTGTTTCACCCATCACGTTTATGTCACGTTTCCGTGTTGTCTGCTCCGTGTTTTCCGTTTCACCCGTCACCGATCCCGTTCCATGTCACGTTTTCCCTGTTGTCCGCCCTGAGTCTCACTGTCCGTGTGTAAAACTACAATTCCCACAATTCCTGGCCTCTCTCACTGCCTGCACTCTTCATTGTTCTCACCTGTGTCTCGTTTAGTCTTCATTGTGTTTGTGTATTTAAACCCTGTTTGTTCCTCCATTCCCTTGTCGGTTGTTGTATGTTGATAATGTTTTCTAGTGTTTCCTGATGTTTGTTCATGCCTGTTCATGTTTTCTCCTGAATGTTCGTTCGTGGATTACCTTGCCCTTCGTGGATGTTCTTTCGTGTTTTTTTTAGTTTCATTTTCCCCTCGTGGACCTTTCATTTGTTCCTGTGTTTGTCTGATTATTGTTGCAATAAAAAAACACATTTGGATCCGCATCTCCCGTCTGCCTTCTCCTGACTTCTCCTTCATAACACATACATTGCCATTTTGTTCCAGAATGATCCCAATGTGAATTTTGCTACAGTAGTTTAAAAGCTCTGTTGCAGAAATCGGTTTGTGCTTGCAGAAATTCTATTAGTTCCACCCAGTGGCCAAAGCTGGAAACATTTTCCAAACGTATGTCCAAGTGTGAGCTCCAGGTTCTGGGTGAAATGTCCACAGAGTGGTGCCAAATGTGAGTTGAATCAGTAGGTAGAAGAAAATGTGCTTGCATTTGAATTGATGCTAAAGTGACTGATGGTTAATGCTGCTTGTCAGTAATTCGACTGAATGGGGTTTATTTCAGGGTACAGGAACTTTTGCAAGCTACATTTATATTTGCTGCGTGATGATGTTGTTATATATATGGCCACCCATGTAAAAAAAACACTTAGAAACACATAGCAAACGACAATGCACATTGTCAAACAAATGTATTTTTGTGAAATGTTTTGTTTGAATATTGTTATTGCTATCTTTCATTATAATAAATGCCACTTCTTTTGATATTTTGCTAGTGTCCAAATTACACTGTAAAATTATTTTTGATATCCATAGGCTTATCTAATATTCTTTGCTTATATCACAAATGAAATAAGAACAGAAACACATTTATTTGGATATAATGTTAATTCTCTCCAGCAAAATATCAAAATGGTTAATTTTAAATAACAAGTTTAATTAATACATTTATAGCATGTCATTTCCGTTTTCGGCAAGAATCTGTAAATGAATTAATACACAACTATATTGCAATTATTTTAGTGTTGCCTCAGAAGGGCACTGAATCTTGGTTTGTTAAAATTGTATATGATTAATACAAGTGCGTTTAAGTTTGTTTTTCTCTTCTTCATGAGTTAATCAGAATAACTTCTTTCCTGTTTGTGAAGCAAGCACACGCATTAACATGGGATTTGGTTTTCAGTTCTTAGTGTTTACATTGGCAGGTCATGCTAAATTTGAAAGATGTTTAAAATCCAGGAAGTTCTGGTACATTTTGGATTGTTTATTAATTTCATATGTATTTTTTATCCAACAAATCAATACTGGACTCACAAACCTAATGCCTAATACCAAAGTAGTGCTTTGTTTGTTTATTTGTTGTTGTTTTTTTATGTTGTTGATTCTGATTCGGAATATGGTGTAGTAACAACATCTGCCAGTAGGGGCTCCATACTAAGCAGCCAAACTTTAACCCATTGTTTGTATAAGAGCATTGAACTTGTTTTGTTCTCTGGATCTCTCTGCTGCTGAGAGAGGTTGTCTGCAGGAAGTGTTATGATGTCTCAGAGGAAATGAAGTGTGAGTAGATTGTGGGTGGTGGAGCTGTCAGGGTGATGCATGAGAGCAGGAGATTACTCAAGCACTCATTCATCATATACAGACCTGCCTGTCAGATTGTTGCTGTGTTGTGCTATAACAGATTGACTACAGCTTCATACATTTAGGGGCTGTTCTAATTGCATTAGTACTTTACCATTTGGAAACTGTAGTGATAGTTACTAAAGCAGATGCTTTACATCCAAAGAAACTTTCACTGAGCAAATGGCAAGCACAGAATGGTGACAGGGTTTTCCCAGTAACAGCAGTTCATGGGTCGTCTCTGCGTGGAATAAAACCTTTGACGTTTGAGTCTCGAAAGGCTTGAGCTTTGCCACTTCTTTGAAAAACTAACATATTAATTGTATAGGCCTTTATTGAAAATCCCATGTCTGATCACACACTCCTTTATGCTCTTCTATGACATTTTGAATGTATTATAGGGTTAAAGATTATATATGTAATTTCTTCATTGTTAAAATTATTTCTCCTTTCTCAATTTATTATGCAGTCACCTATAAGACATTAATATGCTGATTTCCCAGAAAGGTGTAATTACTGTAGTTTTGTGGCTCTAAAAAAACTATTTTTTTGAGCATCCCGACCCACCAGACACAACAACTTTGGTTCAACCAATGGCATGAGTTTGGGGTGGGACTACATGTTTGTTCGACCCATAGCAGATGGGGAGTGATTTCAAGAAACTTCTTTTAAGACAGTGGCTGTGTTCGGAATGTCATATACTACCAGACCACTCTTACTGCTTCTGACATATCAATGTATGGCAGAAATAGTAAGGGTAGTATGGTAGCAGGCTAGGTCTCAATGCCTTTTTCATGCATTGATAAAAAAAAATTCCAGATTATTATTGATCTGTGCTGGCATTTTTTCAGAAATAATCAGAAAATGCTTGTTTCACAGTAGTAGACTTTGTTTCTTCATACATATTTCTCAACACAAATTTGGTTTCCACATTCCACATGCTAAACTAAACAAACTTGTGCTTCAGTGCGCAAACACTTAAGCGTTATAAGAAGAAATGTTGATGTTACATGATGATAGACACTCGACTGTCCCAACTTTTTTGGAGCCTGTTGCGATCATCTGATTTAAAATGAGTGTAAACAATTCCATTTACATGGTAAAACATCAGTTAATAAGTTGTTGTAGTGCTTATTTCCCCTCCGAAATTGGGGTTGTGATGTTAGTGTGAATAGTGTGAAAAAAGCAAAGAGAAAAATAGTACTACGAATACACAGGTGTTGTACTTCTTTAAAAAAATAAAAAAGCACAGCATACGAAGAATAAATACAATAAATATTTTCCAGTGTCAAATACATTTTTAATTATCATTTATAAACATTAAAAGACAGACCTACCTTGATCTTTAAATTTGTTAATCGATGTTATATACTTCCATTGAAGCCACTGTTCCTGTTATTTCAACCTTGTTTTTTAGAAATTGTGTTTAATCGTGTTTAATTGCGGAATTCCTATGAAGAACTACACCTCCCATGATCCAGAGAATTGTGGCCAATAAGCACTGCCCACGTGCATGGCGTTCAGTGAATGATGCATTCGTCCCAAACTTTAGTTCTAAAACTACTTGCATATTTGTAAATATCTGATAAATTTCGAATGAAATTAAAATATATTGTTTCTATACTTATAATTAATAACTTTAAATCAATAGTTTTATATATTTTTCCATTGTTATTATCTCAATTATGTTATTTGCAATGCTTCATGAAATTGTAGGTCAGGCCCTCATGAAATGAAGTATTGTACCTTAGTCTTTTTATTTGATTTTCAAGTACTTTTTTGCTTTTATTTGATTTTATTACGTTTATAATGCTCAGAACTCTTTATATATTTGATGAAATCCACATGGAAAAAATAAATGGGTAAAAATGGACGGGCATTGTTGTGCTGTATTAAATGATGTATGTTATAAATGATGAATGTGCTTGCTACTGAAACTTCAGTGAAGACAGCACAATAAGTTTAAACTATTTGTCTTATTTTTAATAGATTTATGCTGATTAAGGCTGAAAATATTTATTTTTATGACATGTACTGGCATCACACCACAGGAATGAATAAACAAACATGAAGGTAGTTCCACATGATCATTAAAGAGTAGAGCTAAAAATATCACTTTTCCAAACTTAAAAGCTTGAAAAATGACTTTTTACAGATCCTGTTGGCTTCCTGATTAGCAAACTTTTCAGTTAGTCCTAAGAGCATGCCCAATCAGAAACCGATTTTGTGAGTCATTTCACAGGACTCAATAATTGTATAGTAATGGTATAGTAAAAGTAAAATAGTATATTATGTATTATATTTATAGACTTTTTACATTTTAGGGCAATATGTACATTCTTGACCAGTCTTAATTTATATATTTATTTATTGTATAAAGGATTGGGACCCATGCCAACAGCTCTTACATTTAAGGTCAGAAGCAAGTGCTCCAACAACCAGTCAGCCTATGAATGGCTTACTTATAGTGCATTAAACTGATATAGAAGAATTTTAACATCCACAAATAAAAATACAAAATAAAAAAACTATCCTTTTGTATTTTGTGTGTGCAAATGTATTTTTAACATACACCACCAGAGTTCAGTGTTGTCCTTTATATTGCAACATGGCACTTTCCAGAGCATTTGGTGCCATCTGTAGTCTTACAATAACAATTAATGCAGAAATTATAAGATAAAATGTTTTAAAACAAGACATTTTCCAAGTCTTTGATTGCTGAATTCTGCAGAATAAAACATGGCTAATAAAGAAACCCCTATAAGCAACATCTTTTCTACAACAGAATGTAAATACAAGCATACAAAAAGTACAGCATGCACATTTTATGGATTTTAGATACCTTTTCTCCCTTGTAAACAGTATGCAATTTATATTATATGATTTATCAACAAAGAAATGCCAAATCTGTAATATATTTTTGTCATCATGAAAATAAAAGTTCACTAAAAGTGGCCTTTAATGGACTCAATTACTTTTGATCTAACATGTTGGAATTTTTTATTTTTATTTTATATATATATATAAATGTTTGTTACTGAAAAGGTGAAGAATTCAAATAAGCCCATAAGGGTTTCTTACCTCTCCTGCAAAAAATTTAAATGTGGGGCAAACAAATGCCCTCGTAAGTATTATAATTTTGTTTCAGGAAACATCTGTTATACAGTAGTTCTTAATCTATTATGGTCATAGTTATAAAAACTGAGTTGATATTTATTTAACTCTTAAGGTAAGAGGTAATAAATTCTCAATCTTCAGAATTTTTATTAATTAATTGATTAAATGAACGTATTTCAAGTCAAATAAATTTTATTTGTAACATGCATTTCCCTACACACACCATTTCAAAGCAACTTTACTGAAAATTATGCAGTAATAAAAAATTAGGACCCAAGTCCTCATTTTGCGGTTTAAATGAATAACGCGATTGAAAATCATGCATTAAAAATGAATGACTTTAGGTCCGCAGTGAGCAAGCAAAGGAAACCTTGACATAAACAGATGAACACAGTTTATGTTTATATGTTTAGAAAAAATATGCCCACACCAAGTTAAAAAAAATGACCCTGAAAATCAATAATCCAATAAGGAACAATCTTAGCATTGTGGTGGTGAATTTTGTACTGGCAACCACCACTAACATTTTCGTTAGAAAATGCACAAATCTAGTTTGGATTATGTTATATTTGTAAGTTAAATTAAAAGGAATATTTGTAGTAGGTTGCCATCAGTGCTGTTTTGTTCAATAGTGTGTTGCTGTTCTATTGAGCATGATATTAGTATTAGTTATTGTAGAGCATGTTGTTCTGTTAGACATGTGCTTTAATACATGACAGATTACAGGCGTGTAAAGCGAACATTAGAATGTTAAACATGCAGAAATTTCACCGGCTGATGAGGCAGCGACGCTAATGTTGCGTTACTTTGACAGACAGCAGACAGACCCTCATCTGCTGAAGCCAGTAAGAGCTGATCAGTGAGGTGAAACCCGCTGTCAGTGGAGCTGATATGTTTGAGTGACACAGCAAACATCTGGCCAGACTGTGCAGTTCCCTCCAGCACTTCTCTTTGTCTGACATTACCAATCTTACTGTTTATCTCTCTCTCTCTCTGTCTCTCTCTCTCAGACACCTTGTCCATCTGTGGCTGTGTGGAGAAGCCCTGAACCCTTTAAGATATACAGCCAACAACCACTCTTCTCAACCGTCCCCTGCCCCTGATCTTGCCATATTTTGACTTGCCATGATCTTGCTATAAAAGTGTTGCTACAAATACGGTGAGGAAGTAGATCGGTGCCAAACCAGGCCTTAGGAGTGTCAGGGGCCAGGCACATTGAGGGTTATCTGTTTTAGAAATGCCCTCACCCCCCAATGATGGAGGTAAGTTTGATCAGAGACATTTTAAGATGATTAGACAGATCACTCAAAATAAAATGAATGGAGACTGTAGGGGTGGAAGCCTTTCAGGTTAAAGAGCTAATCACCTGTTTTGCACAGTTAAGCACTGCTCGCATTTTCTTGTGAGTGAGAAAATGAAAATAGTTATTCTGTCTGGAGGTTTGAACTCTGGTGGGAATTCAAGGGGTTTTTGTGATCCAAGGGCAGAAATAATTATATATTATTAAAACTTTCATGCAATGATGTGCAATCAATTTAAATGTTAGAAAGTAAACATGCATTTTTCTATATTTCAACCCATCTTCGTTTTCCAGATGATCAAGGAACTTCCCCCGTGAACATGCCACCGGCTCTCTCCAATCAGAATGGAGTGAAGAGGAAGGTTCACACCAAGAAAAAGAAGAAGGGCTTTATCACAGCCAACGTTGTAGGAACAAAATATGAGATTGGTAAAACAAATGTTACGTGCAACATTTCAAACGCGTTAATGTAAGATTTATTAGATTTAATAAACAGATAAGAGAGAACTCCTACAAGAAAATCCCTTTGTTATGTGGCATAGTCATAAATGTGAATTATAGACACTGATTTGATTTTTTTCTTTCCTACATCAGCATAGAATCAACTTTCATATTTTAAAATAGTAGATAATTTGCTCAATTTGTGAACAATTACAATAGGGAAAATACAGGGGGTGTAAAGTATTTTTACTGTACATTATTATTATATTTAAAGGAACATTCTGGGTTCAATATATGTTATGCTCTGTCAATATCATTTAAAAAAAAAATATATATATATATATATATTAAGACTCGTCCCACCTATTCTGTAAAAAAAGCAAAAATCGAGGTTACAGTGAAGCACTTAGTGAAGTGAATGGGGCCAAGTTTTGGAGGGTTTAAAGGCAAATAAGTGAAGCTTATAATTTTATAAAAGCACTTACATGAATTATTCTGTTAAAATTAATGTATTATTTGAGCCCTAAAGATCAAATTGTTGTTTTTAACGGTCGTTTTAGTGTTTGAAGAGTTACGTTGTCATGGCAATGACGTTGTAAAATTGGGTATAACTTTAAACAGTAAAGAGATTTTATCATAAGAAGCATATTGTTTACATTTTGTGGCTATATTATTAAAACAGTGAGCATTTTGGGGCTTGGGTAGCTCAGTCATAAAAGACGCAGCTACCACCTCTGGAGTTCGCTGTTTCGAATCCCAGGGTGTGCATAGTGACTCCAGCCAGGTCTCCTAAGCAACCAAATTGGCCCGGTTGCTAGGGCAGGTCGAGTCACATGGGGTAACCTCCTCATGGTCGCTATAATGTGGTGTGTGGATGGCGTGAAGCTATGTCTCCGTGGCAACACGCTCAACAAGCCATGTGATGAGATGCACATGTTGACAACTGGGAGGCAACTGGGATTTGTCCTCCGCCACTCAGATTGAGGCGAATCACTACACGACCATGAGGACTTAAAAGCACATTGGGAATTGGGCATGCCAAAATGGGAGAAAAAAAAAACAGTGAGCATTTTAACGTTTATAGATTGACCCCATTCCCTTCCATTTTAAGTGCCTCAATGTAGCACAGATTTTATTTGTATTTTTTTATTTAAGAAAAAAGTAAAAATTAATTTTTGTGGTAATCAACATTATGCCACAAATAATGTCGACTGAGCTTAAATTATAGAACCCGGAATATAAGTATAGCGACCAACACAAAAACACTTTTTCACAATATTTACTCCAATTTTTAAATACAATCTTTGAAAACAGAAAATGGGCACTATCTCTTGACAAGGCTGACCACTTCTGTTTTTGACTTTTATTTAAAAATAAAATAAAAATCTATCCCTGGTTGATAGTGTGTTTGTTGTTTATACTAAATCCATTGTTATGTTGGCCAGTATTATGGGTTCTCTGCTTTGAAAAATCTTTATAATAGTAATTATCATAACTGATAGCAATAAATCAATCATATATTTACATGGCAGGGTTGCCAAGTATTCTAGCTTGGGCTTAAATGGATTTCAGTGTAAGCTTTATTGATTGTTGATTTAGCCTTATTCAGTAATGCTGATGTTTATATAGACAAAATCACATTATTATTATAATATTATCAATTATTGCAATTAACTAATATTATTTGGGGAGGATAATGAAATGCAGCTGAAAGCATTGTGGTCAAAGCAAAAGCATAATTAACACATAACCAAAACATTTGGTTTTCATTTCAAGAAACGAACAAGATGATTTGTGTTGATGAAATGGATTCCATGTTTGTGTCCATTCTGTCACTGAAACGGAAATATGATAATAATTGTCAGACTCAATGCATATCAAATTAATGTAATGTGATTTATTTGCAGTTCGTATTGTAATTGAGGAGATGATCTTTCATAAAGCCAGAGATGATGATGAGATGGCCAATCTCATCTGGAACGACTCCGCTGTGCAACACGAGAAAATCGCTGAGCTCAGGAACTACCAGGTACTCTGATTTGATTTTTATTTTCAGTTCAAAGAAAGAAAAACAAACAAACAAACAAACAAAAACATAAAAACAGATAAAATCTGATACAAAAAATGTGCTTACTAAGAGATGTGACTTTTACCATGGCTTATAAACACTTCCTTATAGCCCTTCACAGCATAGGCAGAAATCGCGGGGGGGGGGTCGGGGGGGTCAGGACCCCCAAAATATCATAAAAATATGTGTATTGTATATAATATAATGATATATTCTTAAAATAATTGTTTAAGAAATAAAATGATACAAATGCAAACAGGGCAAAAAACCCCTTGGTGTCCCCTTCAAAAATTGCTCTTGAGAATTGTTATGTTTATTGTCCCTCCCAACATTTTGATGAAATTTTCGCCCCTGCTTCACAGACATTTAGTGTTTAACCATCAGAAATGCTCTATCTAACGCACATGCCCACAATTAGTCAGTGTTGGGGAGTAATGAAATACGTGTAATGGGATTACATATTTAAAACAGAAAATAAAAGTAACTGTATTCCACTACATTTTAACATTTGTATTTTGTCTTACTGTACTGGCAGAGTTTTTATAGTCAAAACAAGTGAAAAAAATCTACCAGTGCTGAAGAAGTAATCCAAAGTATTTAGAATCTGTTACTGATTCTGAGTAATCTAATGGAATACATCACAATGATATTTTACAGCATGTACTCTGTAATCTATAGTGGAATACATTTAAAAAGTAACCCTAAAAGAGCGTCTAATGAGGTTAAGCCTGCACCACACTAGCAGATTCCAAAAACCTCGATTTTGGCCAAGGGTGTTACACATGCAGACTGTTTTGCTGAGATATTGCTCTCTTCAGTCAGAGGTATGACACACTTGCAATCCAAAATGGTGGAGGGGTGACAAACATACCAACTCACTGCAACTCTCGCTGATTCCCTTTCATGTGGGGCTCGCAGAAATAGCAACAGGTGAACATAAACAATAGGGCATGAACAAAATGTCTAAAGACAAAATGTGTGAGCATAAACAATTACAATAAAGTGTTCTAGGGCATTTTCACACATGTAGATTGCTTGATTTGTGTCCATACAGGGGCTAGATTTCCTTAATTGTTTGGTTCGCTTTCAATATATTTTAAAACTGTAAAAATTTCCATTGTGGTTATTTTTGTCCACCAGTAGTTACTTTTGCATTATTTCTGGATTGAAAACTATCTGTTCTCACAGTGATGGAACACCCCCCCTCCCCCATACCCACATACACACAGAAAAAAAGAAGCCACATTTTTATCTGTCAAAAAGTTGCTGATGCCATCCTACCTGTGTCTGTTCTGCCACTATCCAAAAGAGAGAAGCAATTGTGAAGATCTACCTATATCTAATAGAGTCACCAAAAGGGTATATCTTCGTTTTGATGATGAAATACAGTGACGAGCTGTCCAACAGAATTGTTTTAGTGCAGATCAAATACGAACCAAACAAAAGAAGAAATCCCACCAGGTTCTGAAACAAATGCTCCAAACGAACCAGGTGTGAAAACGCCATTAGGAAGTTATTCATGGAAAACTTTAAGTGTGTGATTGTGTATTTACCCCCTCGAGGCTTGCCGTAGAACGCGTATGTCCATATGCAGCCTTCAGTGAGTAAAGAAATTATGTTCTATAAAAACAGACTGTTGTGCCTCCACTTTCTGATCTAATTTTAGTGTAGGAAAAAAAAAGACAGGAAAAAATGCTTGGTCAGATTTACTTTGGATTATAATCAGCGTTTGTGATCATAGAGTGTGATGAAAACATTCAGGTCAGCTTGTCGTCTTTTCAGATCTTCAGCAAAAGAAGAAGCTCATTGGTCACTTGATGAGAACACCACAGCAACAGAAAGATTTGTTTTATTAAAAAATGTATTAACTCAGCTGAAAGTTCCAACAGTCAAGTGATTAATAGTGTTTACATTTTTCAAACATAGCCCTGGATACTTGGAAGTTCTTCACCCATAGCTCATCGTTAAAGGGGGTCCTCACAATCCGCCAATATCTCCTAGGTACAAAGTGGCTAGACGGTGTATTGGAATAGCAGGTCTGTTTTTGTACATATGAGGCCTGTAAGCAAAATCGTACTTTGAGGCCCCCCAACCCCAACTCTAACACCAACATTATATTCTTTTTTCCCTCTCTTGCCACAAGGGGGCCCCTATTCCTGTCTTATTCAGCCACAGCTGATACCTGAGGTTTACTCACAGATTTTAGGATATTTATCCTTGCCTTGCATGGCCCCCTGGTGGCTCAGGGACCTATAGCACTGTCTAATACCGCTTATAGCTAGAAACAGCCTTAGGGATAGCCACTTTAGCCCTCTTTTTGTGAGCTATTGCACCTATTCTGCAATGTCTCCTGGTAGCATTTAATAACATAATGTATAATTGATCTACTGTAGCTAATACAACTCTCCCCATACCACAGAGGTCGCTCAGAGGCTCCATGATATGAAGCAATGCGCACAACACAGTTGAAGGAAATACATCAATGTTTTGAATTTTCTTTAGTCAAATTTTCACAAATGTGCATACATTTTTTATAAATATTTGGATGGAAATCCCGATTATGTCAAACAAGCATCCGTCCCTGACCATGAGATATGGGGGTACAATTGGGTCTGTAGAAGTCAAAGTCTTTGTTAAAGGTTTTGGAGAGTTCTTTGTACTATGAAATACTGTACATTTCAGAACTTAAATCTATATTCCCAGTCCAAAAAGAGCATTTATTGAAAATAATCTACCAAAACAACTAATTCTTAGCCAGATTCATTAACATATAACAGCCCACATTTACACATCAACACATGCACATTTACATATGTTCAGAAACTTGGCCCGCCTAGTCACGGTGAGGTAATAAGGAGGAAGTACGATGGATACTATTATTCCTAAACACAAGAAGAACTAATGATAAGTGTTACGAAATAGACGTTGAGTGAGGATCTACATGCAGTTTAATGGGAAAACAAAAGATGAACCGGGTAACTCAGAATATACAAAAACATAGGGAACAACAATAAGACATCCACGAGGGGAAAACCAAAATATAAACTAGAGAAACATCCACGAAGGGCACAGGCAGGGGCACAGGCAGGGGCACAGGCAGGGGCACAGGCAGGGGCACAGGCAGGGGCACAGGCAGGGGCACAGGCAGGGGCACAGGCAGGGGCACAGGCAGGGGCACAGGCAGGGGCACAGGCAGGGGCAGACATTGACATTTGCAACCGACTACGAATGGAGAAACAACAGGGTTTAAATACTCAAGGATAATGATGATTAAACGACATACAGGTGAGAACAATGACTGACTGCCGGCAGTGATGAGGGCAGGGAATTATGGGAGGTGTAGTTTATGACAGGTGACAAGTGAAACACAGGGCAGACAACAGGGGATCGTGACAATAAGAGTACATGTTGAACAATCTGACAATCTTTGTGTGCTTCTTGGTTTTTGTATAGCACCTGCCACTCTTATATCTGAATGTATCTGATTTTTCAGCCTTTGCAAAATATCGGTCAACCACTACTTAAAGGCATGGCAATAAATAACAGCCTGTTAATTATAAACGTCAGAAAGAGGGTGGAAAATGGTCATGAAAAACGAATTTATTGCTGTTGGTGCTAAAAATTATTATGTTGTAAATGGACATCGGCGTAGAAAAAATGGACCCCTTTAACCAAGCATAAAACTGTAAGTAAAGACTATACATAATATTTATTAAAATGTATAATAAAAAATGATTGCATAAAACATTTTTAGAAAACAAAATGTTGATCCTTTGTCCAACTTGAAATAAATGACTTTTGCTCTCAACGTACTGTATGTGGCATTATAAAAGTGCAATATGAAACACTACTATATTGTGCTTGTGTAGCAAAGGCTTGTTTTTATAATGCAGCCTCTATATGTCTAATAAAAATTCTCTGTCACATTTCACAGAATTACAGCAACAAAGACAAATACCTCAAACAATTGGCTATGACACTCTGCTTCATAAAACTGTTTATATAAAGCTCTGTGTTATTGTCTCTTTTAGATATATATGTCTTTCTTTCACAATAATTTAAAAAACTTGTTCAGAGTTTCTACCTTCTACTTTCCTGTGATTGGCTCGGCTACCAAGCTACAGGTCATATGAGTCAAATTTATGGTCCTGTTCAGCCTCATTTGCTCAGCATCCCCCCCCCACCTTTCCTTTTTGCATTCATAGCAATTCATTCATCTGTCACTACCTACAACTACACAAGCTCTGATGCAGAACCAATTACCTTGGCCCTTAGAGTCGAAAATGTTCTTCTTTTTTTAGTTTTAAATTAAAAACAATGTGGAGAACTAAATAGGGGTAAAGAAAGGTCTGACAACCACCTTTTGTTTTGAGTCTGTAATTGGACATAAATGTCAAAATATTATAGCCTCAGTTCAAGACTTTGGCTCTAATGCTGTGTTTTTCCTTGCAAAGGTGAATAACTGAATGCCCTCTAACAGTGTGATTATTTTCCTCAGAGGATAAACCATTTCCCGGGAATGGGTGAGATATGTCGGAAAGACTGTTTGGCAAGGAACATGGCCAAGTAAGTCCACAAACATGATACAGTACCAGATACATGACAGATTACAGCTGCCCTGCTCTCAGGGAAAGTTGACATTACTCTTCATTTTTGTTCATTTTAATATCCTGTTTCTTAGAATGATAAAAAGTCAGCCTCAGGAATATAACTTCATCCCTAAAACCTGGATCTTCCCAGCCGAGTGCACTCAGTTCCAGAACTATGTGAAGGAGCTGAAACGAAAGCGCAAGCAGAAAACATTCATCGTTAAGCCTGCAAATGGAGCTATGGGTCATGGGTAGGTTACTGCAAATCAGGAGCTTTGACTCCTGTATGTTCATGTGTGAATCGGTGGAGTATTTCTGCTAGCTTTACTGAAAAGGTTAGCTTAAACCAGCATGAATTTCCATTCTGGTCCAGGCTGCTATTTGTAAGTTAGTGTCGAATTGAATTAAAGCTGTTCACCAGCAAAACTTACTTTGAACGTTGTCAGCTAGGGGTACGTTTCCCAAAAGCATTGTTAAAAAACAAATGTAATCATTACCAACATAGTTCAACGATTTAGTGTTTCCCGAAACCCATGGTTCCAACAAACAATCGCAAACAGCATTGCAAAGTTGTTTGTTTGGAACTACAGCTCTCAACCTGTGGTTATAAGCATATTTCCTTGTTATTTTGCTTTGTGGACATCATTTGACTTAGCTTAGGCTTCTATCTCTTTCATTTTTTATACAGTATATCTTTGAATCTGCCAACATTTTAACCAAATTTACACACATTTGAGAAGATGGCTTATTCCGGGGTCTTGCAGAAAACGGCGCTCTGAAACTTCATGCAAATGCGTATGCAGCCGTTCAAGGGATTAAACGCTGTTAAGAGAAAGTGCTTTCATCACACTTGATTTCTGTCAGATAACACAGCTTTTATGTTAATGCATAAGTGACATTTATATGTTTTTGAAGAGTGTGCATGTGCATATGTGCTTGAGTAGGACAGGGGTACCCCGAAGTCTGATGTAGAGGGAAAGCCCAATATTGTAGCGCAATGCATCTATCGCATTACACAGACGCCCTTTGTGTCTTCTGCAGCTTTCTCGCATTAAATGGCTTTCTGGTGTATGTGTAAATGAACAATTATGATTTGATATCCGCAGAAGTTAATACTCAGCCCCCTCTGTAACATCATTAACAACAGCTCTATATTATTGAACGGACGTAATTTTGGGAAACAGTTGTTAATTTCTCCAACGATACATCACACTATGGTGGTTAAGCAGTGAGTTACGTCGTTGTACGGGAAACGCACCACAACATGGTCTTTCTGGTGAAGCTGGTAGAACAGAAGTTTTGCTGGTTAAACTACTTAAAGGTTCTATAAGGTCATGGAAACCTTGGATTTTTTTAAATGTGTGTTCCAGGCCTGGAAAATTAATGGAAATGTATAAAATCTTCAAATTCATGGAATTTCTGTAGTTGATATGCAGTTTTATAGTTTTGTTCTCCTCAAAAATATTTCAATTTGTGAGCGAATTGTTCTTTTGAGTTGTCTCTTTTCAATGAATTGGTGGAGCCGCTTCACAAAATGGTTTAAATGAATAATTTGCGAAACTGTCTGAATTTGAATTATTTGCAAAAGATATAGGGCTTCAACTACTTTCTTGCGGGGGCCAGATTAGATGAAAACGTATTTTTTTCTCCCATATTTATCTTAGCTAACACTTTCATCCCAAGTAATATGTTACTTATAAATCACCCTTAATACAGTACATTTATTCATTATATCACAGGGTATACTGTATAATGAATTATAATTTTTTAAGGTCTGGCCATAAATTCCTTAATAAGATCTGGCTGAAGAACAAACATGACTTATACTCATAACTAACAAATCATTTTTTATCAACTTTGATTTGTAAAAACAAACATGTTTACAACTTAAAACTGATGAGACACATTTAGACCTGCTAAAGCCCTCTCACAATATCAACCCACATATGAAAACAATGGTTATATAAACATGTCATGTTTACTTATTAATACATTTGAAAAAACATGGAAAAAAAGAGATAAAATGTCTATTCTTCCATTTTCTCTATAAAGTATCATCCTATTCAGTGTGGAAAAATTAGTCCTGCAAGTATTGTGAATTTGCACACTATAGCCAGATTTTTGTGTAGGTAATCTTTGGCAAAAGAAGAACAAACTGATTTGATGCTGTTCATGATTGAGAGGGCTGACTCACAGCGGTATCCACCATTTTTCTGAACGTGGAAGTGTTCCACAAGTTGACTGTTTTCAATTTACGGTCTCCAATGTTTTCACTTGCATCAGCGTACATTCTTAGCGGGTAATGTAATGTTTAATGTATTATATTTAATAAAACTGTCAAAAAACACGTGGCTGTATAGTGCCGACATTTCACAGAGTCGAGATGACCGTATTTATTTGACAGTGGCTCAACTGACATACAACAACAGCACAAGTTGAGCCTGAAATAAAAAAAATTTCTGTAAGAAAACTTAAATGGTCGTTGTTCTCCATCTGAATCTCTTGTTTTGTGCATTGCGTCTCAACACCAGATACAGAAAACAGGCAATTATAATCATCATGGCACGGCCCAGTGGTTGCTCAGGAAAACTGTGGATAGAACCAAATATAATCAGGATATTTGCAGGTTCCAAGCACTACAGACCCTGAACAGATGAGACACAATTCTAGAATAGTGAATAAAAGCAAACCTTTCAGCGCATTTTCTTTGAACTTTCAGTTTTCATAATCGATTGCTTTTGTTGCCTAATATGCATATGTGATGACAACATTTCTGTCACAACTGATACTTTTTTACATCTGTAGATTTGACAGCACTTCACACAACCAAGCAATTTTATATAAATATATTTGATTGAATAAGATGCTATAAAATGCTCACCTAAACATTGTGACCCATGAATTCTCAAGTTTATTGACAGGCGATGTCTATATCTAAACGGTGATTGGCTCTTTTACCTGTAAGGTAGGACTTCCTTTCTACATCCGTTGACCATTGGCGCTAGAGCTTCTTGGTTGCTTCTTGGCTGCTAAATAGTCTTTGTTATAGAGAGCTGTTTTCACTCTTATGATAATGGACCTTTGTGTGTCCATAACCATATTTAGCAATCTAAAACAGGACTGACAACCATATTCGGTTGCTGTGTGAATATGTCTCCACCCTAAACCGTTCTGCAAGTCTGAATCTTAAGCTAAGCGTACACTACATAACTTGCAGTCTGCGCTCTGCAACTGACAGTCTTGTTTTTGTCATGCTTGTGCGCACAGTACAGGACTGTTAGTGTATAGTGTATTAGTGTATAAACTATATGACCATTCGTTCCCGACTGAGGCCATGTGTACACTGGAATTATAATGCATGTTGGGTGATCCGATCACAAATGTACAAGTGAGACACATCAGTGTTACACCTGGTCGTCTTTTTTGACCAATTTTGCTTGGATTTCGAGGGGAGAGTTTCTGAATTCATGAGGCTATACATCAATCGCTACATCTGTGTATTTCTGAATGATAATAAAGCGTAAAAAAGTAAAAGACGAGAAAACTTCTAGATTTTTCACTAACATGAGGTTTAGAGCAGAATTATGAGTTAGTACAGTACCTGTAACTGAGCTTCTAGTATGTGTGCTGCTCATATCCGAGTCCCATTTGTGCGAGTCCCATTTGCTTTTAGAAAGTGTTCGAAGGTATGTTTATATCCCTTTAAATCCGCACGGAACCTGCGAAAATCCAGCCGTTACAGCTGCCTTCAGCGTATTCCTGTTTCAAACGGATCGCCCAAAAAGCATCTATTAAGATAATTAAATTAATTCTCAAACTTTCACAGATTATTCTTGATAACATGTCAACAAACATGAAAGAACGGCTCTCGACCGTTTTTTGCGCTTATTGGCACCATTACCAAAGGAAAGAATGAATACAACAAAACTGCTGAAAATACTTAAAAACAGTAAGTAGGGAGTTGTGGGTAATATTTTATTTTATTTTCTAATTATTTTTGTCTCCTGTTACCCGATACCTTGCTCTCCTTTTTTAACTGGGACTAGTCTCAGCATATTGCAGGAGTGCGCACACAATAAGGCCTTTCATCGTGAGATCTAAAGCCCCAGATACTTCGTTTTTGTGTGTTCCGGATCAGCTCATGCCTGGTCGACTGCGTTGCCTTTGTAAGTATAATGTTCTGACCGTGAGTGAATACAAACGTGTTTGATGCATGCCCACTATATCTTCTTTGTGATACTCTTTTAGTCAATAGCTGGCGATGATGTGCACAGACAGTGACCGCATCTGCGAAAAATATGAAATATGGTCAGCCTGCGCGGACTGGATTACGTCATGCATACTGTGCGCAGTGTGATCATTACCACGGACTCGCCAAGTATACTTTGGTCTTAAGACTATTCATCACAGACCAGTCGTCGACTCAAAACATCGAAGGAGACGAGCTTGAGCCGTGTAGTGTCCACTAGGCATTACCCTTATAATATCTCTGTCTTCAACATTAGTCCTAATACTAAGCTTAACACCTTAAACCCTTACAGTACCTAACCACAACCGTATATCCAAATGCTTAAACCTAGTTAAAGCTTAATATGTACGCCAGTAGATTGGGCACTACTGTGTTTATGACTTTCTATGATCCAGTAGGCAAATGAATGCGTCTGTGGTCAAATAGTACAGAAAGCCAGTACATATTAAAATGATAAGTCATCAAAGGCTGAGTTATTTTGGCAGATTTAAGAAGTGAAAGAAGATCGTCTTCTCAGCGGAGCAACGGCTGCAGATTAAATCTGAAAAAGCGTAGTGTGACGCAGGAAATTAAGTTATACCTTCCTCTGTAATTTATTTTTCAGGCTCAAAACTAAATGAAAATTGTTTGTGTCTAAGCAGAGGCTTGTTAAAAAGTGAGGAAGGCTTAAAGCCAAGATCCCCATGGTGCCAAATTAAACAGCCAACCAAAGTGGGTTTTGATTACCTTCCATCAGCCCTCATCAATCATGTCATGCAATTCAAACAACCACATTATCCCCAACACAACACAACACAAGCTACTGGATGCTAAACACACCTGAGTCGGTGGATGCCAAGCGCAGGGCTAGAGACTGTGTGTCATTACAGTTGAGATTAGGACGGTTGGCCTGAGCATTGCTTTTGACTAAGAAACAAATTCAAGTACCGTGAGTTCCTTATCAACAGCTATTAAAATTTAATTGTTAATTATAAAGTAACTTTATTTATAAAACAAAACCAGTTTTAATGATCAGTAGGGATAGATTTGGCATTTTTCTATTGAAAACAGAGAACATTTGAAGTGTAATAAATCCTGGAAACCCCACAAGAGCGACTTATTACCCTATAGAAATGAGACTCAATCACAGTAAATCATTTTAATCGTTTTATTTGGGAAAATTGAGTGACTCGATGTTTTTGTGTTTTCTCTTCAATTTTTCTCTCATTCAATACAAACAACTATAAAAGGCTTGACTATTTTATAAAGAACTAAAGTCACAAGCATTTTTAGTATCAGGGTGTTGCTTCAATTAAACACACTTTTGATTTGATTTGATTTGATTTTTTAAACTAACAGATTTCAACTTTAAAATTTTTTTAAGGTATTTTCCCCTTTTTTCTCCCAATTTGGAATGCCCAATTCCCAATGTGCTTTTAAGTCCTCATGGATGCGTGCGTAGTGATTTGCCTCAGTCCGGGTGGCAGAGGACGAATCACAGCTGCCTCCGCGTCTGAGACCGTCAACCCGCACATCTTATCACGTGGCTTGTTGAGAGCGCATTGCCACAGAGACATAGCGCGTGTGGAGGCTTCGCGCCATCCACTGCGGCATCCATGCTCAACTCACCACGTGCCCCACAAAGAACAAACCACATTATAGCGACCATGAGGAGGTTACCCCATGTGACTCTACGCTCCCTAGCAACCAGTCACTCAGCACGCCCTGGGATTCGAACTAGAGAACTAGCCAACCCCAGGTGTGATAGCCAGCATCTTTTGAGCCTCTCAATCTTATATGAAAATCCATCATAAAAAAATAATTACAATACAAAATTACAGTGTAATAATTTTACGCTGTACTATGATACTTTTAAAAATTTCTGGCAATATTTACACATTAGTTTATGCATTATGTTAACCACAACCTAAAATTCTGCCTCTAATAGCATCTTTTCAAAACTTTACGTCAGTGAAAAGCATACTTAAGATGAGAAGAATATGTTTTAAAGAAAACATTTATGAAATATGATGTGTGAGGCAAAACAAAGAAAAATCTAAATGTATTTTGCAACATTACCAATCAATCTGTAATTTTGGAAAATGATGAATGAGTGTGAAAGTGTTATTTAATTTAGCACACATAAAATGCAAGCTATGAAAATAGACATAGAAAAACAAAGGAGTCTAACATTTAATTCCACACAGAATTGTTATCAAACACAAACGTGACAAAAATGACATATTTCTCCTGTGATGCATGTATGTCCACTGTTGGTCATAGTTAGTAGACAGGTTAAATAAGACAGAGTGTAAAAATGTGTTTTAAAGGATATTTTCTAAAAGCCCACAAGGCCAGAATAGCTCATGGCTGAAGAAACATCCAGCAAAAAATTAATGAGAGCGTTCAGCTGTGGTCCTGCTAGTGCCAAAATCCTACGTCTAATTGCACCAAGAATAAACAGGCAAATTTAGTTGCGATATTTATCAGCTGACATAGCTAGCAAATGAGCTGTGATGACCAAGCCCTCCGGCAGTGACTCTGGGTCTTTGGAAAGTTGGCATCTCAAATGTTGGGGCAACATGCAACCCAGACAAAAGAGAAATATGTTACCAATTAAGCCAACCCAGACCGAAAGCCATGTATTTTACCATCCAAACTAGATTTTCTAAGGCCCCTTTGTTTGTAAATCATCCAAACTTTAAATTTTTTTTGTAAACATGCATTTGAGTACATATCGTCGTCTGTATACTATTAACTGGAGACCTGCTCAGGCTCAAACCCAAAGGAAATAAATGATGGCGGGACTTGAAACAGACCACAATGTCTGGTCTTTTTAACCTGGCCCAAGTCAGGGTCCAGAGACCAGTGATAGAGACAGCACCTTAATAAACCCACTCCTTCTGTTATGCTTCAGAGGTTTGTATTCTTCAAATCAAATCAAATCAAATCACTTTATTGTCACACTACCATGTACACAAGTGCAACAGTAGGTGAAATTCTTGTGTGCAGTTCCGAGCAACATAGCAGTCATGACAGTGACGAGACATATACCAATTACAATAAACAACATACTTACACAAAACAATTTACATATCAAATGTACACATACTTACACAAAACAATTTACAAATCAGATGTACACATACTTACACAACACAATAATTATATACAATGCAGAATATAGAACAGAATATACAATACAATACAATAAGTGGGAGTATATGAAATATATATGTGTATATATATATATATATAGCAGTTGTATTGAGGAGAATATGTTGACAGTCCAGTGTGAGATTATAGATTAATAAAGTGCAGTGCTAATTATTGATCCTGATAGATCAAGAGTTCAACAGTCTGATTGCTTGGGGAAAAAGCTATCATGTAGTCGGCTGGTGCGGGTCCTGATGCTGCGATACCGCCTGCCTGATGGTAGCAGTGAGAACAGCCCATGACTTGGGTGACTGGAGTCTCTGATGATCCTCCGAGCTTTTTTCACACACCGCCTGGTGTATATGTCCTGGAGGGAGGGAAGCTCACCTCCGATGATGTTCCTGGCAGTTCGCACCACCCTTTGCAGGGCTTTGCAGTTGTACGCGGTGCTATTGCCGTACCAGGCGGTGATGCAGCCAGTCAGGATGCTCTCTACAGTGCTGGTGTAGAACCGTGTGAGGATGTGGTGGTTCATTCCAAACTTCCTCAGCCGTCTCAGGAAGAAGAGGCGCTGGTGAGCCTTCTTCACAACGGCCTCAGTGTGGACGGACCATGTGAGTTCCTCAGTAATGTGGACACCGAGGAACTTGAAGCTGCTGACTCTCTCCACCGGTGCTCCATTGATGGTGATGGGGCTGTGTTCTCCGTCTTTCTTCCTGAAGTCCACAACAAGCTCCTTGGTTTTACTGACGTTGAGGGAGAGGTTGTGCTCCTGACACCAGCGTGTCAGAGTGTGCACCTCCTCTCTGTAGGCTCTTTCATCATTGTCAGTGATCAGACCTACCACCGTCGTATCGTCAGCAAACTTAATGATGGCATTGGAGCTATGTGTTGCCACACAGTCATGTGTGTACAGGGAATACAGGAGTGGGCTGAGAACACAGCCCTGCGGGGCTCCAGTGTTGAGGGTCAGTGATGAGGAGGTGTTGCTGCCCATTCTAACCACCTGACGTCTGCCTGACAGGAAATCCAGGATCCAGCTGCACAGCGAGCTGTTTAAGCCCAGAGCCCGGAGTTTCTCATCAAGCTTGGAGGGCACTATGGTGTTGAATGCTGAGCTGTAGTCTACAAACAGCATTCTCACATATGTGTTCCTTTTTTCCAGGTGGGAGAGAGCAGTGTGTATTGTAGATGCAATGGCATCATCAGTGGAGCGGTTGTTGCGGTAGGCAAACTGCAATGGGTCCAAAGAGGGGGCAGAACAGAGCAGATGTGATCTCTGATTAACCTCTCGAAGCATTTGCTGATGATGGGGGTCAGAGCAACAGGACGCCAGTCATTTAAGCATGTGATTATAGCTTGCTTCGGTACAGGCACAATGGTTGATGTTTTGAAGCATGTGGGGACTACAGACAGGGAGAGGGACAGATTGAAAATGTCCGTAAAAACACCAGCCAGTTGATTCGCGCGACGCTCTGATGACGCGGCCCGAATGCCGTCTGGACCCGCGGCTTTACGGATGTTCACCCGTCGGAATGATCGGGTTACATCCACAACAGAGACGGAGAGTGAATCAACCTCTGTAGCGTCAGCAGCGAGTGCTCTCTCCGCGAGGACGGTGTTACTGTCCTCAAAACGAGCATAAAATGTATTAAGTTCGTCCGGGAGAGATGCAGCGGTGTTCATGGCGGAGACTTTATTCCGCTTGTAGTCCGTGATTGTGTTAATTCCCTGCCACATACTTCTAGAGTCAGTGGTGTTGAACTGGCCTTCAAGCTTGTGCCTGTACTGGCGTTTAGCTGCACTGATAGTGTTACGGAGGGCATAACTGGCTTGTTTACGCTCCTCCGTGTTAGGAGAATTAAAGCGGAGGTCCGCGCAGTGAGTGCCGCCGAACATCGCCGTTAACCCATGGTTTCTGGTTGGGGTATATCCGTATAGTTTTGGTCGAACAACGTCCTCTACGCACTTCCTGATGAAACACGTTACGCTGTCAGCGTAAACCTCGATAATCGTCATCAGAGGCGGACGGAACATCTCCCAGTCCGCGTGATCAAAACAGTCTTGTAGCGCAGAGTCTGATTGGTCCGACCAGCACTGGATCGTTCTGAGGGTGGGTGCTTCCTGTTTCAGTTTCTGCCTGTAAGCGGGCAGAAGCAGAACGGAAGAATGGTCCGATTTGCCAAATGGGGGCGGGGAGGGATTTGTAGCCTTCCGGAAGGGAGAGTAACAATGATCCAAAACCCGGTCCCCTCGTGTGTTGAACTTTATGTGTTGGTGGTATTTTGGGGCGATTGCTTTGAAGTTGGCTTTGTTAAAGTCCCGGCAACAATGAACGCAGCCTCAGGGTGCTGCGGTTTCCTGCTCACTTATACACCCATACAGTTCCCTGAGTGCCCGGTCTGTGTCGGAACTGCGGGGGATGTACACAGCTGTGATGATAACCGCTGTGAATTCCCTCGGCAGCCAGAATGGTCGACACAGAAGCATGAGATATTCCAGATCAGGAGAGCAAAAAGACTTGATGAAATGTACGTTCCTCTGATCACACCATGATTTGTTGATCATAAAACATACACCACCACCTCTGCTTTTACCAGAGAGGTCTTTCGCTCTGTCCGCTCGGTGCACGGAAAAGCCCGTGATTTCGATGGCCGAGTCTGGAATCTCCGTGAGACAGCCAGGTTTCTGTAAGGCACATAACGCAGCAGTCCCTCGTCTCTCGTTGGAAAGAGATCCGGCTCTCAGCTCGCAGAGTTTGTTGTCCAGAGACTGAACATTTGCCAGTAGTATACTGGGTAGCGGGGTCGATTTGCACGACGTCTTACTCTGATGAGAACGCCGGCTCGCTTTTCCTCTTTTCCTTCTGCGTTTCGCGCCGAGCAGCACAGACAAAGGGCTCCGCCGGCGTGTTTGTAAACAGCGGGTCGGCATTAAGGAATTTGAAGTCCGGTTTTCGATGTGTGATTGTAGAACTAATGTCCAAAAGCGTTTGTCTGTCGTAAACAATAAGGCAGACAACATCCAAGACAAAAAAACAAAGAACTGTAAACAAAACAAACAATAAACCGCAGTGTTGTAACGGAGCTCGCAACGCAGCAGCCATACTCGGCGCCATCTTGAGTCCAAGGTCTTAACCAGCATAATAACAGATTCTAAAATATGTATGCAGCATAATTTTGGGATGTTTGCTGATGGTATCTAATGAATTTCCTTTACAGGATATCTCTGATTCGGAACTATGAAAAGCTCCCAGTCCAAGATCACTTCATTGTGCAGGAATATTTAGACAAGCCTTTCCTCATGGAGGGATACAAGTTTGACCTGAGATTCTACATCCTCGTCACTTCCTGTGATCCACTGCGTGTCTTCCTCTACAACGATGGCCTGGTGCGAATGGGCACAGAGAAGTACAATGCACCCAGCGAGTCAAACCTGGTGAGCGGACATTTAATGATTTATGACATCATCAGAGCGATTTTAGACCTATGCAGTATATGTACTCAACACTTTTACATAATTTATATAATAGACATAATTAAGAGACAAGTGACAGTACAGTCCATTCAATGACCCACATTCATGATATACAAGTTCATTTCTGCATAAATCATTGTTAAAATGTTTTGTATGTAAATAAGTACATAAAACAACTTTGGTAACAATGGTTTTTCAAACAACTTACTCTAATTCAGCTGGGCATTAATGCAACAGTGTAAATAAGAAAATGAGGCACATGATGTCATATTGCTATGTTGTGTTCAATCGCTCAGCATTGAAAAAGTTGTATTTTAAATGTTCCTGAAGCGTGGTTTTCCATGGAACTGCATGGGGTTTGTGAGATTTTGATAGTATGCCAATGATTAACTAAATGGATATACAGTAAAAATGTATATTTTTAAAGATGATTAAAATTACAATGATCAAAATAGAACATTTTCACAATCTTATAAAAATTATTACATCAGTTATTTTTAAATAATTGATCATTTGTAAATAACTTGTGAAGACATTGTGAAATTCATTTATTGAAAGGTTTACAAAAATAATTATTAATATAACCTTGTAAATATTTGAGGTCATAGTGGTTCAGCCAACAAAAAAAAGGTGGGGAACTCCTGGGCTAGTGAATTGACACCCAGGTATGCAAGAGTATGACATATTGAATGGATTGTATTTGCATCCTGGATAGATCTGTTTTGTTTGTGTCAAATTTAATATGGCATTTACTCTGTCTACAGTCTTTAATTTCAACCAGTATTGGACCTGATTTGTGCTTGTTTTTCTTTCAGAACCAGCTGTACATGCACTTGACCAACTACTCTGTCAACAAACACAACGAGAACTTCGAGCGAGACGAAACAGTAGACAAAGGCAGCAAAAGATCCATTGGTTGGTTCACAGAGTTCCTCCGAACAAATGATTACGACGTGGCCAAATTCTGGGGCGACGTATCAGTGAGTTTGCGCTTTTTCTACGTAAATCCTTCACTATTTGTGGATGCTGTTTTCTCCTGCCTTTCACTTCTATTTTTTTCCTTTCGTCAGTCTCACTGGCTCCAGTTTCTTAATTTTCTCATATTTTCCCTTCGAAAACGAATCTGTTTCCTGTCAGTGTGGAAGCAGTGTGACAGCTCTGCCCTTATCTCCCCCCTCTCTGTTTGCACTGCCTCTGTCTCCTTGCTGTCCACTTCTCTGTTTTGACTTCATCTAATTCCTGCATCTTTTTGAATTTTTAATTAATCCATGTTTTTGATTTTTGACATTTTGCCTTGTGCATGCAGAAGGGTTGTGTAGGGAAGAGGCGAGAGAGTCAGCATCCAAACGCAGAACTTTTAATTTTTTTTAGAAGACTATATCAGCTCTGTAGGTCCATACAATGCAAGTGAATTGTGATTAGAGCTTTGTAGCTCCAAAAATCACATAAAGTAATCACAGAAGTAATTAGTAAGACTCCAGTGTTTAAATGCATATCTTCAGAAGCAATATAAAAGGTGTGGGTGAGACACCGATCAAAATGTAAGTCCTTTTTCACAAGTGAATGATCCCTTTAAGCGCAGTTTGAATCTCACAAAAACACAAAACTTAATAAAGCTTGAATAACACGTGAAACTTTGTAAGTGCAAAGTTTTATTTTTTTTCTCCTCATATTTTTATCAACAGCATGTTTTAATTAATATTATTTAATTATGATGTGTCGTGATGTATATTTTTCATCTTGTCTGTTATCGTAGGCAAAATCATAAAACACTTTATCAATGATCATATTTGTCAGTAATTTTGTTGACAAGATGAACACTGCTGAACTGTGGCTGGACATTGGCTTACAGGCCTTGATATTAAAGCCATCCTTATTTATTAAAATCATTTCTCTGATGTTTAAGCAGAGAATAGTCCTGGGAACTATTGTTAAAACCTCATTCATGTGTCAAAACAGATATGGATGAACACTTTCAATCTAGCGTATGACACACACCAAGACACACACCTCCTTCTGTTCTCTCTGGAGGAGCATCCATGCTGGGTTCTAACCTGTTTCTCTGTATCTATACCTTTGGGGTCCGCAGGACACTGTGCAAATGCCCGCCTGTTATCTCGCCCTCATACTTCAACACAGTCTCTGTTTAATCATGCAGTGTGACCAACGGCCTGCCAGAGCTCTGATAAGGGCCGATACAGGCGGTCTGCTCCTGTTTTTTGCGCTCTGTCCCTGTTTTTCCTGTAGCATGCTGTCAGTCTTTGACCGATCATGTGTCTTCTGGGAGCTGGGATTTTAATGAGTCCCTCATATGGGCTGTTTGCACATGCAATGAGATTTTATAAGCACATACTTGTTGAGAGTTAATGCAAAACAATGCAATGGTTCAGATATGTGAATTTAGTTCTGAGAAGAGGCCCAGCACCATATGTTTGCTGATGACACTTTTGTTTTGATATTTGATCTGCTGCATTGAAATGCATGGATTATTAAGTGAAATGCAAGTATCCAAACTTGTTCAAATGCTGTTTTGTGCCAATAACTGCTGAATGTCTTATGTATGCTTTTGCAGGAGCTGGTGGTGAAGACCCTGATAGTGGCCGAGCCGCATGCCCTCCATGCTTATCGTATGTGCCGTCCGGGACAGCCACCAGGGAGTGCCAGTGTCTGCTTTGAGGTGCTTGGATTTGACATCATCCTGGACCGCAAACTCAAGCCCTGGCTGCTAGAGGTCTGTTTTCACAGAACACCTTCCTCCTCTCCATTAATCTATCAAAAGTCCCATTTCATTTGACTACTTAAGCTAAACTACGAAACTACGAAAACAAGGTCCACGCAAAAGTGCATTTTTTTCAATGGCGGAAGCCCAAGACATACATTTAAATTGCTCTATTTATCTATAATCAATTGCTCTTAAATGGGGACAGCATGTCAAAAGGAATTGGTTCTTTTAGAAGTAAAGCTATACCAAAATATCAGGTAGGTTTATAGAGTGGCCTATAAAGTATGCTTATAAGGTGTGAATGTTTATGTTGGATAGAGGGAGAAAAGTCTTGCTGGCTGATTCTGGATAGTCCCAAAACCTAGTGAGCTAGGGTCTATTCCAAAACCTAGTGAGTGTTCTCCAGAGGCAGCATTTTATGACATCATAGGCTTCCAAAGGTGGGTTTTAATTATTTTGCCTTATAAGGTATCTCGTTTTGGCCAAATTCTATATGCATCCTTCTCTGGGTATACGATCCCAGAATGCACTGTGATGAGATCGGTGGAAAAATTAATTCAAGTCAGCGGATGAATCAAGATAAATTTAGATAAGAAATATACTTATTATCCATTCATACTTGTTTGATGCGAAACCGTCTATTTTACCCAAATGTGTGTGTTGTGTGTATTTATTCTCATTAGAGTTAGCCTGCCACTCACACTATACCAAAGTTGTGTTGAGAAATGCTGTATATATGAAGAGACAAGAACTACTGTGCAACAAGTAGCCCTATTTACAGTAAATCTGAAATAATTATGATATAGATTAATAATCATCGGGAAAATGTTCTGACTATCGATGCATGAAAAAGTAATTGATCCCAAGCCAGACAATAATGCAATATATTTGTAGGCAATAAGTAAGGGATACAGTCAGCCAGTTGTCAATGCAAAATAAACACTGACTGGGTGATCAGAACTGGTCTTGTCTTACCCTGAAGGGGTTTATTTTGTAATCACAACCAGCTGGCTGTACATTATTCCACTTATTACACGGCTACTAACCAGATAATTAAATACATGGACATATAATATTGATTTGCATTGAAATTTTGTAATTTGAGAATTACACCTGTGATACCTAAAAATGATCTTTTGGTAGGCAGCTCACTAGGTTTTGGAACCATGGAGTGGTTACTGGTTTTTCCTGATTTAGACTATTTAATTTATCTTCGTCATGCTAAAAATGTCTGGGGTTTTCAGTCCTTTTGTTCACCTTTTACCATTTAAGGCAAAACTTTCCATACAATCCAGTGACTCTCATTGAAAAATGATTCTCATTACTAAAGAGGCAGTTGTTTGTGTGTCGGTTTTTGGAAATCCAGGGTTCTCTATTTTTTGGTTCTGTTTCCCATTTTAATTTGCTTTAGCGGTGGTGTTTTTCAATTTTGGTTGACAGTCCTCTAAACAACTTTTTCCAGTCATTCCCGGTGTGGTCATCCTTGAACTTTACAAACATAAAATGATTGCAATGGCTGTGCCACTCCACCATCTGTTTTTCAGGGTGATTACTTAATTCAAAACATCTCTTATGCCAGCTACAATTTTGTTTGAATTCCAGAGACACTAAACATTCGTATGACTTAAATCGAGATGAATGTCAAATTTGTGGATTTTTTGGCTAGGGGAGCGTGGCTGCCTTGTGTATCTCAAAGTCTCAAGTGAGGGTCTTGTCCGACAGCAAGGAAGAATGCTCAAATAGCAGCGTGTTCAGGACTAACGTTCAGCAAAAACACTGGGCTGAGTTTGCTTACAACACACACCAGTGCGAGAGCAGACTCTTTTTCCTCTCTTTCATTCGTTTGACAGACACGCTGGTGGTTAGGATGCAGGAATGCTTCCATTCTTACTTGAGGGGTAATGTGCAGTTTGCTCCAGAATGTTCCATGTCAGGTTTTCGGGATTGCCCGCACTTCTGTGAGGCAGTTAAGTGTGACTTAAATCTTTAACCCAAACTTCTGGCTGCAGCCTCCCTCTTACCAGCCGGTTCTAGGATGTAAAAGGCTTGGGGATGATTATTTTGTCATTTGGTTAAACCCCTTCAGAATAATTTGTACTTTTTAATGAAAAGTATTTTTTGTTTGGCTTTATGCAACTTTAATTTCTAATTTGCACTTTAAAAAAAACTTGAAACTTTATTAATAGAGACAATAGAGAGTGGATAGGAAGTTGGGGGAATTGGAATACGTCGCAAGCTGGATTAGAATCTGCATCCCCCCATGAGTGCAACACAATTTGCACTGAGGCTGTTGATTTAATGCATTAATTCAGTGCAACTAATTATGTAAAAAAACAACTGTTTAAGAAAATGAACACAGTTAATCACGACATCTGACCAAACATATATTCCATGATAAGACAATTTCCTTTCAACAGAGCTTTAAGTATCACCTTAATGTTTTTGCGAGCAGGGGGCAGTCAGCGCAAATCCAGCTGTTAGAAAGAAACCAAGAAAGCTTCTTAAAACAGCAACTCTATTCTGGGTTCAATACAAGTTAAGCTCAATGGACAGCATTTGTGGTGTAATATTGATTACCACAAATATAAATTTAGCCTTGAACCTCCTTTAAAATAAATAAATAAATAAATAAATAACTGGGTTACAGTGAGGCACTTACAATGGAAGTGTAACGAGGACTCAGGTAAGTTGGGATCCATCTGCGGTTCTTTATTGAAAAGGCAGAACACAAGTCGTACAGGCAAGGTCGTGGGCAGGCAAACAGGGAATATAACAGGCAGGCAATAGCGTAACTAGAACAGGCAGGGGTCTGGGCAGGCAGCAAACGATCGAGGTACGAGACAGGCAAGAGGTCAACAAGGCAGGTAGCAAACAAACAAGGTCTAAGTAACAGGCTAGGTTGGCACACAGGATAACTAGGGTATGAGTACAGAGAATAACTTGCTTGGAAATGTCGCCGGGGCAAACAAGACTTCGCAATGAGGGAATACACAGTCATGAGGGAATACACAGTCACGATTAAATAGGGCAGTGGAAACAAGGGACAGCTGTGGAGTAATCAGACCTAGGTATGCGGGCTAAAGGAAAATGTAGTCCTAAGGGTCAATACTCCGGTGAATCCGATCTCTGATGACTGAAGGAGGAGGCGCCTTCACCGGTGTTCGTGACAGGAAGTGAATGGGGGACAATTTTGTATAGCCACAAGACATAAACAATATGTAGTTTTAGTGCAATAGCATCACTTTCTAACCTTTTCTCTGTAAAGTTATAGCCAATTTTACAACTTTGTTACCATGACAATGTTATGTCAACAAACCATAATACCCTAAAATTACAGTGAAAATGACTAATTTAAGAACTTTACAGCTCAAATAATACATGTTTTAACAGAAGAATTGATTTGAGTGCTTTTATAAAATTATTAGCTTCACAGTTCTGCCTTGAAACCCTGAAAAAATGCCCTAATTAGCACGGGATCATTTCACAGGCCGTACTCAAACCTGCGTCTCTCACACAACCACCATAGCTCAACATGTCAGGAGAACAAGCACTAACCACTAGGCCACAATTCATAGTTTTTATTTAATTGTTTTTTTAAGTCATTGGAAGTTTGTCACAGGTTTTTAGGAATGTCTGGTAGTGATGGAAGTTCTCTGGCAGTATCCCGGCTTTGTGTGCATCCCTGCAGGTTTTGGGAGGAGAACACAAACTGTGGCAGTAGACGCAGTCGTTCAGCCTCAGTGCTAACGATCCCTCAGTGCTACTAGCAGCCCGCCACAAACTCCCATCAATTAACATCCCACAAGCTCCTCACTGTGGGTGAAAAAAGCTGTTTCTTTTTCACGCTACATTTACGGAGTGAACATTTATTTCCGACTTCAAGTGATTAGTCAAGACACATATCCACACTGCAGCGTTTGACGGAGAGAGGCGAGAGGTGCGATTTTCTGCTGTCTGTTCTCTAATGAAAGTTTCAAAGCCGACTGTCGTAATATTTAGCTGATAAATATTAGGAATGTTTTGCCACGGCTCCTCCATTTAATATCTATTTTGATGGCTCATTCTTATCAGATATTCTATGAAATGTATTTCATTCATGCTCAAATTATTATGACTGATCCAGTATATATTCTGGTTTCGGTACCACTGCAGGTCCCCTGATCTTCTCAAGGCAAAGTTCTTTCTGCAAAAAAAAAAAAAAGATTGCAAAAAAAAAAAAGATTGACCAAGAAATGTCATACTCTTCTTTCTTTTCATTGCATATCTACAGCTTTGTTCATGTTATTTCCAGGTTATTGTTCTTCTTAATTACAAATGAGGCTGAAATGTCAGCAGGGGTTTTACAATACCTCTAAAACTGACAAAACACAGACATACAAAGACACACGTAACAGAGAGCTTGTGTTCTTAAAGAACCCCAAAAGGGAGAGTAGAAGAGAAAAATGCTTAAAATAAACATCATAATGCATTCACACACACTCAACACTCAAATCATAAAACCAACACTACGCTAACTAAAAAAAACACACCTGCTAAAATGACTCTAACTCACAATTTCAAACACACAGCAAATGCACATTATTAAAATTCCAACATTAACACATGCACCCAAAAACACACATCATTAAAAGACCATCACACTAATTGCCCTATTTTAAGAGCGCTAGTGCTTTGCCCAGTGCTATGCCATAAGTCATAAGTGCAAAGTCAGTGGGCATTGTAAGATATCTGGACCATGAAGTTTTGGTATTTTTGCGCAAACATGTGCTAAGTCTAGGCGCAATTGGGTTTGGCAAAATCGTGCGCAATGCATTAAATAGGCTGAGTAGTTTAGCTCTTAGGTTCTTCTTTGGTTATTGAACCATCTGTGTCCTATTTAATCCATTCTCTCAAACATCAGCAATATAAACAAAGACTACTGTAGGACCGTTATGGTTTGGGCATGGAAAGGAGGAGCTGAGAAGCAATAACCCCATTCAGGTAAGGCTTTATTTTCTGCCTCCAGCACACCTTTACACTCTTCTTGGTGCTTTTATGAGCTCACTCAGGTAAATTTATAAATAAACAAAAGAGTCTCAATAAACATAAACTTCTTAAAGGACCAACAGTTCTTTATCAATCAGCAAACACGCCAACACTGGACTGACGTGTCGTTCTCTCCCCCATCTCTGGTGGTGGCGTGGCCGTTTATATGCTGCCACTCTCACCATGCTCACTGGAATTAGATACCGGCGTTAGACATAATTTAGCTCAGGTGTAAGCACCCTTACTTCATGCGGTGGAGCCATTGGAGTTGGCCGTTGTCCGAGCAGAGGCTGAAGGCCCGCCCCCAGCAGATAGTACCGGAGGGTGAGGACTTCCCACTTGATGGCCAGGCACTCCTTTTCCAAGGTGCTGTACTTCGTTTCCATCAAGGATAGCTTACAGCTGATGTACAGCAGTGAGCACTCCTCCCCCTCCACCACCTGAGAGAGTATGGCCCCCAGTCCTCTGTCTAAAGCGTTCATCTGTAATAGGAAAAGGAGGAGAAATTAGGTGCATGCAAATGCACAGGGAACGCCTCCCTCCATAATTCAAGGATGTGGAGTTGATATATTTGACGTGCGCCCCCCTCTTCGGTTTGCTTTACCTCGTAATCGAGATCCCCCACTCGTCATGTGACCTCAAATGGCCCTTGTCACTTGGTGAGTAATTTGGAGCTCGACGTGTGTAGTAATACGAGTACCTTATGTCCCAGTGCAAATTCCCGCAGCCAGGCTCCCCTGTTATATAGTCGGGTCTGTTGTTCTTGAACTTGGAGAAAAGTCTCCTATGTTAGTTGCCCCAAGGTGTGGAGTTTTGCTCTAAGATCAAGAACGTACCTAATTTCATTTTTGCTATCTGAAGGTCCCTCCTTCCAAACTTTACAGATATGGCACCACCCATATAGCAGCTCGAACGGGAAAAAGCCAGTGGAGGCTTTTGGTACTTCTCGAACTGCAAATAACAGGGTGTGAAGACATATCACAATTTCTAGCATCCTCGTGCACAAACTTACGAATCTGTTCTTAAGAGTTTTATTAAATTGTTCCACCAGGCCATCTGTCTGCGGATGTTAAACGCTGGTGCGAATTGACTTAAAGCCCAATAATTCGTAAAGCTTGCGTAGTGTCCGTGACATAAATTTTGTGCTCTGATCGGTGAGGATTACTTCTGGAATCCCCACCCGGGAGATTATTTTGAAGAGTGCTTCTGCAACACTACATGCTGAGATGTTGCTCAGGGGCACTGCTTCCGGATATCACATTGCATAATCCACTAGGATTAATACAAAGCGTTGTCTGCGTGCGGTCCACTCTAATGGCCTGACAAGGTCGATGCCAATTCTCTCAAAGGGGACCTCGATCGGAGGAAGGGGGCACAATTACGCTTTTGGAGTGGCCGGTGGATTCACCAGCTGACACTCACGGCATTCCGCACACCACCTGCGGACATCGCCGCCAATGCCCGGCCAATAAAAACAGGCTATTAATCGGTTCAGTGTCTTTATTTAATCTAGGTGACCTGCCATTGGATTATAATGAGCTGCCTGGAACACCATATCCAGGTGGCTCTGTAGTATTAAGAGCTAGGTTGTATCTTCTTTTGTTTGAGTGTCTTGTGTCACTCTATACAACCGCTCATTTATATTGTGAAATAGGGAAATTAAAGTGCACACTCGGCCAGAGTTGAATCAATCACTCTCACTTGGTCGAAGGCGTGCCTGAGGGTTTCATCATGACTGCTCAAGAGGGAAATCCCCTTCGGGAAATTCCCTGATGATGGACGGGGCCGCAGCCTCTCCCCCCCTCATGTCATCTTGACGTGGAGCTGACGAAGACAGCCCCGGCTCCGCCTTCTCTGCCAGAGCATCGCACACTTCACATCTCGACACTCTTGTGCAGGACTCATCTGTTGATATTCCCTTTAATATGTTTCTGAATTCAAGCCAATTAGTCCCCAAAATCAGCGAATGGGTGTGGAACTAACCGTGGCCTCCACTCCAAAATGTTATCACCAGGGTCAACATAGGGTATTTGTGAATATCCCCATGCACACACCTCACCCTCACCATGGTTTGATTACAACCAGTGTCCACCAATGCTTGGTTTGTACCCCTCTTGATTCTTTCATTATGCTCCGGCCCGGTCGGGAGCAGCCTGCGGGGTGTCGGGCATTGATCCCAGGCTGGCCCAGACGCCACGGCCGACCTGTGTTAGCAGACGCTTCCACCCAAAGGGGAGAGCAGAGTGGGAGGGGAGGGAGGAACACACAGGGGGGGGGGGAGAGTAGATTAGCTGCTCCAGGACCACCTGATCGATGACTCCCACGACGTCGCAGTTCCCCGCCAGAAGCAATTTCCAGCACGTGTCTCGGAGCCATTGGGAGAAGGCAAAAGTGCGGTCGGTCTTCCCCAGCTTCAGGGACTGGAAGAGCTGCCGGTACTGCTCCGGATTCCAACCCACCCGCTGTAGGATGGCCTTTTTTAGGTCGTCATAGGCCAGGAGGTTAGCCACCGGTAGTTGTTGGGCAGCAAGCTGGGCTTCCCCGGACAAGAGCGGAAGGAGCCTGGCCACCCATTGGTCACGTGGCCAGCTCCAGATCTCAGCAGTCCATGGTAACAGATCAAGAAAAGCCTCTGTGTCGTCTTCTGCCCCCATCTTCAGGAGTGTGGGTGGGGGCAGGGGGCTGCGGTTGTCCAGGGTCGCGGCTGGGGCTCTCTCCTGGTCGAGAAGGCTCCGGACCAACAGTTCTTTAACAATCAGCAAACACGCCAACACTGGACTGACGTGTCATTCTCTCCCCCATCTCTGGCGGTGGCGTGGCTGTTTATATGCCGCTCTCCCCATGCTCACTGGAATTAGAGACAGGTGTTAGACATAATTTAGCTAAGGTGTAAGTGCCCATAACGTTTTCTCTTTCTCCGGAGGAGTGCTCGACCATGCACCCGCTGCCACAACTGCACAGTCATAAAAAGTGCAGATGGACTGTATGCAGTGAATTAGAATAATAACAATATGGACATGCTCCTGTTATGTGCTCTTCAGGATTTGGATGAACGCTCCTTTAAATTATAGAGAATATAATTATTATAAGGAATTTTCATCTACTGACAAAAATCATGGTTATTATTAATAGTGGTTGTATCAGCATGCACTTAACTTCTACTGGTCGATTTTGATTTAGAACAATTAAATAAAAAAATAATTTTACTGTCCAACTCCTTTCACTGTCACTTTTTGCAGTGACTTACAAATCACTCTACGACAACAGGTGTAAAAATACCAATCCAAATTAGATCATAAATACAGTTTTGAATATAAACACAATAAAACTAATTGAACAATAATCCATGTCCTCTAAATTAATTTAACACAAATCTCATAATTTTTTGTTTCATAAGAAGGCTACAACTCTGATTGTCAGCGACATAATTTGATGTTCCACTATATTATTAGAGTTTGGACATGCACTGTATTACCACCTGCTGTTGGAATCTTCAAACTGCAAATGTAGGAACTGAATTTAGACTTTGCGCTGAAAACATACCTGCTTTTGAAATGTCTTGGCGCAATGACCTATTTCTCAGGAAAATAGTAAATTGCGTTTCGTAACACTTCATTAACATACTGAACAACATACCCACAGATTGCTCACAAAAATCCACAGATAACGGAAACAATTCCACCCATGCCCACTTGCACTTTGCAGTGCAAATGTAATTAGCGATCTCGCGAAAATTGGATAAGACGTAGCACACGGTCGTTGCATTTTGCGCACTCACAAAAACAGAGCCCTGATACTCAACAAAAACCTTAATCAGTACTAGAAATGCTAACACACACTCAAAACATAAACACATTTAAAATGACTCTAAACATACACAGATGACGGTGAGGCTATCCTTATGAGGACTCTCCATAGACATAATGATTTTTGTACTGTATGAGCTATAGATTCTATCCCCTAACCATACTCCTAAACCTAACCCTCACAAAAACATTCTCCATTTTTACATTAAAAAAAAACATTGTTTTGTAAATTTTTTTTTTAAGCGATTAAAACAAAATTTTGCACACAGACTCACTAAAACAGCACTAACAACACATTCAAATATGGCTTAAAATATGCTAAAATACACTCTCCAACACACACCATCTGAAATGACACATCGACTAAAGCAACACTTGGTCACGCACTTTTTATTATTTTATTTTATTTTATTTACCTTTATTTTACCAGGAAATAGTCCCATTGAGATTCAGAATCTCTTTTTCAAGGGAGTCCTGGCCAAGACAGCAGAATAATAGTTCCATATTAAAAAGTACATATACAAACAAAAAAAAACAAACAAACAAAAAAAAAAAGAATACATTTTGGCAATTTAACATACTCTGAACACAATCACCAGCCGCTCTCAGTAACAGCACATGTGTATGTAGTACTCAAACAGTCCTTTATCCTCAGTTTAAATTGTGTCATTGTCGGTAAACAGTCAAATTTTAGCTGATTTTGCAATTTATACCAGGAAAACGGTGCAAAAACTTTAAAGGCACTTTCACCGAAGACAGTTTGCGTTCGTGGGATTTCATACATGATTTGCCCATATGATCTAAGATTACATTTCCTGGTAGTGACTTTAATAGTCAAAAGAGAGCATAAGTAAGAAGGCAGTTTACAAAGGATGGCCTTAAAAAGAAAAATATACCAGTGCTCCAGCCTGCGATTGTGCAGAGATGGCCAACCAACACTCTCATACAAGCTACAACTGGAATTAGTTACAAATCTTAGTGCTGCGTGATATACTGAATCCAGCATTTTCAAAGAAGATTTATTTGCATGCATGTATAAAATATCACCATAATCCAGCATTGACATAAATGTTGTTTGTATAAGTGTTTTTCTCGTACTAAAAGAGAAACAACCTTTGTTTCTATAATAGAAACCCAACTTTACTCTTAGTTTTTTTGTTAGACCCTCTATATGCTGTTTGAAGGACAAATTTTCTTCTAAAAGGAAACCAAGATATTTATAGGCTGATACTCGTTCAATTACTTTCTCATCTAGTGTAGCAACTGGACAAGCGTCTTCTGTTTTCCTTGATTTAGAAAAGCACATCATTTTAGTTTTATCTGAGTTTAGTACAACTCTCAATTTCTGCAGATTCATCTGAATAATTTTAAAAGCAGATTGCAGGTCCTCAATAGCAATTGTCAATGCTGGTGCAGAACAATACAAAACAGTATCGTCCGCATAAAAATGACACTTTGCATTTGTTACATTTTGACTCAAGTCATTTATATAAATAGTAAATAAAATAGGACCCAAAATGGACCCCTGAGGGACACCATTTTGTATAAGTAATGAGTTTGAGGACACACCATCAACACGAACACTTTGTGTTCTGCCACTCAAATAATTATCAAACCATTTGACTGCTTTTGGAGACATTCCAATATCCACCAATCTCTGAGACAGGACATAGTGGTCAACTGTGTCAAACCTCTAGTAGCCACTTAAACATCAGAAACACACACACACACACACACACACACACACACACACACACACACATGGCTATAGCTCTGGTCATACAGCTAATGTTCTGAGGCTTTTCTTCTGATCTTATCTTCTCTGTGGGTTTTTATTCTCCTTCCATTGACATTCAAAACATTTGAGTCATTGATACGAGCACAGACACAAACATGGAAACCGGAGAAACCTCACTTTATTTAGCTTGCCTCACATCATCTGCTATACGCGCTGAGGCACCATTGTCCACATCTTCACCAGAGCGCATCATTAACATGTTAATCTGAATGCTGCTCATTCGCAGGGCTGCTGGGAAGGTTTGTCCACTCCACAGGTCAGACAGAAGTGGCCAGAGGGACCTCTAGTAGCCATTAGTCAAATGCTGTGGTGCAACATTGATATCACTCCCCTTTGGGCCCTCTTGAATTCCCCCCCTTCCTCCCACCCCACTTTTTCTTTCCAGAACTACTCACACTGTCATTAAGCTGGCATGACAAATAATGAGAAAGCACAGAGAGAGAGAGAGAGAGAGAGAATATGGCTTCTCAATTCTCGTCTTTCAATGAGTAGACCAGTGTCTGGGTGACTTTGAAATAATTTATTAGCTGTGTTAGAAACCCAGTGAGCATTCGAAGGTAAGCGACATTTTGCAGCCTACTAAGATACCTTATTCTGGACAAGTTCTAAGGCAGCTTTGCATGTATCCTCCATGGTTAAGGCAATCCCAGAATGGAACAACCAAGATGGCAGACAAGTCAAGAGAAATGCGACATTTATTGCACTTTTATTTCATTCTAAATTGATGTTATATAAAATATAGTCCAATCATATTATCTGTCTGCACTTAGTATTTTTTGTGCTTATAACCCCATGTTCTAACTAGGTGCATAATAAGGCATGTGATAAATGGACAAGCGCTAAAAACTCTTCCATGTTTTTGTCCTAGTAACCAACCTCGAGCAACGAGAGGCAGCTTGGTTGCCTTACGCATTGTGAAATCTAATTTGTCCAAAATTCTGCTCCACACTGTATATTTAAAAAAATATTTTATATTAGTCATGACAAAAATGTCTTTTATATTTTTCAATATTACATAATTGTCCTTGCAAATATTTAATATGTGATATATTCATAAATTGTAGTTAATTTTACAGGGCTTATAATTTTATTTACATCAGTTGTGAGTTGTACCTCCTGTGAGCTACATGTGATGTGCAGATTTGCTGCATGTGTAAACTGTTCCAAATCAGTCATTGATTGGATGCTGCCTCAGAGGGTAACTGCCTTTGTAGGCAGTAGACAGCAAGACAGTTCACTATGTATTGGAACAGAGCCACACACACACACACACACACACACACACACACACACACACACACACACACACAGTTGTGTTTCCATGTTTTATGGGGACTTTCCATAGACATAATGGTTTTATACTGTACAAACTTTATATTCTATCCCCTAAACCTAACCCTACCCCTAAACCTAACCCTCACAGAAAACTTTCTGCATTTTTACATTTTCAAAAAACATCATTTAGTATGATTTATAAGCTGTTTTCCTCATGGGGACCGACAAAATGTCCATTTGGTCCCCACAAAGTGATAAATACACGCTCACACACACACACACACACACTCACACACACACACAATTATTTCAGTTTAGCTAAAAGGACTTTTTCTAACCAATAATCTACTCTAATTTAAACAAGTACAAACCACGGTTATTATAATAAATATGTTCTAAAGATAAAACTTGAGCAAAAATATTAATTGAAATTAACATTTTTGTAAATGTACAAAAAAACATAACATTTATACAAATGAAAAATGAAACAAAACAAAAACGTGCAAAATGACGTCATGATGTTTGGTCACAAGACGCTATGAAAACCAATGAGGTTTTCTTATCAACATAGATGCCATAATTGATTTAAGCATTTTACTTTATTCATATGATTTAATTTGAGAGTGAATAAACACTTAAAGTAATAGCTCTCCTAAAAATGATATTTCTCCCATAATTTACTCAAAGATGTCAAGATTTATAATGAAAAAGATGTTACATTTTGGCCTGTTTCTCACATAAAACTGATCATATCGCTTTAGAAGACATGGATTAAACCACTTGGGTTATATGGATTACCTTTATGCTGCCTTTATGTCCTATGTGCTCGGCAGTATTGGACCACATTGATTTGCATTCTATGGAAATATTCACATCATATCTCCATCTAAATATCTTTGTTTGTGCTCCCCATGCAAAAGAAAGCCATACGAGTTTGAGATTGCATATAAGGGTGAGTAAATGAGAGAATCGTCATTTTTGAGTAAACTTTTCCTTTAAATTTCATGCTGTTCATCGCACAAAGTGATTGAATCGCTGAAGAATACTTAGAATATAGTGCATGAGTCGTATCGATTACTTTTACGGTCACTTTATGGTAGTTTATTTGTCCTTTTTCAAGCTTGACAGATCGAAGTAACTTTTCAACTATGGCAAATAAAACCTCTGAAAACTTTCAAAAGAAAACAATAAAAATACAGCCTGTGTGTTTCATGGAAGAAAGAAAGTCATATGGTAAATTTTTGGGCAAATTGTGAATTTGATAAAGCAAAACAATAATAACTTTGGTACATTCACACATACTCTCACATTGACGCCGCTGCATACCAGCTCCATTTTCACTAACAAAATTGCATCAGTAGTGATGAAACCAATGTTCTCTTCTTCAGCGTGGGTTGGATGTTATTGCAGAGACTGTCCCAGCAATAAGGACAAAGTAAAAACAATCAAACAAAATGGACTTTATTTGGTGTTTAGCTCTTTTGGAGGTTGTGTCTTTGACACTGTTGTTTGTCTGACAGTCATAAGTTAAGGGGTGAGTGTTAAGGGACAGGAAGTGCTTGTCAAGTGTGAGCCAAGCACAGGTCAGGAAGAGCTTTCAGAGCTCATCGGCACACCCAACACGGTGAAAGTCTCGCTCATCTCATCTTTAATGCTCGTCCATCCCAGTTCATTTGTTTTTTATTTGTCTCTTTCTCTCTGGATCAGATTTATCAAGAAGTGTCATTTCATTTATGAGTTAAAGGGATAGTTCACCCAAAAATGAAAATGATTTCATAATTTACTTTATCCTCATGTGGCCCTGCGATGGACTGGCGACCTGTCCAGGGTGTCCCCCGCCTTTCGCCCAATGTTAGCTGGGATAGGCTCCAGCCCCCCGCGACCCTGTACACAGGATAAGCGGTTGGATGGATGGATGGATGGATGGACTTTATCCTCATGTTGTTTCAAACCCATAGGACTTTCCGTCTTGTGTGAAACACAACAGGAGATTTTAGGAAGAATGTTAGCCTCAATCCCCATTCACTATCATTCTATGGAGAAAAACAACAACAAAAAGATGCAATGAAAGTGAATGGTGACTAAGGCTGTCAGTCCCTAACATTCTTCCTAACATCTCCTTTTGTGTTCAAAGGAAGAAACAATCTTAATTTTTGGATGAACAATCTTTTTAATGAATGGGACTAATCACAAGAGCATTTTTCGTATGATGTTGCTCAGTGCTCGTCTTAAACCAGTACTCAATTGAAACAAATCTTTGAGTTAAAAAAACTAAATAAAAAAATAAAAATAAATAAAATGGCTGCTGGACTTTTTAAGTTCTACATCTCTCTTGTTGCAGCGCAGTTTCTAGGCCTGACAAAAAAAGGGAACCCAATGTAGAGACATGAAGATAAGATACAAAATATGTGTGGAAAAAAAAAATCACATAAAAAATTGAAGACCCTAAAAGCAGATTTAAAATTCTCCCACTGAAATGCATCCATGTTTTTAAGCACTGTGAATTTGGTTAAGGGCATTAAGAATTCATGCATGAAACAGAATTTTAAAACGGCCAACATCGTTAAGATTTCTCACAGGATGATCATAAATTATGCAACACATGCCTCATGATATCACATGTCTGCTTTAACACATATGTATCCATATATCCCTTCTCGTATACTTTATATAAACTGTATATCCCTGCATGAATTTGCCATCACGCTTCTCTATTTGATTTTTCTGCCCTTAATTGAGTAATTAAAGCCCCGTTTTGGTCTGTTGGAAACTCTAGATGGCAGTGTTGCTCTGTTGTGCTTATTTTTCAGGTTTATTAAAAAATGATTACAGTGATCCATTCATCAGTCTGTCATATCTGAACAAAACTAAATTACTTTGCTTTTTTCAAAGTAGAATCCTTTAGGCCTACATCATGCTCTGAAATTAATCTCTTTTTTATCAGAGTGTTTATTTTAAGCAGTAGGACAGGTTGTGCATTTGGGAATCTCTGTTAAAGTGTCAGGTCACTCTTTGGCTCTGAACAGGCACAGAAACACTGATTAGGTTTCAGTGCAGGAATCAGCCTCAACGAATGCGACAAAAGAACAAAACAGTGATTGATAAGGATGTGAAATGCAATCTGTCCTTCACTCTATGCAGCTGTTCCTTTAGTAGTGCTCAGATCAGTATTTCTGAGTGTTCAGACCACTGTGAATTAAATTTTTTTGCTGATGTAGTTGTAAATACTGTACATTGTTACACATGCATGGCACACTCAGTCCTGCTTCATTATAATGGGTTGCATGCATGCAATCATGTCAAATGCACAAAATAGGTCAGTAGTTCTTATAATATACTCACCCCGCCCCGCCCCGCCCCACCCGCCCCGCCCGCCCTCTTTCCCTCCCACCCACCTTCCCCCATTCCGGTGTGTGTGTTGTGGTGTGACGTGTTTGGTCATATCTGATGTTATATGTCTGCAGAGGTATCCGCCCCCACAACTGTGTATTTAAAAAGAGTTTAGGTTTGAAAATGAGATGTCAAGATAATGTATGGTTCATGATGAAATAATTCATTGTTGTAATCATTGAGTTGTTTTTCAGAAACATGTTAAAGTAATGTGTGTGTGTGGGTTCATTTGGATTTATTATTATTATTGTAAGACATAAAAAGCAGTATTATGTTTAAAATGTGTTTAAATAACATCTTTAATGAGCGTGTAATGCTTGGTGTCAAACATGGTACAAGTTTTTTATTAACAAAAGGGTGAAAATGTGTTTTCTAAAACAGTGGATATTGGATAAGACAAAAAACATTCAGATGGTCGCTTTAAAATAAGGATTTAATGGTTAATGATTGCTATTTACTTTTAACAGAGGAGAAAATGTGTTTTCTAAAACAGCCGATACTGATAAGACTAAAACATTCATATGGTGCTTAGAGGTTAGGATTCCTGGTTTTCACCCAGGCTGCCCAGGTTCGACTCCGGTATGGGAGAGGTGTGGCATGGTAATCCACTGAGCTCTGATCTACGCGAGCTGTTGTGAAAACAAAGGCAATTCAGTGGCATTCTCGGCACAATGACGTGGTTTTCAACAACTATAATCTTTGATATTGGTTTAACAAATACACGTATTATTAAAAACAATATTTCATTTAATTGTAGTTCTAACAACAGATGTTTCTAAACAGTGGATATTGACTGATCAAAATCAAAGGATGCTAGTCATTTTTAAAAATAATAAATAAATCGTTAGCAAATGCATATGTGGTATTTTATCAGTGACCTTTTTATAGATCAAAGGTTCAGATTGTCAAAACACATCAAAGACATTTTTAAAAATATTGAAAATAGTTTATCATCCTTAATCTTTGATATTAGATTAACAAACACAATAATTAATTTTATCTGTAACACTAACAAAAGGTCTTACATTTTAAAAACAAAATAGTTTGCTTTATAAAATACAGATTTAACACAAAAATCTTACATTAGTTCTGCGCAGTCCCTTTCATGAGCTGAGGGTTGCGATAATGGTTTAAGAACAGTGACAAATGCAAGACAGTCCTAAAACCTGTGTTAATTTCATATCATCATTTCTCTTAGGAGATATGTGTGTGTGTGTGTGTGTGTGTGTGTGTGTGTGTGTGTGTGTGTGTGTGTGTGTGTGTGTGTGTGTGTGTGTGTGTGTGTGTGTGTGTGTGTGTGTGTGTGTGTGTGTGTGTGTGACCTATAGAGGGTTGATGGATAGATAACTACCTAAACATGTGTGTGTGTGTGTGTGTGTGTGTGTGTGTGTGTGGCCTATAGAAGGTTGATGGATAGATAACTACCTAAACTTTGTGTCAAAATTGGGCTTCCATGCAGGGGGTAACTGTTTACCATTTGTGCGGTATGTGTGTGGAATTGTGCTTTAACTGACAAAACATGTGCTTTGTCACTACAAATGAGTACCGTCAGTATTTTGGTAAACAGGTTTATTTTATATAGAATTCTGACGAAATATCTTTAATACAAAAGTTTGTTACATTTTTTTTAACCATGAGATTCTAAAACAGTGGATATTGATTGATATTAGTTTATTTTACTCAAACAGGCGATACTGGCAGAGCAAACTCATTTAGAGCGGACACTTTATTAACAGCGGTTAGGCTATTTAGTTTTACCAGAGACTAAAACGTATTTTAAACCAAATGTTCAGATTAGCAAACACAATACTGTCGTTGAAATAGTATGCATTATAAATTGTAACTTTAACATGCGTGTGTGTATGTGCATTTTTCAATCAAATTAATAGAGGCGTTTTGATCCAGACTTTAAGGTGACGATCGACAAATGTTTGTGTGTGTGGGTGTGAAGTGCGCTAAGATTTGTGAGTGTCAGGGATTTGTGTATAGTCTGGACAGTCCTTTCAAATTATTCAGGCATTAAACTATCAAACATACCAATGTTGATTTATTCAGTTCTAAAAGAGTGTAACTAAACATACATCCAAGAAATAGTTTACACAAATTATATTTGTAGGCTACTATTAATATTGTAAATATCCATGGGTGCGTTTCTTCACGAGCATTAGTCTGCTGCAGATTTGTCACATCTATATTTACCTACAGTCATAACAAGTGACATAAAAAATGCACATCCGATATAAACTCAAACAATAGAGCAATTTACTTAAATCAATGAGTGGTATACATTTAAAATTGATGTGTACCAAAATAATACATTCTGATGATTGTGCTCATACTTGTGTGAACTGTTGAATACTAATGGGGAAAATGAGCAAATGCAAGATTGGCTATGAGAGAGCAGCCGGACTTGATTGCCTCCACCTGGGTGTTGTTGCTGGAAAGGAAGTGGAACGCGGGCAAAAGAGAGGACGAGGATCTGTTGATTTATTTGCAGCCTGGACTTATTAATCTGATGTTTAATAAAGTAAACTGTCTTTGTGAAATAGTCTGAGTGGTTGTGTGATTTATCTTCTGGCATTGACAAGTAGGCCTAATGAAATAACATAACTGTTACACTTGCAAAAGATTTGACAAATGCAATGTACGTTTAACAACACGTCTTAAACATGAGAGACAAAGGCGGTTATAAAAGCAATGGATACATGAGACCATTGAATTGAATCTGAAGCGTTATAGAGAGAGAATGCCAAACGAAGTGCAAGTTCTCGATATGTGACTGAAAATGATAGAATTAAACTTGAAAAGTACAATGCTCAGAACTATGCAACCAACAAGCAACATCGTATCAACATAAAAGAACAGAGCGACAGAAGTATGCCAATATCAAACAGCTACAAAGGATATAACTATTTCTTCTTTTCGTTGTAAAAAGCAGGCTGAACGGTGTGTTGTTTACACTTTCAAACCATATGTTTGTTTACTTCTGTAAGGGGTTAAACCGTTTCATTAGGTAATACGAGGTTTATACACGTGTATTATTCGGTAGTCAATCTAAAAATATTTTATTTTAAGCCATAGTAAAAACTCATTACATTACATGTGGTCTTCAGATTTGAAAACACAACTCATTTAAAACAGACCGTCTAGTGTATTTTGTGTGCAAATGTCACCGATGAGACACGTTTGTGTGCGAGACGGCAGCGGGTGTTTAACAAGTGCATTACTCTTTTAAAATGATATTTTTCCTAGCGAATGTTTGGCATTAGTTTAGCAAACACTTTTATTTCACTAAAACACAATAATATATATATATTTTTTAACTATAGCTCTAACAACAAATATCTTACATTTTTACTTTAACAATGTTTCCAAATCAGTGGATATTGGTTGTGAAGCAAACTCATTCAGATTTTCACTTTTAAAGATAAGGAATAAATGGTGTTACGAAAGATTACGTTTAACATTAGTTTAACAAACACGGCTATGTTACTAAATTGCAGTAACACATTTAAATGCTAATTTAGATGCATCTTTAGCACAAAGATTCTTAAATTTATTAAAGACATGAAAAGTATCTTTCTAAAGCGATGTGTAAAGGGTGTGCTGCAAATTAAATCCACATTCACTAGGCAATACAGTATTTTAGCAAACAGGTTTATTTGACTAAAACGCAATAATGTTTTTAAAGAATTCTGACGATATCTTTAATACAAAGGTTTGTTACATTTTTAATTTAAACATGAGATTCTAAAACAAAGTCTACGGTTATGCAGCAAAACACACATTCAGTTTAAATATGAACAAATATTTTAACAAAAATAAAGTTTTGTGTTTTGATTTATATTACTAAAACACGATAAGCATTTCACGTAATTCTTCATGTTGTCTTGCATTTTTACTTTTTGACAAAGAGAAATGTTTTTAAACATTAGGCTGTCTAACACATCTCTAGCAATGACGCTTTAAAGATGCTGAACAAAAACTTCACCATAAAATGTATTTAACATTTTTATTTCAACAATGATCATTTTAAATGAAATACCATACATTCATTGTAAAATGTAACAAAGATTCTTACATTTTTCCACTCAATGCCTCATTTTTCCACCCAAAGTCTTTCAATCGATACTGAGCTCTTACAGGAAGTCAGAGGTCTGGGGTAGGGAGGTTTTTTCAGAATACGCACACACCCCCCTGATCAGGCCTGATGGGGTCTTGTGTAATTCTGTTCAGCAAAACAATATGGTGCCATGAGTTTCCTGGTGTTTTATGGCTTGCTTTCATTGAAAAGCATGGTGACAACCAAAAGTGTGAAAGAAGGGGGATAAAAGGGTTTATTTTGTTATAAAAGTTTTTCTTTTTACCCATCAAGTGCTCCATGTAACGTTGTGAAACATGGTAGAGATGTGGTTAAAGAAGTATTGCTCTTTGTAATACAGGCAACAATTAAATATAATTACTTAAAAGAATAGAAAGTTTTTAGAAATCATTTGCTAAATCAATAGTTCAAATTCAGAGGTTTTTATAGTATGCTGTACACAGTTATCATAAAACCCATGTCAATTCAAGTGTGAACATTTCAAAGAAATGGGGTGCTAGCATACTGGACAACAATCAAATGACTTGTGATATACACACACAAGATATTTTAACACTTAATTCACACCCTGAAACTACATTCATGGTACTGTTACGTCCGTGGGGTGTCAAACACAAATGCAAAGGCTGCGTTTACTTTGACACTCATATTTTTGGTATTAATTTACTCATTCCTGGACCAAACCTCACACTCAGAAACGTGTACATGAACAAAAATGTGTACTGTTGTGATGCCAACTGATCATCGCTTTACTGATTTTTATTTCAAGAAAACCACAAAGTCTACCAATAACTGATGAAGTAACATGTTTACAGGTGTGCATTTACTCACAAAAGTTCCTCTATTGCCACAATTGGATTTTTGTTTGTTGTAGAGTTATCCTCATTTGTAAATAGTTGTTTGTTTAAATGTTGCGATATTTTCTAGTTTACAAAGATGTCAGTTTTAACACACACACACACACACACACACACACACACACACACAACACACACACACACACACACACACAACACACAGGTAAGTATCATTATAATATCAAATTCACAACGATCAGTCCTTCTATACGTTACACTAATGTAAGTACATTAACTTTGTCATACGTTGACTGAACCACAATAAATGTTACTCCAAACCTGGAATAAAATAATTTGCCAGAGTACCAGATTTATTTATTAGCCAACAAACATCCGGGTCAATTTTGAACAAATGTTGAAGTATTTTAAATATTACTTAAATCACAATACAGTTCTGGGTTTTAATGGCATGTGACATATGACTACAGAATGTTGCATATGAATAAAAAACAGTAAAATAGCGAAACTTCATGGTTGAGGGTTTTTCTATGATGAGTTTATCTCTTATTTTTGCTATTGTGTGGACATAGTATCACTTCTTTTACATTTGTCATCAGTGTTTACACTCAAATCTGGACACAGACCCTTCAATTCAGAATAAAATGACAGAGAGCTCAGTCAGATGTTTTATCACTTTGATTCATTTAATAACCACAGCTTGATGTTACTTGTTCTTTTAAGAAAGTTCACTTTCACAAAGATCTTCAGTCACTTAGCGCGTATCGATCTGCAGGACAATGACTGCAAAATGTAATTTACTTTTACACATCTAAAGCACAAATAGTGTGTCAGTACAGCGTTTGTTTGTGCATGTGTGTAGTTAGTAAAGTGTTTGTATGGTGTGATGTTCGATACAACCATTACACACAACTAGATACTTTTAACAAATACTTGTAAAACAACCCTTCTTATTGGTCTTCATGGAAAAACTATAGTGATTACAACAAACATGATATATTTAAACAGTCTAGATGTCAAAACTGTTGATGTTTACTGAAATGCCATGAATTTCAAAATATTACTTTAGTATTTTAAAAACTGAATAAACTATTATAAAATAATGCAATAGAAGAACGATGTAAAATTAACAGTGTTAGTTCAAGAGTATTTTCTGAAAGTTAAAAGACTGACACAGCCCTATCAATACACATAAGGGTTTACTATAGGTCATTCAGACGTTAAATCTCTCACAGTATCCATTTGTTTCTTTAGACCGGTCAAACAATACAACCATTTGCAGAAACATGTCCCGACATAATTATAAATGATCTTAACAATTTGGTTATTTCACATTTGCCACAATGTCTCTGTAGATGTTTAGCCAGTACCATTATTCTATAAGATTCCCCATGGCACAGTCACATTTTGCCAACTGCTGGACAGTCAGTCCATCTATCTACAGCATCATAAATGATCATGTCACAGCTTTCATCCATCATAGTCTGTATTGTAACATCAGTTTCGTAGAAAATGCACTCTTCTTCTACATAGCTTGTACAAAATATCCAAGACAAATGTCTGTATCATCTGTAGATCGGGTGATCAACCAAACACTTTCAAAGCTTGGACTAGAATATGATTAAGATACGGTTTCAATAATCTATCAATTAGTTCTTCAAAGTTTGAAAAGAAAGAAATACTCATCATCAGTCTCATAAACAGGTGTGAAAATTAATTTATTTAATTTAATGTTAATAATTACATCTAGATTTAACGTCTGAATGACCTATAGTAAACCCTTATGTGTATTGATAGGGCTGTGTCAGTCTTTTAACTTTCAGAAAATACTCTTGAACTAACACTGTTAATTTTACATCGTTCTTCTATTGCATTATTTTATAATAGTTTATTCAGTTTTTAAAATACTAAAGTAATATTTTGAAATTCATGGCATTTCAGTAAACATCAACAGTTTTGACATCTAGACTGTTTAAATATATCATGTTTGTTGTAATCACTATAGTTTTTCCATGAAGACCAATAAGAAGGGTTGTTTTACAAGTATTTGTTAAAAGTATCTAGTTGTGTGTAATGGTTGTATCGGAACATCACACCATACAAACACTTTACTAACTACACACATGCACAAACAAACGCTGTACTGACACACTATTTGTGCTTTAGATGTGTAAAAGTAAATTACATTTTGCAGTCATTGTCCTGCAGATCGATACCACGTTAAGTGACTGAAGATCTTTGTGAAAGTGAACTTTCTTAAAAGAACAAGTAACATCAAGCTGTGGTTATTAAATGAATCAAAGTGATAAAACATCTGACTGAGCTCTCTGTCATTTTATTCTGAATTGAAGGGTCTGTGTCCAGATTTGAGTGTAAACACTGATGACAAATGTAAAAGAAGTGATACTATGTCCACACAATAGCAAAAATAAGAGATAAACTCATCATAGAAAAACCCTCAACCATGAAGTTTCGCTATTTTACTGTTTTTTATTCATATGCAACATTCTGTAGTCATATGTCACATGCCATTAAAACCCAGAACTGTATTGTGATTTAAGTAATATTTAAAATACTTCAACATTTGTTCAAAATTGACCCGGATGTTTGTTGGCTAATAAATAAATCTGGTACTCTGGCAAATTATTTTATTCCAGGTTTGGAGTAACATTTATTGTGGTTCAGTCAACGTACGACAAAGTTAATGTACTTACATTAGTGTAATGTATAGAAGGACTGATCGTTGTGAATTTGATATTATAATGATACTTACCTGTGTGTGTGTGTGTGTGTGTGTGTGTGTGTGAGCGTGTATTTATCACTTTGTGGGGACCAAATGTCCCAATAAGGATAGTAAAACCCGAAATTTTTGACCTTGTGGGGACATTTTGTCGGTCCCTATGAGGAAAACAGCTTATAAATCATACTAAATTATGTTTTTTGAAAATGTAAAAATGCAGAAAGTTTTCTGTGAGGGTTAGGTTTAGGGGTAGGGTTAGGTTTAGGGGATAGAATATAAAGTTTGTACAGTATAAAAACCATTATGTCTATGGAAAGTCCCCATAAAACATGGAAACACAACATGTGTGTGTGTGTGTGTGTGTGTGTGTGTGTGTGTGTGTGTGTGTGTGTGTGTGTGTGTGTGTGTGTGTGTAAAACTGACATCTTTGTAAACTAGAAAATATCGCAACATTTAAACAAACAACTATTTACAAATGAGGATAACTCTACAACAAACAAAAATCCAATTGTGGCAATAGAGGAACTTTTGTGAGTAAATGCACACCTGTAAACATGTTACTTCATCAGTTATTGGTAGACTTTGTGGTTTTCTTGAAATAAAAATCAGTAAAGCGATGATCAGTTGGCATCACAACAGTACACATTTTTGTTCATGTACACGTTTCTGAGTGTGAGGTTTGGTCCAGGAATGAGTAAATTAATACCAAAAATATGAGTGTCAAAGTAAACGCAGCCTTTGCATTTGTGTTTGACACCCCACGGACGTAACAGTACCATGTATGTAGTTTCAGGGTGTGAATTAAGTGTTAAAATATCTTGTGTGTGTATATCACAAGTCATTTGATTGTTGTCCAGTATGCTAGCACCCCATTTCTTTGAAATGTTCACACTTGAATTGACATGGGTTTTATGATAACTGTGTACAGCATACTATAAAAACCTCTGAATTTGAACTATTGATTTAGCAAATGATTTCTAAAAACTTTCTATTCTTTTAAGTAATTATATTTAATTGTTGCCTGTATTACAAAGAGCAATACTTCTTTAACCACATCTCTACCATGTTTCACAACGTTACATGGAGCACTTGATGGGTAAAAAGAAAAACTTTTATAACAAAATAAACCCTTTTATCCCCCTTCTTTCACACTTTTGGTTGTCACCATGCTTTTCAATGAAAGCAAGCCATAAAACACCAGGAAACTCATGGCACCATATTGTTTTGCTGAACAGAATTACACAAGACCCCATCAGGCCTGATCAGGGGGGTGTGTGCGTATTCTGAAAAAACCTCCCTACCCCAGACCTCTGACTTCCTGTAAGAGCTCAGTATCGATTGAAAGACTTTGGGTGGAAAAATGAGGCATTGAGTGGAAAAATGTAAGAATCTTTGTTACATTTTACAATGAATGTATGGTATTTCATTTAAAATGATCATTGTTGAAATAAAAATGTTAAATACATTTTATGGTAAAGTTTTTGTTCAGCATCTTTAAAGCGTCATTGCTAGAGATGTGTTAGACAGCCTAATGTTTAAAAACATTTCTCTTTGTCAAAAAGTAAAAATGCAAGACAACATGAAGAATTACGTGAAATGCTTATCGTGTTTTAGTAATATAAATCAAAACACAAAACTTTATTTTTGTTAAAATATTTGTTCATATTTAAACTGAATGTGTGTTTTGGTGCATAACCGTAGACTTTGTTTTAGAATCTCATGTTTAAATTAAAAATGTAACAAACCTTTGTATTAAAGATATCGTCAGAATTCTTTAAAAACATTATTGCGTTTTAGTCAAATAAACCTGTTTGCTAAAATACTGTATTGCCTAGTGAATGTGGATTTAATTTGCAGCACGCCCTTTACACATCGTTTTAGAAAGATACTTTTCATGTCTTTAATAAATTTAAGAATCTTTGTGCTAAAGATGCATCTAAATTAGCATTTAAATGTGTTACTGCAATTTAGTAACATAGCCGTGTTTGTTAAACTAATGTTAAACGTAATCTTTCGTAACACCATTTATTCCTTATCTTTAAAAGTGAAAATCTGAATGAGTTTGCTTCACAACCAATATCCACTGATTTGGAAACATTGTTAAAGGTAAAAATGTAAGATATTTGTTGTTAGAGCTATAGCTAAAAAAATATATATATTATTGTGTTTTAGTGAAATAAAAGTGTTTGCTAAACTAATGCCAAACATTCGCTTGGAAAAATATCATTTTAAAAGTGTAATGCACTTGTTAAACACCCGCTGCCGTCTCGCACACAAACGTGTCTCATCGGTGACATTTGCACACAAAATACACTAGACGGTCTGTTTTAAATGGGTTGTGTTTTCAAATCTGAAGACCACATGTAATGTAATGAGTTTTTTACTATGGCTTAAAATAAAATATTTTTAGATTGACTACCGAATAATACACGTGTATAAACCTCGTATTACCTAATGAAACAGTTTAACCCCTTACAGAAGTAAACAAACATATGGTTTGAAAGTGTAAACAACACACCGTTCAGCCTGCTTTTTAAAACGAAAAGAAGAAATAGTTATATCCTTTTTAGCTGTTTGATATTGGCATACTTCTGTCGCTCTGTTCTTTTATGTTGATACGATGTTGCTTGTTGGTTGCATAGTTCTGAGCATTGTACTTTTCAAGTTTAATTCTATCATTTTCAGTCACATATCGAGAACTTGCACTTCGTTTGGCATTCTCTCTCTATAACGCTTCAGATTCAATTCAATGGTCTCATGTATCCATTGCTTTTATAACCGCCTTTGTCTCTCATGTTTAAGACGTGTTGTTAAACGTACATTGCATTTGTCAAATCTTTTGCAAGTGTAACAGTTATGTTATTTCATTAGGCCTACTTGTCAATGCCAGAAGATAAATCACACAACCACTCAGACTATTTCACAAAGACAGTTTACTTTATTAAACATCAGATTAATAAGTCCAGGCTGCAAATAAATCAACAGATCCTCGTCCTCTCTTTTGCCCGCGTTCCACTTCCTTTCCGCAACAACACCCAGGTGGAGGCAATCAAGTCCGGCTGCTCTCTCATAGCCAATCTTGCATTTGCTCATTTTCCCCATTAGTATTCAACAGTTCACACAAGTATGAGCACAATCATCAGAATGTATTATTTTGGTACACATCAATTTTAAATGTATACCACTCATTGATTTAAGTAAATTGCTCTATTGTTTGAGTTTATATCGGATGTGCATTTTTTATGTCACTTGTTATGACTGTAGGTAAATATAGATGTGACAAATCTGCAGCAGACGAATGCTCGTGAAGAAACGCACCCATGGATATTTACAATATTAATAGTAGCCTACAAATATAATTTGTGTAAACTATTTCTTGGATGTATGTTTAGTTACACTCTTTTAGAACTGAATAAATCAACATTGGTATGTTTGATAGTTTAATGCCTGAATAATTTGAAAGGACTGTCCAGACTATACCAAAATCCCTGACACTTCGAAATCTTGGCGCGTCTTCACCCCCCGCCACAAAACATTTGTCGATCGTCGCCTTAAAGTCTGGATCAAAAACGCCTTATTAATTTGATTGGAAAAATGCAATACAACACGTGTTAAAGTTACAATTTATAATGCATACTATTTCAACGGCAGCATTGTGTTTGCCAATCTGAACATTTGGTTTAAAATACGTTTTAGTCTCTGGTAAAAATAAATAGCCTAACCGTTGTTAATAAAGTGTCCGTCTAAATGAGTTTGCTCTGCCAGTATCGTCTGTTTGAGTAAAATAAACTAATATCAATCAATATCCACTGTTTTAGAATCTCATGGTTAAAAAAAAATGTAACAAACTTTTGTATTAAAGATATTTCGTCAGAATTCTATATAAAATAAACCTGTTTACCAAAATACTGACGGTACTCATTTGTAGTGACAAAGCACATGTTTTGTCAGTTAAAGCGCAATTTCCACACACATACCGCACAAATGGTAAAAAGTTACCCCCCCCCTCTGCATGGAAGCCCAATTTTGACACAAAGTTTAGGTAGTTATCTATCCATCAACCCTCTATAGGCCACACACACACACACACACACACACACACACACACACACACACACACACACACACACACACACACACACACACACACACACACACACACACACACATGTTTAGGTAGTTATCTATCCATCAACCTCTATAGGCCACACACACACACACACACACACACACACACACACACACACACACACACACACACACACGTTTAGGTAGTTATCTATCCATCAACCCTCTATAGGTCACACACACACACACACACACACACACACACACACACACACATATCTCCTAAGAGAAATGATGATATGAAATTAACACAGGTTTTAGGACTGTCTTGCATTTGTCACTGTTCTTAAAACATTATCGCAACCCCTCGCTCATGAAAGGACTGCGCAGAACTAATGTAAGATTTTTGTGTTAAATCTGTATTTTATAAAGCGAACTATTTTGTTTTTAAAATGTAAGACCTTTTGTTAGTGTTACAGATAAAATTAATTATTGTGTTTGTTAATCTAATATCAAAGATTAAGGATGATAAACTATTTTCAATATTTTTAAAAATGTCTTTGATGTGTTTTGACAATCTGAACCTTTGATCTATAAAAAAGGTCACTGATAAAATACCACATATGCATTTGCTAACGATTTATTTATTATTTTTAAAAATGACTAGCATCCTTTGATTTTGATCAGTCAATATCCACTGTTTAGAAACATCTGTTGTTAGAACTACAATTAAATGAAATATTGTTTTTAATAATACGTGTATTTGTTAAACCAATATCAAAGATTATAGTTGTTGAAAACCACGTCATTGTGCCGAGAATGCCACTGAATTGCCTTTGTTTTCACAACAGCTCCGCGTAGATCAGAGCTCAGTGGATTACCATGCCACACCTCTCCCATACCGGGAGTCGAACCCGGGCCGCCTGGGTGAAAACCAGGAATCCTAACCTCTAGACCATATGGGAGTCTGAGAGGTGTTTAAAAACACATTTTCTCCTCTGTTAAAAGTAAATAACAATCATTAACCATTAAATCCTTATTTTAAAGCGACCATCTGAATGTTTTTTGTCTTATCCAATATCCACTGTTTTAGAAAACACATTTTCATCCTTTTGTTAATAAAAAAACTTGTACCATGTTTGACACCAAGCATTACACGCTCATTAAAGATGTTATTTAAACACATTTTAAACATAATACTGCTTTTTATGTCTTACAATAATAATAATAAATCCAAATGAACCCCACACACACACATTACTTTAACATGTTTCTGAAAAACAACTCAATGATTACAACAATGAATTATTTCATCATGAACCATACATTATCTTGACATCTCATTTTCAAACCTAAACTCTTTTTAAATACACAGTTGTGGGGGCGGATACCTCTGCAGACATATAACATCAGATATGACCAAACACGTCACACCACAACACACACACCGGAATGGGGGAAGGTGGGTGGGAGGGAAAGAGGGCGGGTGGGGCGGGGCGGGGCGAGCGGAAGGGGAAAGGTCACAGGTACAGCAATTAAGCCATAAATCATTTTTTGACACAAAGTATATTATAAGAACTACTTAGGTCTGTTATAGTCAGGTATTTTAGCACTTTTTCATGTCTTTAAAAAAATAATTTCACACCTGAATATTTAAAACACACAAATGTTTATATATGCACTCTATTATATATGCAACCTCTGATTCATATTCTGATTATTTCATAAAGTTTCTCTTTGCGCACAATATATAACATGAAGGAAAACTCATTATTAAAATTAAAGTCAACTTAATTTAAATGAATAATATGCATTAGATTGATTGCACAGACATCATAATCTCCTCGCTGTGGTTTCTTGGATTACTGTCAGGCTGAGAATACACCAACACTTTGGACTAAAGTTATATTAAGAAATTGCATAGAAGTTAACTTTGAAGTTATTGTGGCTTGTATGATAACAATCAATCAGTACACCAGTATTTTCCTGTATAATGTTTTTTCAACTTTTTGATCCGTCAATTTATTAGAAAACCTTTGAACATTATTGTTAAACCTATGACGCCTGATAAAATGCATATTGGTTTTTGAAGACCCCACAAAATGGTTTGACAAGCACAGATTTCTTTCCCGTGTTGACATATTTCCTATTAAAACAGGAAGTTGATATAAGACTTATTGAATGGCTAATCCTTTATTTAGCATAGCCAATAGGCTTTAGTTTATATAACAGTCCCACAAATCCAAGGAGATCTATTGTTCCCGAAGAGAGCAATCAGCATCCCCACTCATTTCAATAGCAGTTGCTTGGCTGGTGCATGCATCTCTGGAAGTAAATGACCTTTGTTGGCACCCAGTTCTATAATTTTTTACCAACCATGTGCATTCTTCATCCAAAGTGAAAAGACTGCCTGATGACGATAAATATTGTGGAGGATGTATATATAAAATATTAAAAAAATGAATCTACTGACAGCACTATATATATATATATATATATATATATATATATATATATATATATATATATATATATATATATATATACAGTATATATTGAATATGTACTGTCAATTAATTCCAGCCAACAGGGAAAACAGTCTGTTTCACATTGGTAAGAGCGGTCTTAAAATTAGCCATGTTAAATATCTACTGTAATGTAATGACACTTTTGCAATTTAAACATTGCCTGTATAAAATAGTATTTTGTCAGAATACACATGAATACACAGAAATCAAAGTCAATGGTAGTTACAACATCTACCAGTAGGACTAACTGCCAAAACTAACTGGCCAAAGTTTGACCCCCTGATTTTGATTAACACCAATTTTTCCTGTTTTAACATATTCTTTATTGAAACAGGAAGTTTATTTTTCATCACAGCCCATGATTTGCTGCTGTTGCTTGTCAGTGGAAGGTGGTTTTAGGGAGAAGGGAAAGAAAGACTGTTAATTTTCATTGTGTATGTCTGATTTTCTAGTATGTATAGATGGTCTCAAAGCTTACAAACATGCACTACACAAAGCCACAAAACTAAAATGCTATGGTGTCTATGGTGATGCGTTACAGCAATCTCAGCATAGCAGAATTTCCAATTGTTTGACACAAACAAAACTACACCACAGTCCCAGTAAAAACACAATGTAGAAGTTTATTAAAACTCAGTTCAATCTTTTGATGGCTGCGAGGAGCCTTTGTGAAAATCCACTTGTGTCAGAATGATTACTTCAAAAGACGTTGAATTATTAAGGACAAAATCGAAAACATGGCTGACATCCTAAATCTACAAGACTCCTGCGTGGCAGATCTTGATGAGGTGTCTTTGTTGCTTTGTAAAACGGGCCATCTGCAGGGCAGCTACCCAGTGAGGGGTAATGTGGCCCAGTGCGGAGGGCTCAGAAAGTGTGAGCTGGATCAGCTTCCGCTGCTACGGTTACTGCTGCTAGGGTTACGGCTGGTACAGTAAATTCATTGATTTAGTCCACCGTTTGCCATCCCTCCCACCAAAACCCCCTCCGATGCTCAGTTGTGATGTAAATATTATCTTACGCTTCTCTCCTAAGCGATCAACTTTCTGAGAGAGATTAACATCGGAGTGGGTAGCTCTATTAAGAACCCGGCGCGGGGCCGACTGTGTCTGTTGTCATCTCTCCCTGCGGCTGCCATCTTTTTCAACCCATTTGTCCATTCTGATGCTGAAACACTAATGCAGTGTGTCTTACCCATGGTAATGTGCAAACCTAGACCCGAAACCAATTTTGCCATATCGGAGCTGGCAGCAGAGTGAGTGAATGCCTCTGGTGTATATTTGTTGAGAGTCATGGGTGGAATAAAAAGGATCATATTATTGTCTGAGGTCAAGAAAACACTTTACCTCCTGTTTACCTCCTGATAAATTATGCCTGTGATTAAATGAAAAAAGTTCCAAAAAATAGATAGTCTGTAATCATTTTCTCACTCATGTCTAGCCAAACCCAAATTACTCTCTCTCTCTACTTTGGAAGGCAGAAGGAGACATTTTGAAGAAAATCATGCTGCTTTTTTCCACGCAATAAAAGTAGACATTGACCATAAGTTGTAAAGCTCCAAAAAGGACTAAGAAAAGCATAATATAAGCACCATGAAATTGTCCATGATTTGTGTGCTACATTCCAAGTATTCAGAAGACATACGATAGCTTTTTGTGAAGAATAGACAACATTTGAAGTTGTTATTCACTGAAAATCTTCCCATCCACATTCACAAACTTGCCTGTAGGAAGCAAAAAGCAGCACATTTTAATTGTGGCAGGAAAGTGAGTAGATGTTACATTTTTACATTTTGATTATAATATAATTAGCTATTTGTGATTTATTATTTAATCAAACTAGATGCCCTCGAGGGTAAGATAACATCTGGTCCAAAGGTCTGATCATCCTTCTCTTGCATTGTATGGTCCGTAAGAAATATATTTCTAAAAATCTTTGTTAGTGTTCTGCTGGAGAAAGAAAGTCATACATATCTGTTATGGCATGATGTTGAGTAAATAATGAGAGATTTTTCTATCCCTTTAAAGCCTAGTGTGACCGTAGCTTTGTCTTGGCTACTGATATGACTTGATTGTGCATTGCTGCAAACATAATCATATAAAGTTCTCTATAATTTAGGTAATTCAGGGGTAGAACTTTTTTTTTATGGAAAAAAAAAACAGGTTTCTCCAATGGGATTGTCTCCATTTTTTCTTTTTCATAAAAACAAACAAATTTGTATTTCTTGAATTTGCATAGTTGGATGTATATCCGTGCAAATGAACTGCAAAAGTTGAACTAGCAAAGAGTTTTGGTCAGCATTTCAAATAATGCAGCTCTGAGCAGGGAAGTAATGCGTCAATATTACCATACATCACAATGATTGTGCAGCTATCATGAGCTGGACTAAATTCCTGTGCTTTTGTTCAGTTCCACAGAGGAAATAAGTCTGGCATCTGATGAATTGGCTTGCGTTGACAGGAATGCGACAGATTATACTAATGCACTGAAAGACTTTCTATTGCTCAATTATCTCTAATTAACTGCTCAAATGCCTCTGAATGGTTATAAATTGTGTAATTCAAACAAATTTGTAAACCTGAATGCAAAGGTTTGGTTCTCATGAGTTCAGATCGTGCTACAGTATTGTACTAGCCAAACAAAGCAAAGCAAAATAAAACAAAACAAAGCAGATCTGATATTGAGAAATACAAAGCATAAAGGCACATATGTCAGACTGGTTAATGACAGTGACAGTTTACTGATGATTCTTATCCCGGTAATCGGTCATACTTCCACTGTGACAGTGCTTTAAACAAACAAAAAAAAAGGTTAATAATTTAATCACCCAATGTTTTGTTCTAAACATATATGACTGTCTTCCTTGGAACAATAAAGGTGCATTTTCCACTCTTTTCCATACAATGAAAGTGAAGACTCGGGCTGTTAAGCTCCAAGATTACAAAAAAGCACCATCAAAGTATAATGAAAGGGACCCAAATGACTTAAGCACTATATTTGAAGTGTTCTAAAGCCAGAAAGGGATTGTATAAGGAACAGACCTAATTCAAGTTGTTGAAATATAGCACTTGGAATAAAGTGAATACACACAAGTCATTTGGACCACTTTTTGATATAGGCTGAATATTCTCCAAAACTCACCTTTTGTCATGCAATCATGTTTTTTTAATTTTATTTTTAAGATCATGGGTAGGACTGACTAATGTCAAACCAGAAAACTTTGTAAGCTTTTATTTTACACAGAATTATTTGAAGTCCCTTTCATATGACTTATCAGGTCTTCAACATACAGTACCTCTTAACACAAGCATCATGCAACGTTTTACCTCCACATGAATAGTATTTCAGATAGTGGCATGGGAGGGCGATTTTACAAGGCACACAGGTTTTCTACGATGCTTTGTTTTTCTTTGAATGTCACAATATGCCCTTGCCATTGTACAGCTCAATGTAGATATCAGAGACAGTATAGGAGGAGAAGAGCCATTCATATAAAACATGAATTGAAGTAGTCAGAACACTCATTATGGTGGCTGTAGAAATGTTTTTTTTTAGTCAAAAGAGCTAGTTTGTTAGACGTATCTTCTGTTTCTTTGTATGCTAGAATGTTTGTGATTATTAGTTTGATCAACAGGCAAAATATATATTTTTTGCATGCTTTCTGCCAAAGTAACATTTATTATACCATTGCTGTTGGATCATGTTTAAATGTGAAACTTTTGGGTTCTCCCCATTGTATGCCTATTACCTACATATAATGTAGCTGCCTGTGTGCATGAACAGTATGGTCACTGAGTAAACTGACTTGCCTTAAAGGGACTTTGTAGATACAGGATCAGCGTCTTGTTTTTGTTATTTGCATCGACCACATATTGAAACGTCACACACATTTTTGGTGATCTTTGGCTGCACTTTGAAAAGTTAGAGGCAAACAATAATCAATAAGGGTCAAAGTTGACATTTTTGGATTAAGCCTCTGGTTACAACATTTGACCTGAGTGCAACATGGCCCTGAGGGTAGCATTGTAGCTTGATTCTTCACTCCAACAGTTTTCAATGCATAGAGGAGCATTAACTTTGTGCGACCCCACGTCTATATGTGTGGACTTTGTATTTTTGCTTCACTATATGCAATGCATAATTTAAACAAATTAAAACCGACTGAATACTGTTCACGAGACTCTATACTGTCATTTAAGCTTCATGCATGGGTTAAACTTCTGGTGCACCATGACACGTTACAGCACAGTGTGATGTTGATATCCAGGAAGTGCTGCTACTGGCGCAGCGTCAACGCAAGAGCATCTGGTAAGTGGTAGTGGTGTAGTGGGCTAAAGCACATAACTGTTAATCAGAAGGTCTCTGGTTCGAGCACCACAGCCACCACCATTGTATCCTTGAGCAAGGCACTTAACTCCAGGTTGCTCCGGGGGGATTGTCCCTGTAATAAGTGCACTGTAAGTCGCTTTGGAAAAAAGCGTCTGCCAAATGCATAAATGTAAATGTAAATGGTAAGAAACCTCATTACGTTTTTTGACTGAAATCTTATTGGTTGTAAAGCGTAGCATCACTACATTCGTTTGATATGCCGCTTTAAAAATTTTTTTGTGCATCAGCACGTTGATAAACATGATGTCCACATATGTTGAAATTAGGACCTCATTCACTTATAAGTTGAAAAAAAATATGTTAGTTATTTTGAATATTTTTCAACATTAACACCTCTGTGGGTCAAAACTCTTCATTTTAATATAAATGTTGTTATTGTTTTATTTTGTTATCACTGTACAATACGGTTCTATTCATAAACATTAGTAAATGCATTCCTATATATTTACTATGCATTTTCACATTGAGAATAAATGTATTCATGGAAAAGCTGAAACTTTTTGCTTTTAGAGGCTTTAGATGCAGTTAGGATTAAAATAAGATGCATTTCTAACTGAGACTAGTGCAGACAGACAGTAAGCTAAATAAGGAGCAAAGGTGCGTCCTATATCTCTCTATGCAGCTAAGTGTATTCACTCCTAAAATCCGACCAAAATTTCAGACTGCAGATGATGTTTGGACTGCTCGACATATTTGGCAGACATGGGACAATGATAATCAGTGCATAGATTCAGAATTTTATAATGCAAAACTTTATTTTAACATGGTTGGCAGTGATTTGATGATGCCGGCCATTACTTTTAATCAGAATTATTAATTCAGCTTTATAGAAAATCAGCTGTAATGTCTATAACGTATTAAAAACATGAATAACCAACATTCCTGGACACATAATAAACTATTTGATGAAAAAAATCAGACTTTCTTTAACTTGGTATTACTTGGTCCACATATGTGGAAACATATTTATAGGAAAAGCATTTGCTCTAGAATTATTATTATTTCATGCTTGTTTATTAGGTGCTACTAGTTACAAATCAAAAAGGGAAATGGAAAATGCACAAAGCAGTCACGCGAGGGGTCTCAGGATGTTAAATGAATCATGTGAAAGGACCTTAAATCTTAATTGTGTATTTTCTGTGCCACATTAGCGTCACTGGAATAGCCAAAATAATGACTGTTTTCAAACCGGTTTCCTGAGCACTTTCCTTTTCTGAACTTGTTTCTCTGAGAGTCGATCCTAAACCTTAAGTATTGTTATACAGCGACCGTTTCCACTTTGAAAACAATATGAAAATAGAAACATCTGTCTGATTTTTTTCCCCTACAGATCAATCGTGCTCCGAGTTTTGGGACGGATCAAAAGATTGATTATGATGTGAAAAAGGGGGTTTTGCTCGACACCCTAAAACTGCTCAACATCAGGTATGAAGCAACACTCTCTCCAGAGTCCCATTAGGAAGAGAACAGAAAGAGTTAATCAGAAAACTCACACTCTGCTGACGGCCGTCCACCACTTATTGTGAGCACATGAAAGTTGCTCACAATGACATGCAGTTGTTATGATCTGTTGTGTTGTGAAGGTGTCTTCATCTTTGGCTATGTTCGGAACAGTGGCGTAGCGTCTGTGTATGCACCAGAAGCGATCGCTTACAAATTCCAGCAGCACCACCATTAACAACCTGCAGCAACCAGCAGCACCTCTGCCTAGGGGGCCCGGGAATGCTTGTTGCATACAGGCCTGTACCACAAAATCTACGCCACTGGTTCGGAATAAGATACTAACACACTATTTTTACCAGTTCTGCAGTATATTGTATTTCTAGTGTGATGAATGAACAGGAAGTAGATGTGAGACTTAATACCTTTTTTTAACACTCATTGTTTGACCAGACTGCCAAAAGTTAAGATATTTTGCTACTACTACTACTACTACTAATAATAAATAAATACATTTTGATTATTTTAATTTTCAAGATGATAACTGGATGATGTTGCATACTAATGGTAGAAACTTTTATTGTGGAAAAAATGCTTGCTTTATAACTTACAATTATTTAGTACATTTTACAAGTATTGATCAATTAAGTATAAGCTATTACATTCCGAACATAGCCAATGTGTGGGTATGTATTTTTTCATGTGTGTGTTGGAGGTTGGAGTGCATGATTATTGTGGCCAGTGTTAGAAATGAACTTTTTCATGAATTGACAATATTCACTCAATGAACTTGATTTTCTGAGGATATTTATTACCTTTATGATGCATATTGTTCTAACTAGGGATGTGCCCGAAGCCAAATACACTATTTGGAAAGGCATGAATAATGACTTCAAAAAGAATAATGGATTAATCTGAATAATATAGTTTTTTTTTTGTTTGACTGATAATTCAAGAAACACAAGCATAAAGTGACATAACATTACTACGAATTTATGAATCTGTGCAGCCAATATTTCTAAAGCATAAACCTTATGAATGTAAATGTGCACGTTGTGATTTCAGATCGGATGGCCTCAGTCTCGGCTCTGTTTGCGGTCTCTTGTAATTGTGCACGTCTGGAGCTTGTCAAGTGTAATATGAACTAATATATGAAATCATGCACACTTTCCACTACATGAAATGTCTATGTTAATGTATCACATGATTCACATGTGATTCCCATGTATTTAATTATAGCCTAAACCTGAGCACAATGTTAAATTCCTGACCTGAAGTGTTGATTTCACATCGGAGCTCATCTAGCCATCTCTTTAAGTTGACCACATTTATATTTGCATCAGCAAATAAATTAATTATCTTGTTAAGACTAGAAAAGTTAGAATGGTCCATAAAGTTTTAAATACTCCATATAGTATTCATCTGTTCGGAATATTCCTGCTTATGTAAAACAAAGAATCTGAAACTTGCTCTGTCTTTTTTCTTCTTGTTCTTCTTTAAACTGCTAAATTATTATTAGGCTATTATTAGGAACATGCATACACAAGGCATATTTTATTAATAGAAGCTAAAAACACAAGTGTAACATTTATAAATGGTAATTTCATTTAGTTTAATGTACTTCTGGTTTAAGCCCCGACCACACCCGATTCTATCCAAATACAGAGACAGATCATTTTGTCATATGAACAAATGCATGCATGCAAGACTGCTTTGGGTTGCTCTGTATTACAGTTAACACAGATGCTTACAGGTGTGCGAGCTTTCAAATACTGGGGTGTAGTTACATGCAGAAAACTGAAGCATACTTTAGCCTAAAGCCTTAAAAGGTTTTTAAAGGCCATGAGAAACTCAGTGTGAAAAATTCAGTGTGTTTAAACTTTTTACTGGTAATGTACTTCAATTTAATCAATTATTAAGTCATATACAAAAGTAGCTGTACATAATGCACAAGATTTCAGATTAAAAACACACTTAACTGCCCCAGTCTTTATGTTAGATGTGTCTACCATCACAGTCATCACAGTTTTTGGTCAAATCACTATTTGAAGTTTTCCAGTTGTTGGGAGTGTTGTCCTCACTTTCAGTGTTTTTAGAGCTCATTTTGTTTAACTTAATTTTAATTCCACATTCAATAACACTCGCCTCTGAGACATTGCGATGTCAGCAGTCACTAAACCTATAACTGGATAAGCCTAGAAAATAATATAATGAAGTCTACAGTGGCCCCAAAAAGTATTTGCACACCTACTCATACACTTAAAAGTGCATGAACGAATGATTGTTAGAGCAGTGGTGCACAAACTGTGGCACCCCTTTATGTTTTTTTCCCCCATAGCACCCCAACCACTGAAAAAAAAGAAGAAGAAATAATCAAATATGTGATTGAAAACACTCCTTTATTTAAAAAAGTTAATTATTGATATTAATATTAAACAATTATATTAAAATAATATAGCCGTCAAGTGTTTCTCTTAAACATTGCTTAAAGTAATTATTCAAGAGCTAGTAATATAAAAGAGTAACATCATAGAGAACAGAGTCAACAGTGCCTAAAGTTTGTTTAGGAACAGCATCAATTAATCATTTAAAAATTGTGACATACATTTTTAAAAAAGCAATTCAATGAAAAATAGAACAACTTAAATTGTCTGCGTTATTATTAGATATACATTATTAAAGATTCAATACAGTCTTGACTGAAAAGCAGACCTGTTATTGAAATGTATTGAGTTTCAATACATTAAGCTGTTATTAAGCTTCTGAAGTTATCAAGCCAAGGACGGTGAGCGCTCTTCTCTTTGTCTTGTCAATATTGTTGTTTGATTAATATTAATGATAGGCTTATAACAGCTGCAGCAGGTCTATTAGTCTGCATTTACAAATCACACAGATCGGAAATTTAGATTTTTGTCTCGTCTACATCACGTAATACATTAATGGCTTCCACTGATATCACGTCAACAAGCTCATTCAAATGTTCACGCACCCATGAGAAACAAGAGCACATGTGCAGTCTAAAAATGGTCTTTGGTGGTGGCTGATATCCACGTATACACGTTTTATTTATTTATTTTTACATAAATGTAATTATTATTTCAGATATGTAGTTGTATTTCATGTTTTTTTGTACTTCAATGTGCTGTGGGATATCAAACTTAACACCTTATTTCTATAGGGCCAGTTATAATATTCATAGTTAGCCACTTTACTGAGTTGGGACTGCGCTTCTATAGAATATTATAAATAGTATTCCTTTTCTTTTATCAGATTCTTAATTATTGGGAATCATTTTGATTCTAGGAATATCTGATGCCAAACAGGGCCAGTTGGTTTCCTAATCTCAAACATCATTTAAACAAGGACATTTATTAAAATATTACAATATCATTATTAGCTGCACGACTTTGTTCATAATTTATAAAGGTCCAGACTTTTATTCGACATTGTAGACTTGCCCTAACCATTAAGACCATGGATGGCTCCTCATTTCAGTGGTTGGGTATTGTTTTTAATGAACAAATAATATCCTAAACACATTTAAAAACATAACTTTTTAAATACAACTGCCACAGTTGAAGAAATCTATTAAAGTTTCCTGTGATAAATGATAGAAATAGATGAGTAGATTTGAAAAGTCTGGTGCAGGTGTTTCTGATGCTGGTGCAGGTGTTTCTCTTTTCCTCATCAGTGCTGTTCAGAATGTCAGTGCTGTAACCGTTTGAAATGGTTGAATTGCTCCATATGCTTAAAATATAAAATTCTCATGTAGAAATCAAATGGGTCGCATGAGGTCTATCATGCGCCATGACATTGTGCGAACCCCAGTTTAATTGTGAATGTGATCCACTCTGTGCTATCCTGTTACCGGAGCTCACATATCGAAGGAAGCCCGGTTTAGGTGCGTGTATACAGTAGTCGGATAGAGAAGAGTGCATCACTTGCGTGAGATATTCTCAGTGGATCGCACGAGACGTACAAAAAACCAGTCTTCAATCACCGCACACATCTGCGTCATACATGAGAAGTATATTTAGCACTTGTAAAGTGGCGAAAGTAATATGAGTATTATGAAATCTGCTTCAGCGGATCGAAATGTCGCTTCGGCGGCTGCCGAAAAATTTTCAATGCAGGAAATTCCCTTGCATGTGACCGTTTAAAAAGCTTCCAGCTGGAGACAAACAGCACGTGGGTATGGAAGTCAGTACTCGGTACTGCAGGTACTTTTAACTGTTGGCTATTAAATATTAAACTGAGCAGAAATTTTCTTCACCCACGTTTGATAACAAAAAAATCTACCCATACACTTAATAGTGTCAGAATGTCATTTTGTTAGATAACAGAAATACCAAACGAAGTGGAAACTGCAAACCAATAATTATTTTCTAAGCTTATCTGAGACACCTTTGCAGTGATTTTTAACCAATTGGTGTCAAGGTGATTTTTAGGGGATGTATGAAGTCCTTTCCCCTCAGGTTCATACAGGTGTCCTTGCAGAGGAGTACACAGGTGTATTTTAATCACATAAACTATGGACATGTTCCTCTAATGTTTGGCAGCAGAAAGGCACTTCATTTTAAATGTTCCAAATACTTCATTTTGAGGAGTATATACAGTTTTACAAAATATCAAAGAAGGCGGAATTTATTTTAAATAGGCGGCATATTTATGTATATATCCGCGTACCACATGACATGCATATTTAGCACTTAATCATCTTGCTTTCTGCACTTTATATAATTCATCATTTGCTTGAGTTGCCCGAAATATTGCTTCAGCGTCACCAAAAAAATGTCAATGCAGGAAAAGCCCTTCGCAAACATGAGCATTAAGACAGAGAAGTTTTAAGTTCCCAAAATGCCGACAAAGTTTCTAAAATTGCTTTGAATCAGTTCACACTGTCCATTTCAATGAACTTGTTTAAATGGGAATCTCAGATTCAGTAATTGATTTGTTTCATAAAAACAAATGTAATAAAAATGTTAAAGTAAATAATATATGTAGGTAAATATTGCTTCTGTATATAATGTGATATTGATGCATATAAATGAAAATAATTAAATATTTTGTTTATTTAATGAAAAACATGCCTGAATTATTTTAAACCAGTTATTTTACATATTGCATCAAACATTTTTAATCTGTTTGACAAAAATGACTGCTTTTTAAAAATTATAGTTTTAAAGTAAAAAAAAAAAGTGCAATTTTGTTGACCAAAATCGCACTGTAGCACTGGATCAGGTTTCAAGTGTGCATTGCTACTATTCTGTCAGACTGAATTTCTTGATAGTCCCAATGGACGTTTACTGTGTCCCAGCTGATCCCAGACATCTGACTCTTCAGCGAAGTACCCCATTGAACCGACTGCACCATTGAACCGACTGTGTATCAAAGCCACCCCGGTGTTATTTCCCCAGCAGTGACAGGAAAAAACAATGACTTGGTGCCTTTCTTACACTCGTCGACAAGAACTCAATATGAAAGTCGTACCAATAAAATGAGAGGGTTCCCCAGTGGTTCAAAAGCCCATTGACCCTGAGTGGCCGCTAACAACAGAAAATTTAAGGGTCCAGTGAGCAATGAAATCATGAAGTGCTGAATGCTGTCGAGTCGAGTGATGTATAGAGGCCCGGAGTCTGTCAGAATATAGAGTTGGGACTATTTTGACTGTGATTACTTGATTATTTCCCTTTTTCTATCCAGAGCGAGTGATAAACGGCGAAATCTGGCCCAACAGAAGGCGGAAGCCCAACGGCGACTGTACGGACAGGGATCCATGCGGAAACTGACGGCTGGATCAACGGAATGGGAGAAACAGCGTCACCTTTTAGAGCGCAGGAGAGAGGAACTTGTGCGTACCATTTGGCTGCTACAAAGCCTTAAATTATTTAGTTATAAATACAAAAAAAAATGTAGATCATATTTAAAAGAATACTTCAACAAAATATTTTATTCTGTCATCATTTCTTGGAACACAAATGGTGAATCTTTTAAGAATGTCCTGGCCTCTCTTTTCCACATAATGAAAGTTAATGGTGACTGGGGCTGTCAAAGTCCAGAAAGACAAACAAGCACCATCAACTTTTCATAAGAGTTGTCTATATGATTTGTGTGCAGTTTTTTAAAGTCTTCTAAAATCATCTTTCTATCATAGATAGCTTTGTGTGGGCAATGGAACGAAATTCGATAAAGTGAAGGATTATCAGTGAATAATGACATAAATTTCAGTCCATTCGTCACACAAAGCTATCGTTTGTCTATCATGCTTGAAATGATGACAGAATACTCTGTACTGGAAATCACGACTGCAACCTGTTTTAGTCTACTTTCTCTGGCAATAAAAGTAAAAATTGCATACGTGCGGACAAAGTACACACTTAGTACAAGTGCAGTTCAGTAGAAGGTGCTTTGTGCACCAGTCCACTATCTTGATTGGTCTTTCAAACTATTTTTATTATATGAAGAGATGAATGAGTATGAGATGACCGCAGGTAGGTGGTATTTTCTAAGGGCAAAGCTGGACACAAAAGAGGAGGGATATTGGGGATTGGGTACTGAGTGAATATGCCTGTACCAGCATTTAGCAGAGATCAGTGACTATTAAAGAAGACAGCCTGCTGCGCCACTGCAAATTGACTACCTGACCTTTCCACAATTACAGTTTTTGATGTATTAAAATGTTACAGTGGGAGTTAAATCTATATGAATTATGAACGTGCCCCCTGTATTACCAAGTGTAGAAGAGAGGCTGTCATTTGTGCCCGCTAACTCTCAGACTTCATTAAGGTGCCTCGTAATATGGGAAACGAGTCATTCCTTGACATTGTTATGCGGTTTTGGGGTGTCTAAATTACACTGCAGGATATTTCTAGCAGAAACAGGGCTTTATTTGCCCACTCCTTTGTCGTTTTTTCCATGTCTTACCACTTATTCACATGTGATGTGCTTTCAGAAAGAAAGACTGGCCCAAGTTCGCAAGCAGGTCTCCAGGGATGAGCACGAAAAGCGACACCTGGGGAACTACAGGTAGGGAAGCCACTTGGCATTTGTTGTCCTCTAAGAATGCTCGCTAACACCTGTGGAGTCTCTTGTGGCTCGGTTTGGGATATGCGACGGTAAGAATTGCCTTTGGGACTCTCAAGTAAGGATGTAGCGAGGACAAGGGCTGTGTCCAAACCCTGAAAAATGTGGCAGAAATGTGAAGCTTATAATTACATAAAAGCATTTACAATAATTCTTCTGTTAAAACTGGTGTATTATTCAATCATTTAACCGTTATTTTAGTGTTTATGGTGTTACGTCATCACAGCAACAAAGTTGTAAAATTGGATATATCTTCACACAGTAAAGGTTAGTGACTTTATCTCACTAAAAACACACATTGTTACATCTTGTGGCTATACTTTAGAAACAGTGAGTATTTTATTGTTTACAGATTGGCCCCATTCACTTCCATTGTAAGTGTGTCATTGTAACCCAGATTTTTGCTTTTTTAAAGAAAAAGAGGGACAAGTTGAAGAGAATTTTTTTAATGCTGGTTATCAGCATTATGCTACAAATGCTGTTGATTGAGCATATCTTGTATTGAACCCGGAAAATTCCTTTAATAACAGTATTCTAACCAAGTGTTGTGCGATAAGTTTAAAGCGACTTAACGTTGTCTCTCCACACTGATTGCAAAGCTGCTACATGAGCTGACACAATCACAGCAAATCGGGAGATACTTAATATTTAATGTGCTGTTCTGTAGAGCGGAATATTGGACCAATGAGATTTTACAGTGGGCAGGGCAACCCACAACAGTGCAGCAGAAATAAAAACTATGCAAACAACAAAATGTCCTTGTCAAACAAACTGATAACCCCATGACAAAATGGCTTTTATCATCATGCCTGGTTAAGAAACAGTGAAAAGAAGTAAATAAATGAATATGTCTACTGTTTCATTTGTTTCAACTTATGATTCCATTTCTAGTTAGAAATAAGCTTTGTAGTCTTCAAATATTTGCTTGATTTTCCTTCAAAGCTTCATGACTTCATGGTTTCTTAGAGGGTTTCTTTATACAGAAAGTCTTTTAAGTCATTGACTGACTGGTAAGCAAGGCAGCTGTCCTCGAGTTTCAGACACAAGATGTTGAAAACATGAGAGAAGAGACCTGTCATTGTTGCAGAAATTCATGAACAACCAAACCCTAGCACAAAGTCTAGAAGGACCAAAATTTGTCAATATTTCATATGTTGTTGACAGATATGGAGATGGTCAGAACATGAATAAGGATCAAGTCAGCCCTCTAATATTCAAGGTTGCATACAAGTTAAGCTCAATCGACAGCATTTGTGCCATAATGCTGATTACTACAAAAATACATTTCGACTTAAAGAAATAGCAAAAATTTAGGTTACAGTGAGGCACTTACAGTGGAAGTGAACAGGGCCAATCTGTAAACATTAAAATACTCAATGTTTCAAAATGGGAACATTGAGGGGGGCCTGGGTAGATCACCAAGTAAAGATGCTGACTACCACCCCTGGAGTCGTGAGTTGGAATCCAGGATGTGCTGAGTGACTCCAGCGTGGTTGCTATAATGTGGTTCTCGCTCTCGGTGGGGCACGTGGTGAGTATAGCGTGAAGCCTTCACGTGTGCTATGTCTCTGCGGTAACGCGCTCAACAAGCCACGTGATAAGATGTGCGGATTGACGGTCTCAGATGCAGAGGCAACTGAGATTCATCCTCCGCCACCCGGATTGAGGCGAGTCACTACATCAACACAAGGACTTAGAGCGCTTTGGGAATTGGGCATTCCAAATTGGGGAGAAAAGAAAAAGGGGAACAGAGAACCAGTTCTTGTTCGGAACCGGTTCCATAAAAAGAAATGTACATGAACCAATTCATTTTTATGATATTTGGTTATTGAATGGATCTCGAATGGGCAATTTTGCACTGATGCGGGCCAAAAACACTACTAAAATACACTGACATATTTTCTTGCAGCGCATTTCAGTGGCAGGGCTGCCCCCTACTGAATCTACAGCTTGAAACACACAGCATGCCCAGTGTTGTCCAATTCCAGAACTAATGACTCAAATGAGCTGGTTCATTTGAATGAATATGCAGCATGAAACAAAGTGTCAATAACTGCATAAAAATCGTCAGTATATATTGGCTCATCATCCTTGTCTCCTCTTCCAATCTGACATCGAAATGGGCTCTCGTCAGCTCTACAAGTTGTGTCGCACCGCACATGCAGCGTTGCCTAAAGCACGTCTTCTAAACGTCTCCTTATTTTGCGCTGCGTGATAACACGCCGAATCTCATAATATTCAATGAATGTTTGTAATTAGTGGGATCATACAAAGGGCCTCCGCTGTCTTCACTAATCCTGGAAGCTTTCGTATCACGAGAAATATGTGAAATCAAAATATTACAAATTCACGTCTGATTATGGAAGCAGATTGTGTAAAAGAAATAGATCGTTCTTCAAAAGATTATTGTAAAACAAAATGTAAATATGTAGTTAATTAGGTTGAATATTTAAGAAAATATTTTAAACAAATCTTAGCAAGGTAAATTACAAGTGATTGTTTAGTTACGCACAAATATAATGAAGTTACAATGATGAGCAGCACTGTACAGTCACATTTCAGCACTGTCACGTGGACAGCGACTTTCATAAATGTCTGTTAAGTGCAGTTTTGGGAAAGCATGTAAAAATTAATGAATGTTCGTAAAATCTAAGAAACCTAAGATCGATCCTTATTGGGAAACGAGGCCCTGAACTGTTACTGAATTAGTCTTATACTTATAATGAAATAAGAACTTTTGAAGTGTAACAAGGATGAAGTATAACAGTAGGCTACATAACACAGTCTAAACTGTCTCTGGAACTTTTACTGTGTTTATTTAGTGTTGTACTTCAGACCTGTGAGAATTGAATTTCTTAATTCCAAATAAGTGTCGTTATGAGAAATCAGAACCAGAATCGGTAAGAGGAATCAGAATCGTAACCGGAATTGTTAAATTCCATAAAATTCCCAACTCTAATAGCCACAAGACGTTAACATTATGCATGTTAATATGATTTTAGTGTGACAAAATCTTTTACTAACCTTTCCTGTGTAAAGTTTAATTTCCCCAGGAGGTCTCCCATCCAGGTACTGACCAGGCTCAACCCTGCTAAACTTCAATGGGCAACCTGTCTTGACCTACAGGGTGATATGGCTGCTGAAAAAGAGTTAGCTCTATTTTTTTTTCAAAGAAAAGGGATGACAAGTCAAAATTAATTTTGTTGTAATCAATATTATGCCACAAATGCTGTCAATTGAGCTTAATTGTATTGAACCCAGAATATTCCTTGCAAAGAAGCCAATTGCGTAAACATGACACAAGGTTCTGCCAAACAAAGACCTTGTGTTAGAACTTGATTAACCTAACCTCATTTTACACAAGCATCTCAACTAACCCTTTGTATTTATGGTAGTGAAAATAAGCTAGGTTGTCTACATCAAAGAGAAGCTACGGCATTTAGCATCTACTGAATTTTCCGTTCACCTCTTTGGGTAACTGTAATGAAACACTCAGTACAGACAGCAATTAGGCCTCTACTTCACAGCATTCCTAAAGCAACTTCCTAAATAGGTCATTTTATGCCATGCGTGTAAGTGCTGTACTGTACGACTCTAAATAAAAACACCCCAAAAGATGCTGAAACATCAAGAAAAGTGTTTGAGGTTTGTGGGTCAGACCTAGATTTCAACATGTGCCATATGCCCAAGACTAAACCACACTTACTCATACTAGATTACTGCCGCCACACAAGTGTGTCCATCACGCATGTAGTTCTTAATGGATTTGGGGGGGGGTTTATCATCTGATCTGACTGAACATTTACGTTACTTGAGCTTTTGATTATGCTGGAGTGCAAAGGAACTGGTTTAAAGTCTCCCACACAAAGTGAGCATTAGTTTATTAGATTTGAATGTGGAAATATCGTATGTATAAAGTATATCGCTGTCTCCACCTTCACTGTTTATTTAGATTAATGCCCCAGCATTGTTTTGATTATATACATGACCCGAAATGGCTCTGATTTGAAGATCAATCGCACAGATATAGTGAACCGTTTATACGTCTTTGGCTTTTGTTTAGTCTTAACGTCTACTATCAAGACTAGTGTATTAGTCATTAGTGTATATACAGCATTAATGGACATGCATGTGTTAAAAGAACGATTGAGATTTGCAGACAAGGCGGCTAAATCAGATAATCAGATAAAACAGTCTCTCTCTCTCTCTCTCTCTCTCTCTCTCTCTCTCTCTCTCTCTCTCCGTACAGACGTATTTACCCCCCAGATGACAAGCTGCTCTTGGAGAAATATGAGAGTCTCCTTTCAGCAGCCTTTCAGACATTCCTCACTGGGCGAGCAGCTTCACTTCAAAAGGAAATGAATAATCCGCTGAAACGAATGAAGGCATGTACCTGAGCCACAACCCAACAATCTCTCTCGCTCTCTCTCTCTCTCTCTCTCTCTCTCGCTCTCTCTCTCTTTCTCTCTCTCTCTCTTTCTAGTTCTCCTTCCATTACTCCTTCCTTTTTGCTCTTTTGGAATAGTCTTTTACTTTCTTTGCAATTATTGTTGTGTTCTTGATTCTCATAAGTGATGTTTGCTGAGGCAAGCATCACTATTTTTATTATTGCTCATATTAAAGTATTAAAAATTATACCTGCAGACAAAAATTATACCTCAAATCATGTGGCTTGTTGAGGAGAGGTTTGATATATTTTTTAACCAATCAGACTTACAATTTACACCTAGTGGACATTAAAACAAACAAACAAAAAACAATGGGGGAAGACAGGGGCCAGTTCCATATCTAGGGACCAGAACATCATAGAGACTTTTTTGGGGGGCCAGTAAGTAACCAGCCACCTGCCCTTTGGAGCATTTGGTCTTTTTATTAATGAAGGCCTCTGTTCTGATATTCATTATTCAGCTGAAGTTCATTATTAGTTGTTCTCTGTCTCCAGAATCTGTGCATTCATATGAATGTGGCATATTTTTGGAAGGATCTCGTCTCACTGATGGAATCGGAAACTTGACTTTGGAGTGGGGTTGCACATGAGTTTGAATTGCTGAGTGGTAGCTCGCTTGCAGTGGTGAGATGGTTGTTTGGCAGGTTGTAGTTTCTAGGCGGGAGGCATCTGTTGATGTGGCAGGGGAGCATGTGAGCTGTTTCCTACAGTGTTGAGTTCTGGCTTATTTGGGAGAGATTCAAGAGGCCTGAGGTTGTGCCATTTCCATGTGGTCTTTGACCTTCCTCTCTGTCAGTGTGCTAATTCCTTTCTTGTTTTAGAAATGATTTCAGTTTTTCAGTATGCTAATCCTTTTTGCATGAGTCTAGGATCTGTCTACCTCACACAACTTTGTACAGGTTCCAGCAGTGCTGGGTAAGTTCCTCTGCAAAAGTAATGAGTTACTACTAACTAATTACCTTTTTTAGAATGTGATAGGATTACTTTACTCTGTCTGATAGATAGACACACAGGCATCTATATATTTTAGATTTTGCTCTTATGGAAAGAAATTGGTACTTTTATTAACCAAAGTGGCATTCAACAGATCACAATGTGTAGTCTGGACATTAATCATGTGAAAAATTACTATTACAATAAATACTAAAACAATTCAGAACGTCTTAAACTGCTTCAAAGAGTTCTCATCAAAAAATCCTCTACGTGCAGCAATGTCAGCAACTGACAGCTGTCAGTTTGTCCAGAAACTCAGGTGACATTTCACCCAACGCATCCTGTAGCACTTACCATAAATGTGTTCATCTGGTCCCATTGGTCTTGTCGGGCACTTGTCACGCACCTTACAGTCTAGCTGATCCAGAAAAGCACATGGGGATAAGATCCATAACACTCTTGTCCAATTATCTGTTGTCAAATGTCTGTGTTTCTTTGCCCACTCTAGCCTTTTCTCTTTTTTTTCTGTTTCAAAAGTTTTCTTTGCAATGCTTCCTATAAGTCCTGCATCCCTGAGTCTTCTCTTTACTGTTGTACATGAAACTGGTGTTGAGCAGGTAGAATTGAATGAAGCTGTCAGCTGAGGACATGTGAGGCATCTATTTCTCAAACTAGAGACTGATGTACTTATCCTCTTGTTTGTTCACATCTCTTTCTGTCCTTGTTAGAGCCAGTTGTCCTTTGTCTATGAAGACTGTAGTGTACACTTTTGTATGAAATCTTCAGTTTATTTTGTAAATTTCAAGCATTGAATAGCCTTCATTCCTCAAAACAATGATTGACTGACGAGTTTTTAGAAAAAAAAAATATTTTTTTTTTGCCATTTTTGACCTAATATTGACCTTAAGACAAGCCAGTCTATTGCATAATGTGCCAACTCAAAAACAAACACAAAGACAATGTTACGCTTCATTTAACAAACCAAATAGCTTTCAACTGTGTTTGGTAGAAGGGCAAGTGATTTTCTAGTATCAAATTAGCAATTTAGCATGATTACTCAAGGATAAGGTGTTGGAGTGATGGCTGCTGGAAATGGGGCCTGTCTAGATTTGTCCCAAAAAAAAATTTTTCAAATAGTGTTGGTGCTGTTTTGTACATCAGTAATGTCCTGACTATACTTTGTGATCATTTGAATCCCACTTTGGTGAATTAAAGTACCAATTTCTTTCCGAAACAGCAAAATCTGTACATATTATTCCAAACTTTTAGCGGTGTGTGTGTGTGTGTGTTCATATTGTTCATATTTATCTTAAAAAATGTTATGAGAAATTTGGTGCTATATGCTGTATACTAAAAAAAGGGGTCACATAATGAGAAATGGAATTTGTGTTGCTCTTAAAAGAGTTCATTGTGCAATGAATACTTAAGCTTCAAAACGACTTGTTCAAATTTCCTATGACAGACACTGCAAATTTAGATTTAAAAGCCTAGAAAAAGGGCAAAAAATCGTCATGGTTACTAAATTATGACAGTTTGAGAACAAAAGCATGACTATCATTGTAAGTGGACTTAAAGGAAAAAACTAAATGATAAAATATGTGTGAAACGACCACTTTAAATTAACTGTTGATAATTGAAAGCACATTTGTAATGCAACAACAGAATGTGTTACATCCAACACAGGTGTCCACTGAAACCATAAAACTTTATTCCTTAACATAAGAAAAATCCTCAAAATTGAGGCAGTGCCTAAATCCAGACAACAAAACCAAACATCACAAACATCTAACTGTAGCAACACTAGCAAATATTGACTCATCACCTGCAGTCAGCGTGTAGGCTTATTGCAGCCTACTCTACTTCAGCTGGCTGTCTGAACAATGAGATTTATTCTGGATCTGAGGAACAAAGCAAGGTGGCGATGAGCAAAAAAAAAAAACAGGGTTTAATGCACTTAAAGTCCCCCTCCATCTGAGCCTCTACAACAGATCAATGCTCAGCTTATTGAGTTAGAGCTGGGATAATGTTTCTACTTGAAAAGCATGCAACACTTGCAATCAAGAAACATCTGAATAAACCAGACGCAGATCATACTGTTTTGTAAGAAAAAGAAAATTTGTTGGAGCACAGATTGAGAATGATATTGATCACATTCTTGATTGTGATTACTCAGTCTTCACCAAAACACATTTTTAGAAAAACAAAATCTATAAAGCATATACTGGTTCTTTTCTCATTTTAACCTTTTCATTATCCAATGTTTTTTTGGTTTGTAAAATCATATTTTTTAACCAATTTTGAATTTTATCAATCAGTAGACATGCAATATGTATTTTAGATTAGAATACAGATAAAAAAAGTACCTGATCTAACCCTTAAAATTAGAATTTATGGTGCAACCTAATGTTGACTAAAGGTTGATTCAGTCATGTTAAATAATTTGGTTGACTTGAATAAGACAAGTTTAATTAGGCGTTACCAGATGAAACATAGGTTACGTTAGCCCAGCAGCTCCGTGATGCCTGCCGAAAATGGGTGCTGGCCCAGGAAGGCCCCGGCGTCTAAGATGTCATCAAGCTGATGGTGCTGGAGCAGCTAACCGTTGGCCTGCCTAGAAGAACCGTGGAATGGGTCGAGTGCCATCTCCCCATGTCGGTGGATGATGCCGTCCAGCTGGCCAAAGCCCACATGGCAGCCTACCCGGAAGCCGGGGAGCAGTCCAGATCTCTCTCTCTCTTTCTCTCTCTCTCTCTCTCTCTCTCTCTCTCTCTCTCTCTCCCCCTCTTGCTTCTCCTCCTCCTCTTGCCCCTCCCTCTCCTCCCTCTCACCCTATACCCGCTCCCTGGAAACGGGGAGTGGTTCCACCCAAACTGGCGCCCCGCCTTCATGGGCTGCACTATGTGCCGGCCCCCTCCCCTACCCCTCTCCGTCATCCTTCCCAGGTTGATGTGTCTGCTGCCATGGGTGCAGCCGGGAAGCCTGGACCAGTCTGTCGTGGTTGCGGGGAGCCAGGTCGGGTCCAAGACCGGCATCCAGTGATGGAGGTGGAGACTTGTATTCGGGTCCCAAACACGCGACAGTCTGCCGCTGGTCGAGCAGGGACGTACAGGATTCTGGTCAAAATTAAGGGCTGTACATACCAAGCCCTGGTGGATTCGGGTTGTTATCAAACCTCGATCCACCACGGCTTGGTTCATGATGGGGCTTTGGGTGCAAAACACAAGGTGATGGTGAGGTGTGTGCATGTTCACAAATACCCGGTAGTGACTACCGTTATTCAATGTCAGGGTGTAAAGCATAGAGTGGAGGCCGCAGTTAATTCCTGCCTCACCCATGCACTGATTCTGGAACCAGTTGGCCGTGGTTTAAAAGATTATTAAAAGCATTATGTGTGACGCGATGGCTGGGGAGGCGGAGCCGGAGTCGGGTCCGTCGGCATCTGCTCAGCGTTAGATCCCTGAGGGGGACTTCCCTCTAGAGCAATCTCGTGACAAAACCCTTAGGCACGCCTTTGACCAAGTGAGAGTAATCGATGGCCAGCAGCTCCAGCCTGACGTCGCCCGCACATATCTGCATTTTTCAGTTATTAGGGATCGGTTGTATCGAGTGACACAAGACACTCAAACCCATGAAAATACAACCCAGTTATTAGTCCTAAGGAGCCGTTGGGAAACACTTTTCCAGGCGGCTCTCCACAATCCTACTGTTGTGTTTTCTGTGGAGTTTTGTTATTTTTTTATTATTATTATTTATTTTTACATGTTTAATTCAAATGTGTACATTAAACTAAAGTTACAACTGTTATAAGGAATGTTTTGAGGTTAGTAGCCTAATGGTGTAGTGCCTCTTTAAGAGATGAGTGTGCTGTGGAACATGTGACCGGAGTTCACTGTGTGAAAAGGAAGCGCGATTCATTGATCTATAATGACTTCAATCCGGTGTGCAGCCACTTGGTGAGCTCTCTTAATTTTAAATGTTTCTTGTCTGCTTTATGATGTACGCTTCATGTTGTCTGTTGTCACCATGCTATGTTGTTGTACTGTGTTTGTGTTCGTTTCACGTTAAAGATAATGCTATGCTCCGGTAGATCTAAACAGTCTAACGTTAGTTGACTGATAAATATATCGCTATGCTTCAAAGTTATAAGTTGACGAGGTAACCGTGAGACAAAGCTAACATTAGATTTACTTAGAACATCGCTATACTAGACGTGTCCAGTTGTTTACTTTATTTGAATGTATAAATGTTTGAAGTATGAATCGCGGAACGGTATTTAATGTGAGTAATGTTATTCTTCCTGGTTTGCCGCGGAGCATTCTGGGAAATGTAGTTTCTTGCTTGCAGAGGTTTGGTAGGATTTGAGTATGGTGTATAATGTAAAGTGTGAAACGTGTACATGATAATTGTGAAATTATTATAGCATATTAATATTGTTATATGTAACATATGTGTGTGTATATATATATATATATATATATATATATATATATATATATATATATATATGTAATTAGTATGTATAATTAGTATTTTGATTAATGTTATTTATTGTTGCATGTTATTATTGGGCTATTGAATTGTGTTTGTACTAATACACATGAAAATTGAAATGTTGTATTCTTCTTATCTTCTCAGGTTTATTACCTGGTTATTTATTGGTGAGAAAAATAAACAAACAAAAGTGAACCAAGAAAAACCTGAGTAATATCCTTTTGTACACTGGGTTGCCCTTTCCGTGGGGAGAACACGGAACAGTAATAAACCAAGTGCCCGAGAGCGTTAAGCCAAATTTGCCACTGGCCTATCAGCATTGACCAGTGAAGGAGCACCAAGGGAAGAGGAACAGGCCGAATAGACCCCTCTGTTTTACAGTGCCTTGGTCAGTGCAGAAAAGGAAGATGGATTCGGCAGAATTAGTGGCCTTAAAAGGAAAGCGCTCAACAGCACAGAGCTCTTTCAGCAAGAGAGCCAAAAGCTGTCCCTCACTATAGATCTCCTAGAAAGAAGGGTGCTTATTGACGAGATCAGAGCACTTGGTGTGGACTTTGGAAAGCTGCACGACACTGGACTTGAATATGTTGATGCTCTAGGAGAAGTGGATAGCGACGAAGAAAAAACAGAAAAAGAAGTGGCTCATGTGGAGGAGAAGATAGCGACGTGTCTTGCCACCTATACAGAAACGCTCCGGCTCGCTAAGGAGACGTTATGGTCTAAATTTGCCTATGTCGACCTTAAATTGTACGCCGATGGTGCAGAGGAAAAATGTACTGAAGTGGAGGACACCGATGTGAAGGAGTTGTCGGATGACGACTTTCAAGTCCTGAGAGAGGGCCTGGTGGAGAGAATCAAAATGCTTGAGGAGAAGGTGGTTGAATGGGAAAGTCTTGTCCCTGGAGCCAAGACAACAGTGTATAAGCAGCAGTTATACAAGCTGGTCAACAGACTGCATGACTGGGTACGGAGCTGGCAAAAGTTGAAGCGGGTAGAAGAGGTCGATGGGAGAGATGAGAATGAAGAAGCAGGTTCTGATGAAGAGCATAGCGAGTCCGGTGAGGGACCCACTAGAGCTAGCACGCAGCCCCAAATCCCCAGTATAACACCTGTATTCAGTACTGGAGCTGGTGCGCTTCCATATGCACCACCACAAAGCATCCCTGGCCTGCATCCCGGGGCACACGGCTTCAGACCACAGATCAGTCTTGAAAGAATATGCCTGCCCAAGTTCTCGGGAGACATGACCGACTACTATCGGTGGAAGGCTGAGTGGGAAGAGCTGGAACAGCTGGGAAACCCACTGAAGATGGCTGGTGTTACAAGGTTCCACCTCCTAGCAAGTCTCGGCGACAGGGTGAAGAAAGACTTGGTTCTGTCTAGCTGTGCATCGGCGGATGAAATGTTCAGGCGCCTCGACAACCGCTTCGGGAACAAGGCGAAAATCATCCTGAAGATATCCGAGGAGGTTCAGGGCCTACCTTCTGTAAAGGGAGATAACCCTAGGAAAGCAATTGAGCTGATTCAAGCAGTGGAGCGGGCTCTAAGTAATCTTGTGATCCTGGGAGAAGAGGAGGTAATAAAGAACCGTTGGGTAGCGCAGTCCCTTGAATGCAAGCTACCAAGTGCTCTGAAGGAGAAATGGATTGCCCACAAGACTGAGCCTGTGAATGGTTTTGCTCCACATAACCACTTCGACTGCTTACTGCGCTTCCTGAAGAGGCAGGAGGTGATCCTGGAGGAGCTAGATCAGCTGGAGGTAGGACTTAGAGAGGAAGCTCCTCAGTGAAAGGCTCGGCAGACAAGCCAGAAGGAGTCAAGAAAGCATTCTCCAAAACTACCTCAGGCCGAAGAGAGTCTCAGTCGAACCCACGCTTAACCTCGTGCACTGCCTGTGCTGATGAGACACACGCTGGCAGGCTGTTTGCCTGCAAAGCCTTCAGGGAGTTGGATCTCCAGAGGAGAAAAGCTCATCTAAAGACCCATGGGATATGCAATCGGTGCCTGTGCTTCCACCTAAAGGATGGCCGTTGCAACCCGAAGTTCCTCTGCAGTAAAATGGACTGTCGCAAAGAAGAGCCTCACCACTATCTGCTCTGCCCCAAGTCCATTGCTCAAGAGAAAGACGTTGGCAGCGAGGTGCAAGGAACCAAAAGGATGGAGAGAAAGGGCCTCGGGCTGACCAGCAAGCAAGAAGAGCTCCTCGTGAAAGTCACTCCGGAATTAAGAGCAGAATTCAGGAAGGCATTTTCCAACAAAGCCTCAACTACGATCTGCACTGCTGGTGGTGGACTGAAAGAGTACCCAGTTATAATGATGTTACTGGAAGTGACAACTAACTCAGGCCAGTTGATAGGCACTCTTATTGACCTTGCCTCTGACACCAACTATATAACAAACAACGCTGCCCAGCGCCTTGGACTGATTGGTGAGCGCATCAAGTTAATTGTCCACGGAATAGGAGGGATGAGAACGACAGTTATAGCCAAGAGGTACTCCCTGCGACTAAGAGTGAAGACCATCAAGGGGACTGTAATGGAACACAAACTGCTCTGCTATGGCCTGGAGAGTATTGCGGAGATAAGTCGGCCTGTAACTCCGCAACAACTGCAAAAGATCTTTCCTGACGTCACTGCAGAAGAGCTGGTCCGTCCTGAGAAGATCGATCTTCTGATCAGCCACAGGGAAGGTCGTCTTGTTCCACAGCCGTTCAAGTTGGAGGGAGATCTAGTACTCTGGGACGGCCCATTGGGCAAAACTGTTGGCGGTACTCACCCTGATCTCTTTGAGGTGGCTGACCTAATGCTGCACCAGTCTGAGACTCACTTTGCAAGGTCTATGAGAACATCCTCAAGAGTGTACAAGGAGGTTCTTGTGGACACCAAAGATTTGAGTGAGGACCCAATGAGAATGGAAGAAGTGACCCTCAGCAGCACCACTGTCACGAATAAGGAGGTGTTTGAGTGGTTCAGGTGGGATAGTATTGGAGCAGCATGTGACCCTAAATGCGGGAGCTGCAAGTGCAGCAAGTGCCCTCCGGGAGGCAAAGAGATGACCCTTGGAGAAGAGAGGGACTTAGAAAAGATAAAGGACTGTCTCTCTTATGTGCTAGCGGACAAACACAGCGATGCCCCACACTGGGATGCGGCCTACCCATGGAAAGTAAGCCCAGCGATTCTGCCAGATAACCGCCGAGCAGTAGAAGCAACCTTCAAGAACACAGAGGCTCGGCTGGTGAGAGAACCTGTGTGGAAAGCGGCATATGGAGAGCAGATCCGTGAGATGGTATCAAGAGGAGCAGCCATCGAGCTCACGAAGGAAGTGATCAAAGGCTGGAACGGCCCAATCTGGTACATCAGTCATCTGGTTGCCCCGAACCCTCATTCTAGCTCAACGCCAGTGAGGATAGTCTGGAATAGTAGCCAGGAGTTCAGAGGGTTGAGCCTGAACAACCTCTTGCACAAAGGCCCTGATGTCCTCAACCCGATCCGAGGTGTCCTGCTTAGATTCAGGAGCAGATTGCATGCTGCCCTTGGTGATGTTAAAAAAATGTATAATTCAGTGTGGCTGAAGGACGAGGAGGTCCACCTCCATCGATTCCTATGGAGGGATAACCCCGAAGATGAAATCGGTGTGTTTGCCGTCGTCAGAGTTAACATCGGCGACAAGCCTGCTGGATGCATCGCTCAGGTTGCCATGAGAGAGACGGCAAACCTGCCTCAGTTTACATCCATGGTTAAAGAGCGCCGGATCCTGACAGAGGACTGCTATGTGGATGACATTTTGACGTCACATGATGATCTCCAAACTCTGAGTAGGATGACCGAAGGAGTGGAAGAGATCCTAAAAGCAGGAGGCTTCTCCCTCAAGCCCTGGGTCATGACAGGCCAAAGTGGGAGGAGTGGAAAATCCACTGACCCCAGCAAAGTCAGGTCAACAGAGCCCAAGACTCTGATACTCCCCAACCAGATGCGGGACGAGGAGAACAGGGCATTGGGATTGGGATATGAACCCGAATCTGACAAACTCCGTGTGCTTACGTCAGTGAACTTCTCAAGGAGGCGAGGAAAGATGAGGACCGGTTTGGATCTACGAGAGGATGAGATCAGAGGCAGCACCCCCGACCCTCTCACCCGACGCATGCTGCTGAGTCAGATTGCAGGGTTCTATGACCCCATCGGTCTGGCCTCACCTGCTAAGCAACGAGGAGTGATGCTCATAAGAGAGTCCTTTCAGGAAGCAGGAAGAGACCATCCCGCGAAGGACACCTGGGACGATCCGCTTTCGCCACGTCTTCGAGAGGCTGCAATAAAACTCTTTGAGCAATATGTGAGGCTTGGCCAACTTAGATTTGACAGGAGTCTCACACCCCTTGGAGCCATAGGTTGCCCAATGGGGATCACGTTTTCCGATGGTAGTGAAGCTTCCTACGGAGCCGTTCTTTACCTACGGTGGGAGACAGAAGATGGAGTCGTAGTGAAGCTGGTTGAATCGAAGGCCAAGCTCACCCCTCTAGACCAGAAAGGTGATGTCATTAAAGCAGAGCTGTGTGGGGCTGTCTTTGCATCCCGCCTGAAGACATACTTCGAGAAGCACTGCTACATCAAGGTTGATCGGTGGATCCATTTTGTCGATAGTCAGACAATCCTGGGAGCCATCCAGAAGGATAGTTATGGCTATCAGACATTTTTTGCAAACCGTATTGGAGAAATCCAAAAGGCCGGATCAGTAGAGAGTTGGAGGTGGGTCGAAGGAAGACAGAACGTCGCCGACCTCATCACAAGAGAGGCATCTCCTGAGGAGCTTGCTGAAGGATCAGTCTGGCAGGAAGGCCCAGAATTTTTAAAGTTGCCTGAATCAGATTGGCCTGTGAAAACTGCCAGAGAGATCAACCCCTCTGCTACTGAGGAGATCGGGGGACTTCGAAGGAAGGCGTTCTCAGCACTGGTGACAGCAGGAGCCCAGCCCAGGAAATGGTCAGGCCCAACCAGTGTTGCACTTGTGCGCCTTGTGGACCCCCGAAGGTTCAGTTCACTGGCAAGGTTATGCGGGACCATCGCTTGGGTGAGACAAGTAGTAGAAATCTGGCTAGGTAACAGCCAGGCCCCAGTTCGGTCAAAGTGGGAGGCAAGACCATACCTGTCTGTGGAAAAAAGAGCAACAGCTTTTAAAGATCTAGCTCTCGAAGCTCAAGATGGTGTCGAGTTCGGGACACAACCCTAGATCGCCTGGTTGTTCAGAAGGAGGAAAAGACAGGACTCTTGCTCTGCGGAGGGAGAATCCAACGCTGGAATGAGGATAGAGTGGCTGTACCGCTAATCCCATGCCAGTCGTGGCTAGCAACCCTACTGGCCAGGGAGGCACATGAAGAAAATCATGAAGGTGTTGCCTCTACCCTTCTACGGACAAGAAGAAAAGCCTGGATCATGCAGGGACGAAGAACAGTTAAGAAGGTGTTGAACAACTGTGTCATCTGCAGAAAGCAAAGAGCCAAGATTTGTCAGCAAGTAATGAGTGAGCTCCCACAAGAGCGTACTGAAAGAGCAAGCCCATTCGAGTATACAACCCTCGACCTCTTTGGCCCCTTCGAGGTGAAAGACGCTGTTAAAAGAAGGACAAGTAAGAAGGTCTGGGGTATTGTTTTCTGTTGTATGGCCTCGAGAGCCGTCCATGCGGACCTCACCGATGACCAGTCGGCAGAAAGCTTCCTCCAAGCATACTCCGCTTTGTTGCTCTGAGGGGGCATCCAAGGAAACTATGGTCCGACAGGGGTACCAACTTCGTTGGCGCCAAGTCGGCTCTGAGTGAGCTGTATAAAAATCTGGCTTGCTTACAGGCTACGTCCATAGAAGATGTAGCCGCTAAGAACGGGACTGAGTGGAAGTGGGATTTTCACCCTGCAGACGCACCCCACAGGAACGGAGCAGCGGAGGCTGCTGTGAAGCTTTTGAAGAGGGCACTCATGAGCCTCGGAGGAGTTACAGAGTATCTCACATGGGGGGAGCTCCAAACTCTGTTCTATCAGGCAGCCAACCTGACAAACGAACGCCCAATCGATGCCAGAGCTCAAGAACAGGAAGACTCAATCGAGTACTTAACACCCAACTCCCTCATACTGGGTCGAGCATCGCTTGGAGGAGACACCAGCGGGCTTGACCTAGAAACCCATCCCTGGCGTCGTCTAAGGGCTATTCAAATCGGAGTAGACCGTTTCTGGGCTAAGTGGAGGGAACTAGCTGGCCCAAATCTGTTCATTCGACATAAATGGCACCGGACAGAGAGGAACGTCAAAGTCGGTGATCTCGTCTGGATTGCTGACCCAAATGCGTTGAGAGGTCAGTTTCGTTTGGGCCGGATTCTGACAGTTTATTCTGACAGGAGAGGAATTGTCAGGGATGCTGATATTACAACATGTGCTGGCCTTCCTGTTGCCCTGGTAGGTAGTCGGAAGAAAAGGAGTTCTTCACTGCCCATGACAGTTATCAGAAGAGACGTGAGAAGACTAGTGGTCCTTCTCCCGGTGGAGGAAAAAACTCATCCACCCTAGCCACTATGACACCCGCATCTTCCTGAAACCGTCTTATTCTGCACATCGCCCTATTCCCTACCCCTGTCACCCTGTCACTGCCCTTACCCCTGTAGGCTGGTTGGTGTAAGCCTAGCGCTGCCACCATGCCCATCACATTGTACATACATGAAGAAGTAAGAGCATGCACATCCCATATTTCGCATACCCTGGCGGGACACCACACACCTGCCAAAGGGATGTGATTGACTTGGACTAAGCTGCTCTTCCATCGGTCATACCTTCATCAGACACTTACGCAATGACATTGTGCTAAGCCAAGGGCTCTTTAAAAAAAAAAAAAAAAAAAAAAAATTGTCACTAAGAAGGGTTCTTTGTGTGATTTTAGTAAGTTCCCTGGATTATAAAATCAGGAACTTAAGTGGGAGGTGTTGTGTTTTCTGTGGAGTTTTGTTATTTTTTATTATTATTATTTATTTTTACATGTTTAATTCAAATGTGTACATTAAACTAAAGTTACAACTGTTATAAGGAATGTTTTGAGGTTAGTAGCCTAATGGTGTAGTGCCTCTTTAAGAGATGAGTGTGCTGTGGAACATGTGACCGGAGTTCACTGTGTGAAAAGGAAGCGCGATTCATTGAATCTATAATGACTTCAATCCGGTGTGCAGCCACTTGGTGAGCTCTCTTAATTTTAAATGTTTCTTGTCTGCTTTATGATGTACGCTTCATGTTGTCTGTTGTCACCATGCTATGTTGTTGTACTGTGTTTGTGTTCGTTTCACGTTAAAGATAATGCTATGCTCCGGTAGATCTAAACAGTCTAACGTTAGTTGACTGATAAATATATCGCTATGCTTCAAAGTTATAAGTTGACGAGGTAACCGTGAGACAAAGCTAACATTAGATTTACTTAGAACATCGCTATACTAGACGTGTCCAGTTGTTTACTTTATTTGAATGTATAAATGTTTGAAGTATGAATCGCGGAACGGTATTTAATGTGAGTAATGTTATTCTTCCTGGTTTGCCGCGGAGCATTCTGGGAAATGTAGTTTCTTGCTTGCAGAGGTTTGGTAGGATTTGAGTATGGTGTATAATGTAAAGTGTGAAACGTGTACATGATAATTGTGAAATTATTATAGCATATTAATATTGTTATATGTAACATATGTGTGTGTGTGTGTATATATATATATATATATATATATATATATATATAATATGTAATTAGTATATATAATTAGTATTTTGATTAATGTTATTTATTGTTGCATGTTATTATTGGGCTATTGAATTGTGTTTGTACTAATACACATGAAAATTGAAATGTTGTATTCTTCTTATCTTCTCAGGTTTATTACCTGGTTATTTATTGGTGAGAAAAATAAACAAACAAAAGTGAACCAAGAAAAACCTGAGTAATATCCTTTTGTACACTGGGTTGCCCTTTCCGTGGGGAGAACACGGAACACCTACGGTGGGTCACTTAGGACAAAAAAAAGAACACTACACCTTTTAATGTCCCACTTTTATTGCCCGGGCATTCACGGGAATGTATGCAGATGGTGTGAGGTATTCCGTGTATGTCAGCTGGTGAATCCACCAGCCACCCCAAGAGCTCCATTGCAGCCATTACCATTAATCGAGGCCCCTTCGAAAGAATTGGTAAGGACCTCTTCTGGCCATTAGAATGGTCAGCACTCGGATATCAGTTTGTATTAGTCCTGGTGGATTATGCAACGCGATATCCGGAAGCATTGCCTTTACGCAACATCTCAGCACGCAGTGTTGCCGAGGTACTCTCCAAAATGATCTCCCGGGTGGGGATTCCGAAAGAAATCCTCACCGACCAAGGCACAACATTATGTCATGAACACTATGCAAGCTTTATAAATTGTTGGGGATTATATCGACCCACACAGCGTTAATCACCCACAAACTAACGGGCTGGTGGAATGGCTTAAATGCACCCTGAAAAATAGCTGAAGTATATTAAGTTGTGAAGCTGATAAGTGTATTATGCTGTGAAGCTAAAGTGCATGAACTGTTGTCAATCTGAAAAGCCCAAAGACTGTGTTTATGAAACCGAGAGACCATTAAAACTTGACTTACCTGGACTGCCACCCAGCTTCCTGCTTCCTTCCTTTTACTGGAACTTTTACACTGACAATTTAGGTTACACCAATGGAAGCAATTTTATCGGTAAGATCAAGTAGAAATACAGTAAATCCTTGATGTAAAAATTGCAGGCTACCACTTTTTCAGAGCAACATTAAACATTTTACTTTAAAGTTATACTCAGTGACATTTTATGACTCCTTAAATCCAATTATTATTATTATTTTAAATGGTATGAAAGAAACCATCGTGTAAATGACATGCACAATATTTGCTGGTGTTCCTCACCTGAATCATTAGTTGTAATTCATCACAATAGAACAAATGTCTAAAATGACGGAAAATTTAATTTTTGAGATTCAAGATGGAGACTTGTAATTGTGATCTTGTAATTTTAGAGTCATTAAAAGTTATGGACATGGTTGGACATTGACCGGAAGTTGTTGCAAATTCCAAATGGCTTTCCATTCTTCAACAAAACCCTTGCCTCTAATTTATTCCAAGAAATTGTTTAGTTGACTGTGGTGATGGGGGCATGGTCATGTGTCTGTCTGCAGTAGAGAGTGTGTGGTAAGGCTCATCACCTGGTTTGTCATAACTCTAACACCTGTTTCTTGTTGTAGTGATGGCAAAGGGAGACATAAAAAGGCACGCAAAGTGGGAGAGAGAGACTGTACCTGTGAGAAGCCTTTACTCATTTGTTTTTGTGTGCGACTACTTGGCCACTGAGTGCCTTTTTGTTTATGTTTTATGAACGGCACTGAAGAGTAATAAACATTCTCATGTTGACAGTTCGCTGCCTCCTGACTCGTTCATTATCCAGACAACAAACCTTTTACAGTGACATACAACATGTGCAGTTCTAATTTAGCCATTTTTCATGAAATGACTTGTCCAGATACCAAAACATTGGACATTTGTTTGTTGCTAATTTATCTCAAACAGTAGTTAGATGGCATTTAAGGACTAATTGGATGATTCTTTTGTTTAGATCTGATCATATTTGTTGTGGTAGTTATAAAGTCATTATAAGCCTCAGCAGGGCTCTACTTTCATTGAGAGAGCAAAATTCACTCTACGATCTGATTCTGTTTGTGTGTCTCATTTAGTCTCTGATTCTTTGTGTAGGTCTGGTTCTTATTCTGATTATTTTGTCAGTCTGGTTCTGACTCTGAATCTGTTTGTTGTTCTGATTCTGACTCTGATTCTGTTTGTGGGTCTGACTCTGATTCTGTTTGTGGTTCTTGATTCTGTTAGTGTTTCTTGATTCTGTTTTTGAGTCTGATTTTGAATCTGATTCTGATTGTGGGTCGGATTCTTTTTCTGATTCGGTTTGTGGTTCTGATTCTGTTTGTGGGTCTGATTCTGATTCTGGGTTTGATTCTGGCTCTGATTCTGTTTGTGGGTCTGATTCTGATTCTGTTTGTGGTTCTGATTCTGTTTGTGGGTCTGATTCTGACTCTGATTCTGTTTGTGGGTCTGATTCTTTTTGTGGGTCTGATTCTGATTCTGTTTGTGGGTCTGATTCTGTTTTTGGGTCTGTGGTTCTGACTCTGATTCTGTTTGTGGGTCTGATTCTGACTCTGATTCTGTTTGTGGTTCTGATTTTGATTCTGTTTGTGGGTCTGATTCTGTTTTTGAGTCTGATTTTGAATCTGATTCTGATTGTGGGTCTGATTCTTTTTCTGATTCTGTTTGTGGTTCTGATTTTGATTCTGTTTGTGGGTCTGATTCTGACTCCGATTCTGTTTGTGGTTCTGATTCTGATTCAGTTTGTGGAATATATTCTGACTCTGATTCTGTCTAAGGGTCTTATTTGAACTCTGATTCTGAATGTACTCTACGTCTAATTAATTCTCTGATTCTGTTTGTGGGTCTGATTCTATTCGTGGGTCTGACTCTGAATCTTTTTATTGGTCTGACTCTGATTCTGTTTGTGGTTCTAATATGACTTATTAGACTTGACTTTTTTTAGGACTGATTCTGACTGATTTTTTGTTTCTGTTGTTGTTGTTGTTGTTTTTTTATCTGAGTTTACTCTGAATTCATTTTGTGGGTCTGATTCTGAATCTGTTTCTGTTTGTGGGTCTGATTCTGAATTGATTCTGTTACTCTGTCTGATTCTAAATCTGATTTTTTTTCTGGGTCTGATTCAGAATCCGATTGTTTGTGAGTCTGATTCTGGCTGATTATGTTTGTGAGTCTGATTTTGTTTTTTGGATCTGAATTTTGCTCAGTCTATTTGTGGTTCTGATTGTAACTCTGATTCTGTGGGACTAATTCTGTTTGTGGGTCTAATTTTATTCTGATTCATATTTGAGACTGATTTGACATCTGATTCTGTTCGTGGTTCTGTTTCTGACTAATTCTGTTTGTGGCTCTGACTCAAATTCTGGTATTTGTGACACATTTTTTAGGAGGAAGATATCTTAGATCTGCTGGAGCAGTGTGAACTGGATGATGAGAAACTGATGGGGAAAACCTCCAAACAGAAAGGACCTAAGGTACACATTCAAAAACTCACACACTCGCCACATGTTGAGGATAACAGTACAGGGGCTACATTTCAAACATATTAAGCCTCTAACAGGATAACAGCAGTTACAGTCACTATTTGCTGTGAAATTACAGTAATTTGTATGGTTCACTTTTAACTTAGCAGAGTGTATATTTAATTTATCCTTCCTCTGAAGGTTTTGCAGACACCACTGTCTGCTCTGATGGATAGAAACAGAATAACAGCACCATTATGGGGCCATCTGGAATAAATAGACAAGACAGAAATTAAGCAATTGAAATTGTCACAAGCATCTCCTCTTAAATACGCTAAGAAGAACCACTACATCAAAAAGAGTGAGATGTACTGTGGCCCCAAAACGTTTGGACTCTGTATCAAATATATCAATATCTTTGCTTTATTTAAGAAAATATAAAACTAAGTGGTCTTTATTCTAAAGAAATAAATATATATAACACACTTTTCAAGCAAATAATTATAAAAAAAAATGTTTTTTAGGATTCTACTTAGGATTAAGACAAGTATTGGGACACTTTCTGTTTGTCAAACGATAGTGAAACACTGTGGTTACTCTACCAGGACACCTTTGTGAAATTGAGTGGAACTGACTTCATGCATCCACTAAAAATCCCCTTGGGACCAGTTGTAAAAATGTCTTAGTGAAGTTATTTCTGAGAAAATCTCTAACATCATGTTTTCATTTGCCACTGGTATTTAGTTGTCTAATGCAATGAAATTCATACATTTTCAACTGTGACTTAAAAAGTGTCTCCATGTTTCTCTTTTCTCTCTATCTATCTTTTCTTTTTGCTTTGGGAAATTTCTTTCAGAACTCTGTTTGTGATTTCACCCAAAGTGTTAATTTGAAAAGATTGTGGTTGAAAAGTTTAAATGAATCCGTTCATGAGGTTGATAGTCAGTTCTTTCCAAGTGTGGGACAGATATTCAATTCATTGTTCAATACTTCTTGAAGGACATAACAGATTAATTCCCCAGACATGTGTGCATGTGCTTCAGATTAAATGAACATGTTTTTGCAGTGACATTAATCAGACTCGCTTCGTCAGCCGTGCATCACTGCCACAGTGGCAAACGTTAATTGGACTCGGGTTGAAGGCTGCAGAACTGCCATTTTTTATGGTCTTCTAACGTGATCTCTCCCTGCGGATGTGTTTGTAGGTCTTGTCCTCCATGCCTGAGAGCAGCCCGTCGCCCAGGGGGCACAGAGACCCCCAGTACTCTTCGGGAAGCTGCAGCGACAGCAGCTCAGGCTCTGATGCTGATGGAGAGGATGAAAGTAGCAGCATCACACAGGAGAAACTCAATCGCCCTGAACGCTCCAGTGAGTCTCACTCTGTTCCTCTCCTTGGGCCTGGGAAGGAAGGTGGTTTAGGATGCTTTTTATCAACTGTGGGCAGAGCCTCTTTGGGTAGATGGGGCAGTGCTGGTGCAGTTACGATAGTTAAACTACATCCAAGTTACACTTTTGGAAAAGTAGTTAGCTACACTACAAGCTACTAATAAAGAGTAGCAAACTTAGAATATATTTCTCTTTTTAAATATATAACTATAATAATCAGGAAGACAGCATTAAACAGAATTTAAACAGATCAATTTAACCTAAATACCACCAATAAACCTAGAAAGCACCTCACAGGATTCCCACAGCCATAGAAAACCTGGAAATATCAGGGAATTTTAAAATTGGGATTTCCAAGCCTGGAAAAGGAATTAATAACGTCATGGAAAAGTCACGGGAATTTCTATACTGAATATACCTTTTTCTATTTATGCTCAGCTCTAAAATATTTCATATGCTAGAAATTGCTCTTTGTGAGTGCAATTTTCATGAAATGATTTAAAAAACAGAGTGACTATTTGCACCCAGGTGTAAATAGCATCTTCCACACAGTGCGGCTGTTTGCACCACAATAATCTAGTGGAAACAAAGAAATTTATGACAAACTGCATTGTAAGCATCGTTGCAGTGGCGTGAAGTTAGGTTTACTATAGTAATATTGTAGTAACCATATTTTTGACAGAAACCATAGTTTTTATGCAATTAACCATGGTGTTACCTCTGTAATATGGTGTTAATATAGCAACCATGTGGTTACTATGGTTACTATGATTTTACTACACAATACCATGGTGATACTATGATTACTGTAGAAAAACCATGGTTAATTTAGTAAAGGAAGGTTAGGTTTAGGTTTAAGGTTATGGGTTGTTGTAGTGTGTAATAATAAATAAACACAATAAACACACTGCCATGATACCCATATACTGTATGTTAGAACTTAAATAGGGTTCCAAAGAGTACCTACCACTATTTGTACCAGGGTGGAAATAGAATTTAGCATTACTTGTACTAGGCTTTGGGTGTAAATAATATTTGGCACTATTTGAACTGGGGTGTAAATAGTATCTACCTTTATTTGCACCAGGGTTAAAGGAATAGTTCACCTAATTAATACAAACGTGAAACTTCTGTCATTATTTACTCACCCTAATGTCCCTGCAAACCTGAATGAATGAAGTCTACACAGGTTCTTTTTTTTTTTTTGCTATATTAATGCAAGCGAATAAGGATTTCGGTCTGTCAAGCACTGAACAAAAAAGGAAAAACACACACACACACACACACACGGGTGAAGTTCTCACACACAAGTGCAAGAGGCTTGAGCGGAGATGTCACACAAGCAAAATCAACCAAACACAATTTATATATTTGAGTCAAGGATTCTTGCACATCTAGCAGTTCTAAGGATTCATTCTGATTCGTTACATTTCTTTAAACATCAGAAAGTTTGAGCTCATTTTCATTTTTGGAAGAAAACTTTTGGAAGTTTTGGAATTTTCTCAAAAATGCAAACATGTACATCTCATGTATGGAGGCACATATGTTACAACACTGCTGAGAAAGTGATGCAGTTTATTTATTCATTTTGTTAATTATTCATACTTGACATGATGACTACAATCATGTTAACTGTATCTGGGCAACATTTTGTATTGTTATCTCAAAGCAAGTTATGGCATTTGGAACCAAGGTAGCCTTTTCTATCAAATGTCCAAAAAACTCTCCAAACAAGTGAACTGAGGGTTTTACTGAACCTAAGAACTACTTACATTTGTAAATGCCACAATAAACCAGAAACATAATTACATAGAATAAGTAACAAGTAATAAGATCCAGCACCGTTTCAGTTGTGCGCATTGTAAATCAAGACCTGTCAATATAAGCTATCAGTCCAATCCAAACTGTAAAACAGTGGCCGATTGGTCTTTACACATCGTCCCCACCCACATACCTGAGATCAGACATGATCTTATTATCGGTTTAAGAGGTTAATGAAGTTTGCTGTTTGTTAACTATAAATGAACACATTAGCTGTTATTTTGTATTTAATTAATTTAATGTTGAGCAGGTTAGCTTTTTAATTAAATATGCTGTAAGTTGATAATTGCCATTTTCTTCAATCATCTAATTATTAGAACACCTAAAATATGTTGCTTGTAAGTATTTGTTTCAGCCAGTGGAATGCATGGGACAAGTGTATGTGTGCACATGATCAGGATGGTAGCAGCTCTGCCTCATTTTGAACCCTGACTGTGGGTTTAATGTCTTTTTTCTTTAGTTTTTTCCCCCTTTTTTAAGCTAGACAACCGGAGTCACAATTCACTTGCATTTTATCGAAAATTAACCCAGAACAAAGAAAGTCACATATCTCTGGAGTGACATTAGAGTGCGTAATATTGTGACAGAATTTGTATTTTTGGGTGAAATATTCCTTTAAGGTACCAACTGTGTGTAACAACATTTTTGTAGTGTTTTGTACAGCTTGACTGCTTCACGTTTGAAAAGTGGCTTGTTACTTTTATCTGTCCCTCAATTTATTCCAGATGACTATAAGAGCTGCTTATTACTTAAACTTTTAAGCAGCTTTTTTTCTTTCTGCCCAGATGCATTAAATCTTCAGTGCCGGTTGCCGAGCCCTAGCTAAATTACAGATGTAAATCTGCAATAATGCATTTGTTTACCTAATTAATACATGAAACAGAGAAAATCCATCATTTTTAATTAGGGTCACAGTATTTGCTGGCCTGGTACGGTGGCTCTTAATTTGATTTGCTGGCTACAGCAGGTGATGTCGTGAGATGTCCCCCGGCTCTGATGCGTTGCAGCTTTAATGAGCTTTTCTGATGTTTCAGTCCACTGGTTTAAAGGGAGACCGGGCACTCAGCTTGGGGAAAGCACAGGTTAGGGAGAAGTTCACAGAAGCACTTTTGGCATACCTTGAAAACCGGGCAAGCAAACCCCGGAAAATGTTTGTGTTTTAAGGTAGAGCTGTTTTGGAAGTGTTCCTTGGGGTCCATCAGCTCCAAGCATAAGCTTTTTTCTTTTATTGTAGTTTAGAAGCTGCTTACACTATTGCTGTACACTATATGACATTTTATTAGCATTGCTCATACCACTTTGCACAAAGATTTTACAGAATAGGACTTGAAAATCTTTATTATTATTATTTTTCATCTTTTGTGTCAGTGCAAAGACGTGCTTAAAGGGATAGTTCACCAAAAAATTATAATTGTCTCATTTACTCACCCTCATGCCATCCCAGATATGTATGACTGACTTTCTTCTGTAGAACACAAATGAAGATTTGTAGAATCATATCTATACTCTGTAGGTTCATTCAATGCACTCCAGTGTTTAAATCCATATCTTCAGAAGCGATAAGTGTGAGTGAGAACAGACTCATTTCAAGACAAGTCCTTTTTTTGCTTTAAGTCTCCACTTTCAATTTTACATCTGAAAGTGAAAGTTAAAATGGAGATTTAGTGTAAAAAATAACTCACACTGTTTGTCACACACAGCTAATATTAGGTGTTTTGTATTGCTTAATACCATAATATTGCTTAGTTTATTTTAAATTGTATTAAATATTTTTAATTTTTAATGGTTTTCTAATTTTTTATTTATCTTTAATGCGTTTAGCAATAAAAATGACTTAATTAACAATTGTTGTTTTATTAGAATAAATATCAATTCAACATATAAAGTAATGTCAAAATGTTGACATTGTATAAATGAGAAAGACAAAACCTCTGAGACTGGATTAGCCAAAATGACAATTTTAATGGGAAATGTAATGTGTTTTAAACTAGCTACTTCTTAATGCTAGGTTAATTTTATGTTAGATGGTAGGTTTTCTAAAAATATATAATAGGTCTCACTCCAAAGAACTTCCCATTTGTCCCTTTATTGCTTTAAAAAAATGATGTGTTGCCAAATTATTCCCTATTGTTATGAATGAGCAGCGAGGCAGACGAGGAGGTGCGGATCCAAACGCAGTCGACTTTATTGAAAGATCAAATAAACACAAAAGAAAAACCCACAATGGGGAGACAGGAAACTTAAATACAGAGAGCTCAGGCAGGGAAAACACACCAGGCTAACAACACTCAACGACAGACAAGGAGAGAACAAGAAGCAGGGCTTAAATACACAGGGACTGATGACTAAATGGGACACAGGTGAGAACAATGAACAAAATGGCAGTGATGATGACAGGTGGATACTGGGAAGTGTAGTTCTTTTAACAACAGACTAGTGGAGCTAAACAAGGGACAAAAGTGAACCTATGGAGTGCAAAAGTGACAAAAATGGTAAACAAAAAGGGCAACAGTGAAACAAGACAAGGTAAACATAACACCTATTAGTTGAAAGTGCCATAGCTTGTGCAGTATATTGATTATTCTTTCCTGACGCAGTTAAAGCTATAACTTTTCCATCAGCCAATGAAAAAGGGACAAGTCTAATGGAAAGCAGCAAGCTGACAGTTATGTATAGTGCGAGGGGTTGTCAGTGATTGGGTTGCTGCAGGTGAGGGTGTTAGGCCATTCTGGGGTGACTTTGTTTCCCCCCCTTTGCCCTGAGGCCATCTGCGGATGTCTGAGCTAAGCTGCTATAATTCTGCATTTGGCAACTTCCCTCCCTCAATATTGAAGGATTGAGCAGCGATGCTGCTGGCCAGCTCAGAAACTGGAGGTCATTCAAAATTGGAGAATCGTGTATGTGTGTGTGTTTATCTGTTTGGATGTGCTGTCCACCCTGATCTTGAGTTGGAAACCTGACCTGCAACATGGGCATGTGGTGTAGTGAATAATTAAAGCCTTTGAGTCACAGTTGATGTTTTTTTGACGGTTGTTGCCGATTACAGATGCTAGACTTGGATGATGCGTTTTAAATCTTTAAATAAGTAGTTCAACCCAAAAAGGCAGTTTTGATCTATTACTCATCCTCATGTCCTTCCAAACACTAATGACTTTATTTCAAGACAAAAAGAGACATTTTGAAGAATGTTCTTGTTGCTCTTTCCCATGCAATTACAATTAGTGTGGAATTGAGTATGTAAGCTTCAAAAAGACCATAAAAGTGCCATAAAGTGCACAAGACATATTGACCACTTTCATGCACTGCGAAAAATCATCTTCTTAATTTGTATTTTTGTCGTATTTTCCAGTTAAAATGTCAAAATATTCTGAATGCAAGATATTTTTACTTGACAAGCAAAATGGATAAGATATTGTTATTTTCAGAGAAATCTGACTGAAAAATGTAAATTTTATGCCTAAAACAAGAAAAAAAAAAGTCTGTCAGTGGACTAAGAATTTTAAACTTGTTTTTGAAATAAGTAAATTTTTCTTACCCTATTGATAAATAGTTTTTTTTCTTGTTTTAAACAAACATAAACTAAAATAAGTCAGATTTCTTTGAAAACAAGACCAAATATCCTATGCAGTTTTGCTTGTGAAGTGAATTTATCTTGTTTTAAGAATGTTTAGATGTTTTTACTGGAAAAAATACTAATTAAGATTGAATGTTCCAAGTTCAGTACAAATTAAGCTCAATCGACCGCATTTGTGGCATAATGTTGATTACCACAGAAATGAATTTCGGCTCGTTCCTCCTTTTCTTTAAAAAAATAAATAAATCAAAAATCAACGTTACAAGTGAAATGTGGCCAATTCTTGTAGGGTTAAATATGAAGCTTATAATTTTATTAAAACACTTGCATTAATTCTTCTATTAAAACTTGTTTTGAAAAGCTGTAAAGATGTTTACATTTTAATTTCTACAAGTCGTTTTAGGGTTTTAGGGTTTGTACATTAAATCGTAATGGCAAAGAAGTTGTAAAATTGACTATAACCTTACACAGAAAAGGTTTGTAAGTGATGTTATCACACCAAAATAATGTTTACACACATACCCTTTATGTCGTGTGGCTATACTTTTGAGAAAGTGAGTATTTTAACGTTCAAATGTTGGCCCCCATTCACTTCCATTGTAAGTACTTCACTGTAACCTCGATTCTTACTTTTATTAAAGAAATGGAGGAACGAGTCAAAATACATTTTGTGGTTATCAACATTATGCCACAAATGCTTTCAACTGAGCTTAACTTGTATTGAACCCGGAACATTCCTTAAGCTTGAAAGCTCCAGTCCCTATTCATTGTATTGAGATGTGCGATCAGTACAATATAATTCTTGTGAAAATTTGTTTTCACTTAGGTAAAAAAAAGTCAAGGTTTGGTACGAAATAAGGGTGTGTAAATGATTACAGATTTAAATTTTTTGAGTAAATTGCTCCTTTAGAAAAAATGCTTTGCTAATGTCTTGTTTTTCTATTTTAGGCCGTGTTCATTGGAAACCCTCCCCTAAACCGCTCAGAGCTCCTTCCTCCTCCCCCAATCTTTCTGGACTCATTCGCCGTTCCATGTCCTGTCCACGCTCCATATCCTCTCTGACTGCGCAATCACCTACCAACGAGACCAGACGGCCAAAAACAGCCACTCACATGGCTAATGTCCCGACTGCAGCCATCCAAACAGTGGCAACCATGACGCCCATGACTCTAGTGCGACCGCACACGGCATCTCGCTCCCAATCGCTCAGTCGCAACAGCTCTGCAAACAGAGTTCCACACAGCTGCAGTCTGGGTGCCATTCACCCCAGTTCGGCAAGTGTTGCATCTCTCTCACAGAGTACACACATAGGATATGTTCAGAATGATGTACCTCCATATTACACTGCTGTATACTTTGCACAGTATGCTACATTTTGGTATGGGATTTTCAGTTTGACAAATGAATTGGAAGCCATATCAGCCATTATTTTTCTTTCATATGTGTCCATGTTTATAGTGAGTCATTATTTGAATGGACTGACAATTTTAAAGGAATAGTTCTCCCAAAAATGAAAATTCTCTCATCATTTACTCACCCTCATGTCACCCCAGATGTGTATGTCTTTCTTCTGCTGAACATAGATTTGTAGAATCTCTGTAGGTCTGTAGGTCCATACAATGCAAGTGAATGGTGACCAAAATTTAGAAATGTCAAAAAGCACATAAAGGCAGCATAAAAGTAATCCATATTCCAGTGGTTAAATCCATGTCTTCAGAAGCGATATGATAGGTGTGGGTGAAAAACAGATCAATATTTAAGTCCTTTTTTACTAAAAATTCTCCTCCATGCCTAGTAGGTTGCGAAATACACAAAGAATGTGAATTGCCAAAAACAAAAGAAGAATGTGAAAGTGAAAGTGGAGATTGATTGTAAAAAAGGACTAAAATATTGAACTGTTTCTCACACCAACATATCAAATCGTAATAGACGCAGGTACTGTACCATTGTGTATGATGTCAAAAATACGTTGCATCACAAATTATGTAAAAACAAATACTCAAATTCCAACTGAAACACATAAGAAAAGTTTATAATTAGTTTTCAAACCACAGAATTCTACATACTATTTTAAATTAAAAAAAAATAGTATGCAGTTTACGGTAATTATACTGTATATTACACAGTGTGTAGTAATCTGCACACTAGTACTCCATTCTGAACATAGCTGTACTCCTCTCTCTCTCTCTCTCTCTCTCTCTCTCTCTCTCTCTCTCATTCACTCTCTTACACACACACTCACACAATCAAATACACACAGACCTACACAGATGCATCTATCGTTTTCTTTACCTGAGATGTCCTCTAGAGAGGTCTGAACAGATGTTCACAAAGATGGGCTGATTTAGTGAAGATCTGGCAACTCTCCTTCTGTAAAAATTACAAATATCATTTTTATTTTCCCATCGTCGTCCTGAGTCGATCCAATCCGTCAAACAATACAGATTTACCACACATACTTTCACAATCACTCACACTTGTATATTTTCGTACTCTGTCTCCCTCTGACAGTTTCACTTCCACTCTCAGAGTTTTACATCCGCTCGCACACTCGTTCTGGGCGCGCCTCGGAGAGAGAAATCTGTCTTATTTGTGGAAAAATTCAGAGTAAAGTTAAACTGGGCCTTTATTTACGGGCACATACGTCTCATGAATGCTTGCGCTCCCCCTTGTTAAAACTCTCATTAAGTAATATTAATCAGAAAATACACACACACTACTGCGGTTTTGTTTTATGCTGTTTAATGAGACTTTAGCTTGTGTTTAGTAAAATGGTCTACAAAAGCTACATGCTCTGTTCACAGTGATTGGATGTAGGCTGCATAAGCATATGTGTTCTTAGTGTAAAATCATTCTAATTATAATACTTGTGCTGTTTGCAATGCTTTGGGCTCTGCTATGCCTATGTATGATACATTCTGTCTTTAGAAATGTTTTGCTCAATCCATGTAGTCTCTGATGGGTAAATGTCACGAAATGCTGTCCAGGTCATAACACTGCCAGTTTGGACACGCCTGCATGTACGCATTCTTTCTTATAACTATTTACACCTTTTCAAAAAATGGTGAAAACACTTTACAATAAGGCTCCATTTGGTAACATTAGTGAACAATAGGTCTACAGCATTTATTAATCTCAGTTAATATAAATTTCAACATATACTAATACTGTACATTTTTTTAAATTAAAAATAAAGGAAAAATGTATTTGTTAAAATTACAACGAAACATGAACTGCCAATGAACAGTTGTATTTATGTTAACTAACATTAAAAAAATATATTTGTTTTGTTGTAAATAATATATTTTAATTGTTTGTTTGTGATATCTATGCATTAATTTATGTTAATGAATGGAACCTTAGTGTAAAGTGTTACCTTACATTAATAGTATATATATATATATATATACCCTGTATATGTGTGTGTGTGTGTGTGTGTGTTGTGTGTGTATATATATACACATACACTCACTGACTGCTTTATTAGGAACACTATGGTCCTAATAAAGTGCCCAATGTGGTGTTCTATTGTTGTAGACCATCTGCCTCAAGGTTCGACGTGTTGTTCATTCTGAGATGCTTTTCTGCTCACTACAAGTTTAAAGAGCGGTTATCTGAGTTACTCTAGCCTTTCTGTCAGCTCGAACCAGTCTGGCCATTCTCCCTTGACCTCTCTTATCAACAAGGCCTTTCCGTCTACAGAACTGCCATTCACTGGATGTTTAGTTTTTTTTTTGCACCATTCTGAGTAAACTCTAGAGACTGTTGTGTGTGAAAATCCCAGGAGATCAGCAGTTACAGAGATGCTCAAACCAGCCTGTCTGGCACCAACAATCATGCCACAGTCGAAATAGCTGATTAAATATTTTCCCCATTATTATGGTTGATGTGACTATTAACTAAAGCTTCTGACCCGTATTTGCATGATATATATATATATATATATATATACCCAAATTAAACAAATAAATCTCCTTGAAAATATTACAGTAGTGCTGTACAATATACAGTATTTAATATTAAAATAAAAAACAACCATCATAATGCTTCATTCCCTAATGTTTCACTCACCCATCTTTGTTGTCAGATCAAAGAGGATAAAAGGCAATGCCTAAGTGCAATGTGAGAGGAATTTTGCTCTAAAGATCCTAAAAAGTCCCTAAAAAAACAGACTTTATCAAGTTGATTTTCCTTAAAGGTAAGACCTTTTTGGCATGCCCTCCATGGCATTAGTTGTATGTGATTTTAATAAGTATTGGATTTTAAAGTGCATTTATTGCCATAGGCAATTGCCTCAATATCAGCAGTTGTGGGAAATACCTAAAACCATGCAATGCAAATTTATGGTCTCTACTGAAATTCATTTACAGTATCTTCTCTATAAAAATGATTCTGAATATTGCTGATCATAAAAAAAATGTGTTTCCTAAATAAACACATTTTCATTATTACTATTAGCCTGTTTACCACCCAGCTGCATAAAGATAAACACCGGAGAGAGTAAATGAGTTTGTGTGTCATGTAACATTTTGAAGGCATCAGACAGTCACAGCATGGATCGATCTATTCTATTTATGCACTACACCCATATTTGAATCAATAATAAATAATACTACTACTAATATTAATAACAGATGTATTAGATATCTATGGTGAAACCTATGGTGGACCACATGAATCCTGATATTCCTGGTAAAACATTCCAACCCTGATTTCTCCCCAAAAAAAATCAAAAGAAAAAAGGAAGACATAACATTTATTCATAAAGAAAATTGTGTATTTTAGGATTTTTTCCATTGCCATAATGATAATGTTTGGGGAAATGTGCTTATCTGTTTGGAAATAACGTCAAAGTTCCAAAAAGAAAAAAGAAACATTTTCGCTGAAGCAAATTGCGTTTGTCTTTTCTTTTGATTTTAGTATGAAATATCACCTGGTTATGGTCTTGTCAAGTTTTGTGAGGTTCACCTTTAAAGAGTTTCTCAGCTCTGATAAGCCTGTATAGTCTGTATATTATCTGTATAAAGCTTTTTTTCATTTTTGTAAAGCCTTATTTCAGAAAGTAGAGATTAGAGCACTGTTTTTTCCATGCTGTTCCCTCTCACACAGAGCAGTCAGCTGCCATATGAACACACTGCTGCGATGTCTTCCAGCAAGACTGTGAGAGGCCGAAACGAACCTGATGACTGCAGAGAAAAGACACCGTTCTCTCATTCATCTTATTGTGTGGGTTCTTTGCATGTGCGTGTGCAGGGGGAGACTCAGCTGAGTAAAGAGCAGGAAGCCGAGCTGATGCAGCAGACGCTGACTGCACTCGGGGAGATGCGGATTCGTTACCCGGGGAAGAGCGAAGAGGAGGCCGAGGCTGTGCTGGACGAGGTGAGATACGCTGCTTACAAAAAGCAGTCGGTCAGGGCGGGCGGACCGGCTGCTCACCTCCCCTCGTTCCCCAAACTAATTTGAGGATGGCCGAACTCGCCAGGTTCCCAAAGTCTCTTGTTGGATGTAGAGTCATTATCCATCCACCTGTATGCTTAATGAGAGCCATTAGCTGTCTGCGCAGAAACACAGCTGGCCGACAGCACTTGTTTAAGACACTCTCAAGCATTCATGGATCTGGCATATGTTTTCACATTAACAATCACAGGGTAAACACAGTGTTTAACTGGAGAAATCACAATCAAATGATGCCCCTTTATTAGTGGAGCTGTGGAAATTAGGAATTAGAATACATTGGCAGTGTTGAATGTGGAAGCTTGTAATTAATATTTTTCAATGTACCGGTCTAATTCACAGTCTAAATTTGTAATCATATGTTCATATTCTGAACACATTTTTTCTCATATAATGAAAGTGTATATATATATATATATATATATTGGGTTGTCAGTCTCAAAAAGACAAGAAAGCACCATAAAAGAGTCTTTAAAAGTGTGCCATACGACTCATACACTATATTCCAAATCTTACCTATAACTTTGTGTGAGGAACAAATTTAAAGGGATAGTTCACCCAAAAATTCAATTTAATTCTCTCATCATTTACTCACACTCATGCAACCCAGATTTGTATGACTTTCTTTCTTCAGCAGAACACAAATGAAGATTTTTAGAAGAATATCTCAGCTCTGTAGGTCCATACAATTCAAGTGAATGGTGATCAATTGTAGATAAAAAAAAATCACACAACAGAATCATAGAAGTAATATGAATCCAGATGCAATATAATAGGTGTGGTTGAGAAACATAATATTTCCTTTAATATCTCCATAATAAGTCCTTTTTTGTTCTAAACCTCCACTTTCACTTTTATTTCTGAAAGTCACATGTGGTGCCTGTTTAGTTTCACTTTCACAAGTGAAAGTTAAAGTGGAGATTTAGAGTAAAAAAGGATTTAAATATTTTGTTTCTCAACCACACCTTTTATATTGCCTCTGAAGACATGGTTTTAAACACTGGATTCATATTACTTCTGTTTCTGTTGTGTGATTTTTTTTTTATCTACAATTGATCACCATTCACGTGCATTGTATGGACCTACAGAGCTGAGATATTCTTCTAAAAATCTTAATTTGTGTTCTGCTGAAGAAAGAAAGTCATACACATCTGATATTGCATGAGGGTGAGTAAATGATAAGAGAATTGACATTTTTGGTGAGCTATCCATTGAAGTTGTTATTCTTTTGCTTTCTGTATGCTGTTAACCTCTGACCGGATCAATGAGTCAATGAACCCGAGAGCCGGATCAGTCCGATTCATGATCAAATCATTCAGACTGGTTTTGTAAACTGGTCAAATTATTCATAAAAAAGATATTATTCAAAAGAACGACTCTTTTACAAATCGGACATTACTTCTTTTGTCATGAATCTGCCAAGGAGAGCTAGGGCAGATATCAAGATTTTGAGTGAATAACGATTTAAAGAGCTATCATATGTATTTAGAAGACTTTGAATATAGCACATGTGTCACGTGGTCCATTTCTATGATGGTTTATATTATTATGTTGTCATTATGGAGCTTTCATTATATATATATAAAGAAAAGTGAACAGGATATTATTTAAAAATTCACTTTTGTGAACCATTCCTTAAACAAACACATAAACACTGTGTTTAACAAATAGCTGAAGTGAACAGTCACTATTAGCAGAGCTGTGTAAATAGAGAAATTCTAATATTTTTGCAGTGTTGCAAATGAATGCTTCTCATTAATGTTTCTCAGTGATTCGTTCTAATTTATTATCTAAATGAGTTATTAATGATTTATCCAGGAAGATAAATGATGATGGCTATATTGATGCCATCATTTCGAACTCTAAACATAGACATAGTCCATTGACTCACATGTGTGAGAATGTATTCACCAGAAGCAGCATTCAGAGGTGCGTGCTGAGCCAAGGAGACTCACGAGCAGAGCGAATATATTTTATTGATCATGTAAATGATGTAAATATACTCAAACATTCAGATCAATGCTCCAACATGTTAAAAATTAATATGATATGGAGAGGACCCATGTGAATGCACTGTTCTTATTCAAGGTCCTTGAATAGAGAGGCCTGCAGCAAGGTGATAGATAGAACGGCGAAAAGACTGATAGGTAGGTAGGTATGTACAGGGCTCAACAATAAGGATGGCCTACTGGTTAGGGCCAGTGTGAGAGAGTTTATTACAATTATAGTTCCAGTTGATAGAACTATAATTTGCCCCATACACAATAAATTATGCATCCGTTTTTATCAGTGCCCTGGTTTGTGTGGTATTGAACATAGCAAATTCTGCCGATTTCACCTTGTCACCAAAGTATTAGTATTTAGGTGTCTAACATAGATGAGGTTTAGAATCATAGAATTGGAATTGGTTTAAAATCATAATCTACTATATTATATTATGTAAAATATATAATGTAATATATTACTATATTATAAGCTACTATATAAATGTATTATAAAAGTGATATAGTAATGTTTTGCATCATATGCCATAATTTTCCAGCAAAAGCATGTTTATTTATTTATTTGTTAAAGAAAGCTAAAATCTAATGAAAAATATTAATATTTTTTAAAATAGATATTCAAAAATACATGGCTACATACATTGAGATGGATGGATGGATGGATGGATGGATGGATGGATAGATAGATACGTACGTAATTATAATAATTGTCCATGTTACAGTGACACAAAATATATTTAATTTGCTCCCTCAGATTCTGAACAACTGGAAATACCATAAACCAAAAGTGGCGTCTTACTGGCTGGTGAAGTTAGATGCTACCAAACAGCGGAAGGTGAGTGGACAAAGAGTGGAAAGAAAATGTAAATATTTAAATTATTGTTTGATCAGCAAGAGATGCAGGTGACCAAAATGTGTGGTGTATGGGGAAAAGAAGAACCAAACAGATATAAATGCTTATTGATTTAAAATAGTCTTGGTAAAATGGCATTTTTACAGTATCTGTCTTTATTGAACAGAAATGATGAAACAAAATGTAACAGTTCAAAGGCACTGAATTTAGCAAAATGAACGACAGGTGATTTCAGCAGGTTACAGTTGTTTTGATTTGAAACAGTAGGGTGGGCATGATGGACTGTTTAAATGAGGGATTGTCTCGTTCCACGAACTTATTAGCTGAAGTTTGAGGGATCAGTCAGAAAGAGCTTCACACAAGGCCATTAAATCAGCCATATTGTTGAAAGTCACATCACAGATGTCGATGAGCAGAATAGAGTGAGGGAGCTGGAGAGGAAGATGGGCAAAAACTGTTTCAGGAAAAATGTCATTAATCTTGTCATTCTTCTTCCAAATTTTAGTTTGCACTCGGGGTGTGAATCAGCAGGGACCTGGAAATGCATAATTGTATCGATAATGTGGCAATATTGCGTTTCTTTAGTTTTTGTGTATTGTGATACAAAACTGTGATGTATTGCAATATTGTTTTTCATTTATCTTCATTGCTCTTCGCATAACAACAATTTCCAGCTTCATCGTAGAGCCTTAGCAATAGCAGTTGAATAGCAATAGAGCAAAAGTGCATCAGTATCATTAAAAATACAACAACATGAGAGAATAGTGTACCTTGGTTCCTGTTTATCATAGCATGAAAACCTCATGATTCTTACACATTAACAAGTTATAAACCTGTATTCTTATCTCATTCTAAGTTGGTCGAATATAAATAGTTGAATGTTTGGCTTCTCACAGACAATATTTTACAGGTAAAATATTGCAGTACTATGATATTTGTGTGTATTTTTATGTCTCCTATATCTCTCACCATTGCATGTGTTCTTTCTTTTATGTTTACTTACACTGAAAAGAGAATATAATAAAGGATCAGTTTTGGAGAGTAACTAACTACAACCCCAATTCTAAAAAAGTTGGGACAGTATGAAAAATGCTAATAAAATCAAAAATGTGTGATTTGTAAATTATATTCATCCTTTGATATATTGAAAGCACCAGAGCTACACATAATATGATGTTTTACCATGTGAATTACATTATTTTTAAAAAAATCAGTTGATTGCAACACACTCCAAACAAGTTGGGGCTTTCGAGTGTTTACCACTGTCTAACATCACCATTTCTTCTAATAATACTTATTAAGCATTTAGGCACTGAAGACACATGCTTGTTAAGTTTAGAAAGTGGAATTTTCCACCATTCATCCATTATGTAGGCCTTTAGCAGCACAATTGTACGGGGTCTTCATTGCCTTCTAATGTGCTTCATAATACGCCACACATTCTCAATCGGAGATGGTCAGGACTGCAGGCAGGCAAATCTAGCACCCACACTCCCTGCTTACACAGTCATGCACTTAAAATCCAGGCAGTATGTGGTTTGAAGTTGTCCTGCTGGAAAATGCAAGGACATCCCTGGAAAAGACGGCGCTGGATGGCAGTATATGTTGCTCCAAAATTTTTACACATCTGTTCTCACAGATGTGCCAGTTACCCATGCCATGGCACTGACACACCCCTGGCCCATACAGACACTGGCTTTTGGACCTGACGCTAATAACAGCATGAATGGTCCTATTACTTTTTGGCCCGGAGAACACAATGGCTGTGTTTTTCAAAAAAACTTTTTGAAATGTGGACTCTTTGGACCAAAAAACACAATTCCGCTGTTCTACTTTCCATCTAAGATGAGACCAAGCCCAAATAAGTCAGCAGCGCTTCTGTACATTGTTGATGTATAGCTTCTGCTTTGCATAGTAAATTCTTAACTTGCATCTGTGGATGTAGCAACGAATGGTGTTGTCTAACAAAGGTTTACTAAAGTAATCCCAAGCCCATGTTCATGATATCCATTATAGATTATTTATGTTTTTTAAGACGGTGATGTCAACATTTTACCAGATTCCTTGAATCTTTTTACTATAATGTGAACTGTAGAGGGTGAAATGCCCAAAATCCTTCCAATTAGTCTTTGGGGAACATTGCTCTCAAAGTGCTAGATTATTTGCAGAAAAATCTTTAGCAAATTGATAAGTCTTGAATGATCCATGCTCTTGAAAGACTTGGCTGTTATACAGTATACAGTACTTTGACACAATTGCTTCACCTTTTTAACATCTCCTGTTTCACATTGCCTTGTTATTTCAACTCGTCAAATTGTTATTAGTCTTAAATTGCCCCTGTCTCAACTTTTTTGGAGCATCATCTGATTTAAACAAAAAAACACTAAAAGGTAAAACATCATATTATGTGTAGCTGTGATGCTATAAATATATCAAAGGATGAATATAATTTACAAATCACTCATTTTTGTTTTTATTAGCATTTTTCATACTGTCCCAACTTTTTCGGAATTGAGGTTGTAAAATTAAGCAAAAAACACGTAATTAACACTTAAATGCATGGGTGTTTTGGCAATCAGCGTTCTGTTGGTGTTTATTTTGGGAAAATGGCTGTCTGACTCCTCAATAATCAGCCTATTACAAGACTACTTGCCAAATAATTGGACATCAACATTGGTTTGTGTTGAAATTGTTCAATTTTATGAGAAGAAAGAAATCACTGAACAGCTGAAATCAACCTCTGGTTTGCGTCTGAGTTCTGTTGGTGTTTACTTTGTAAAATTGACCGTCTGACTCCTCAATATTCAGTCTATTACAAGACTACTTGCCAAATTAACAAATAATTGGACATGAAACATTGAGTTGCACTGAAATTATGTAATTATATGACAAGAAATAAATCACTGAACAACTGAAATTCACTTCAGGTTTGCATCAGAGTTCTGTTGGTGTTTACTTTGTGAAAATGAACATCTGACTCCTCAATATTCAGCCTATTACAAGACTAATTGCCAATTAAATAAATGCACATGAAATTTTATTAGCTTACTGTTAGAGTTGAAGTTGAAGAAATAAAAGGGAATTTATTAAATACAAACTAAAGGGAAAAACTCAACCAAATCTCCCACAAGAGGGAAAACAAACATAAACAATCCCGTAGGGGAAAACAAACAATTCAGGGCTGAGGCAGAGGGAAACAGGGAACCAACCAGACAGGGATGGGATGAGGAACAAACAAGACCGACCGACTACACTGGATAACACAAGACACACAAGACTGGAAACAAGACGAACTGGCACTGGACAGCAAACATGAGGAGACTAAAATAGGGAGAGAAATCAAACAGGTTAACAGGGGACAGGTGAGTTAAATTAATTAATAATAAGCAAACAAGGAGGCGGGGTATGAAGTAAGACAGAGAGACACGCGTGATACAGAAGCAAAACAAAGCCACGTGCTCCCATAAGACAACAAAACACCCGAATGGCATGAGCGCACATCGCCAAGACAGTAAGGCAATGTACGCCCCTGCCAACCAACAAACAAAACGAGAGAATGCGTAGCAACAGCAAACAAAGCGATGCCACACATTCTCACTGTAAGAGGAGGCGGCGAGAACTGGCTTAACAATGTAAATAATATTTAAATAAATAAAAGGTTTAATAAACTTATGAAATAAAATAAAGGTATTGTCAACTTTATATTTTCAATGACGTGGGTTACTTTAAAACAAGTAGCTTGCTAAACTACATTAAATTATTTATAGCTTGGCAAACGACACTTTCAAAATAGCTTTAACAACACTGTAACAACTTGAACAACATTTCCTCTGTCACAGTGTAGTTATTTATTTTGTCACTTTCTGTCAATCTTGTATTTCATTCACTGTTCAATTGATCTTCGTTTGAAGGTTTTGGACATTGTTCATACCAACATCCGCTTGGTGCTGCAGAGGATCTGGAGCGAGCCTGATATGGAGAGTCTACGTCTCTATCGCCTTTTCAATCGTGTGTTTAACCGTCTACTCTGGAGCCATGGTCAGGGGCTCTGGAACTGCCTGTCCAGCTCTGGGTAAGACACTTACCTTCAGCGACATGATATAAAAATTGTCCTCATCTTCTTCCTCACATTCCTGGTCTTACATTTCAGTTTTTTTTCTCATTGAATATTCCGTTTTACCCAGAAACGTGCCATATTGCGGAGATAAATTGGGTTGCAAGCTGCCTTGAAGGTGTAATCAGTAAATGTACATACCGTAATTTCCGGACTATTGAGCGCACCTGAATATAAGCCGCACCCACTGAATTAAAAAAAATATATTATTTTGAACATAAATAAGCCGCACCTGTCTATAAGCCGCAGGTGCCTACCTGTACATTGAAACAAATGAACTTTACACAGGCTTTAACGAAACACGGCTTGTAACAAAAATAAATAGGCTTTAACGAAACACGGTGTGGCAGCGGGGGCGTAGTCAAGCGCCAGTCCGGGAGAGAAAAGCGGTAAGGGCGCTTACATCAAGTGCTGAAAACTGTCACACTGGTGCCAGTGTGACAGTTTTCCCAAGAAGGACACGTGAAGCAGGGCACTTGACGTTACAGGTAAGGCTTTTAATGGCCACAGCAATGTTTACAATCAATTTTATAAAGTTTCTCAATTCTTGGACTTCTATGTGCCAACACTAGACTGACGTGTGTCACTCTCTCACACTCTCTCTGCTGCCTTTTTATGCCGCTCTCCCCATGCTTACTGAAATTAGACATAGGTGTTAGACATTAGCTCAGGTGTAAGCGCCCTTACCGCTTTTCTCTCCCGGACGGGCGCTTGACCACGCCCCCGCTGCCACACACGGCTTGTAATAAAAAATTAGCAGTAAACAGTAGCCTAGCAAGAAAGTCATTGGTCACTATCTTCCTCCTCTTGTGCACAAGAAACCACTGAAGTCATCTCCTTCGGTGTCGGAGTTGAATAGCCTCAGCTTTAGTTGTCTATTTGCACTGAGTCAATTCCTCACGGTGCTGTTTCCAACGTCTTATCATCGACTCATTAAGACCAAACTACAGCCAGATCAATCGCCTTCAACTTGAAAGCTGCATCATATGCATTTCTCCGTGTCTTAAGGGTGACAAAATGACTACCGTAATCAGAATGATGGGAAGTTTGAGCTTGCTCGATTTAATCTAAACAGTAAACAAAACTTAACTCGTTCGGCAATTTCATTGGTCTAATGAAAGCTTCATGCTGCCAAAAATCTGAGCACGTCACAGAATGTTTTTTTTTTTTTTTTTTAATAACATTTGAAAGTGGGAAAAATCCATATATTAGCCGCATCGTTGTTTAAGCCGCGAGGTTCAAAGCATGGGAAAAAAGTTGCGGCTTATAGTCCGGAAATTACAGTATGTATAAAAAATAAACTTATGTATAAAATCATGACCACTAACATGAGATGACTCTAGATGTAGAGCAGCCATTTTAGAATCACATGACCAGCTGAATACTACTCACTTAAACTCAGTAACCATCTTGTTATTGGACACTTCCACTCTTGGATTAAATTAATCATGGCTGATAGTGACTAGTGAATTACTACAAAGGCATCTGTAACTGAAAACATTTGATTTTGAATGATGCTGCATCCACACAACTAGGTGTCACTTTAAGTCCAAGATGACACAAACAAAAGTTACAACTTTGCACCTTTAAGCTCGTGCCATTGATTGTGCCAGTGTTGCTTTGTCAGGGTGGTGGGGATACTCAAACAAATGAGCACCACAAAGCCAAAGTGTTTACACTTTTCGTGGAGATCAACCTATGAGTTGTTTACTTATAGAAGAAGTATTATAACACACTTTAGCTTTATGGGCCTGTAGACTCGAACAGAACCCTGGCAATGGAAAATTGCCTCTTTTTTTTCTTGATTGACAGGATTTTAAAAGTCTTGATACAGACGTTCACTTCCTTGGAGGTACACGTATAGAAACATAGAGGCTTGCTGTTATAAAACACATATATTCACACATGCTGTGATTTTATCAGCTCTAAGAGCAAACAGCAGGGTTCTCTTATTGATCACCTCTGTCCCTCTAGTCATTGCAGGGGGCTTCTCAGGGGCTTTGTACAGCCCACTCAGTCTTGTAATTGCCACAGAGCAAAGATGTTATATAGCCAGCTTAGACCATTCAGAGTTGATGAGAGCGAACGCAGCTCTGGAGAATCAGAGGCAATGCCCGCGGCCCATGCTGTTTACGTTTAATCAGGGAGAGCCATGTACACGGGTGGCCCGTGAGATGTTAGCACAGCAAGGAGATAACAGTGGGAGAGAACTGTAGAGCCTCCCTGCCTGTAATGTACAATTCAAATGCTCAGATGGTACATTTCATCATCTCTACAATCAAACAAACCTCCTCTCCCATGCCAAGGCGAGACATTTTATCGCTACGATTCTCAAATTGAGTCATATGAATGAGAATCAACTTTTACGGGCACTTTGGTTCCAGGATATACAAAAATTTTACAAATACATAATAAATACTGTAAAATATTAAGTACAACCCCAATTGTATATTGAAAAAAATAATTAATAAAATAAAATAATGATAGGGTAAGGTAAAACATAAATGTATGTGTTGTTGTTGTGCTTTCAATATAGCACAGGTTGAATCAGATTGACAAATCCCTACTTTTTGTTTTTGTTCTTTTGAGCCGATTCTCAACAAGTAATGGTCGAGCTGGTTCACAAAATCGAACTGAATAAAATTTTTGTTTCGGGTTGGTGACACAAGACGCACAGCTAAAGTACTTGTACTGGTAATAACCGAATGAGCCGTTCCCTCTGACTGTCGAAGTTTGCTGAGCATTACCGAAGACATGCAATGTGTTGAGATGAAAATGGCAGTAGCCAAATAAAACACGAATAAACCTACAGGTGTTTGTTTCTGTGCTATTTATGAATTAGTTAAAAATATATATATTTGTAAATGAAGGTCTCAAGACTTAAAGGGTCAAAAATGAAAATTATCCCATAATTTACTCACCCTCAAGACATCCTAGTTGTATAAGACTTTCTTCTTTCAGCCAAACACAAACGGAGTTATATTAAAAAATATCCTGGCTCTTCCAAGCTTTATAATGGGAGTGAATGGTACCTTAGAATTTGAAGCCCAAAAAAGCACATCCATCCATCAAAAACGTAATCCATACTGCTACAGGGGGTTAATAAAGGCCTTCTGAAGTGAAACGATGCATTTTGTAAGAAAAATATCCATATTTACGGCCATCTGCACGTTCACGAGAGAGTCCAGTTCCGGCGTATGACGTAGGTGTAGTGTAAGAGCAGATGATAGAGGTAGCCAGTGATTTATAATTTATAAAGTTATAAATATGGATATTTTTCTTACAAAAACGCATCGCTTCGCTTCTGAAGGCCTTTATGAACCCCCTGGAGCCGTATGGATTACTTTTTTGATGGATGGATGCGCTTTGATGGAAGTCATGTACACCTAGGATGGCTTGAGGGTGAGTAAATTATGGGATTATTTTCATTTTTGGATGAACTAACCCTTTAAGTAGGCATTTTTACTTGAGGATGTTACTAATACAAATTATTAATAATATATTGGTTTTCCAGTTGTTTGTATTTTTTAATTAGACTTAATGAATTGTGTAGCTAACTGTGATTTTCAAGAAATCTGAATTTCATTAACTTATATATCGGTAACAACATACTAAAATTATGCTAAATGCACACGACTATTAGCCCGAGAATGAGTTTGAAATGAATGAGTTGGACTTACAGGCTAGATGGCTCTTATATGTAACTAAACCAAAGAACCTGTTTGAATTAAACAAATCAAACCTACAGGCAGAATCGAAAGTCAGCTTTTCTGGCGTGTCCGACTCACGTCACCAGTGACATAAATGAGCCTGGAGCGAAATGTCATATGCTTTAATAACAAACAAAACATACTGGAAATATGCTTATGACTAGTTTTATTAAATACATATTTTATTAAAACAGGCAAAATGTTTCAGTCGAGAGATGTAAATATATTTTACTATCGTTTATTGTGCATGCAGATTATATTTTAAATTGTTATAAACTGAATCATGGTTTTTGGTGAGTTTATTAAGAGTAGTTTATTCTCTTTATATGCTTTAGACAACATATTGCATTTGTGTATTAGTGTCTGTTGTGTGCTTTAGGTGCAAAACTTTAATGTAGGAAACTTATCCAAGATGTGGCCCTTTGACTTCCATTGTAAGTGCCTCACTGTAACCTCGAGTTTCCTTTTCTTTTTTTTTTTTTAAAGAAAACGATGGCCAAATTGAAATTATTTTTGGTAATCAATCTTTCTGGTTTGCGCCCATCAAGTTCCAAATGAAAAGAGAAAATTTTCAACTGAGATGAAATATTTTATATTTAAAAAATGTTTAATTAATGGGATTATTCACAAAATTGCATTACCGCGTGGCTATTTAATCTGCAACACATTTTTCATCACATTTCCAGCAAAAATAACAATATTGTGATATACCATCACTGTGATATAAATTAACTCTGTTATATAAGATTTTGATCATATTGCCTACCCCTATGCTTTAGTATGCATCATATGTGTGTGTCTTCTCCCAGCAGGTCGTCGTGGGAGAGCATCTTCAATAAGAGTAGTGAGGTGTTGTCTGTGCAGGAGCTGAGATGCTGTCAGCATGTCGTACAGCTCTGTAGAGACTGTCTACTCGTGGTCTACAAATTTGTAGCTGACTCCCGTGGTTCGCTCAGTGGACTCAGCCCAGACTGGGATGACACAAGGTAGAGGTACCCTCCATTGGTTGAGTTCATGAGAATTCTTCTAAAATCTCATTACGTCAGAAGTATTCACACTGCAGAACTGTATTCAGTATTAAAGTCCAAAGATTTAATCAAGAAAAGTGATTTATTGTTAGATCTTGCAAAACATCCTCAGTCAAAGCGGGGGACACCTTTTTAACATCTAAATCATGAATGTCAAACTCATTTTAGGTGAAAGACATTTTATTTATTTATTTGTTAATCCAAGCAGAGTGCATACACAACACATGCTCTTGTAAAGTCTAGAATTAACTTACTGCTGCTTTAATAACCAATATTTGTGTTTGTAAAGAAGTCAATAGAAAGGAGGAGGCGAGAACCGGCTTTTGAATATAAATAATATTTTAATAATAAACTAAAACAAAAGGACAAACACACACATGACAGACATGTCCGTAAACTATCTCTCTCTCCCGCACGATCCTCTGCAGTCGACCTTTATCCCTCTCGAAGGCTTGATTAGCCTAATACGGGACCGGGTGTGTAGGATCACGACCCGGCCCCGCCCTCCGCACTGCCACAGTGTTAAACAAAGGGAGCTAAAGGAATTTAATTATTTCATTCACCAGAGTGATATATTGGCCTTGTACCAAATTGGTGATTTGGGAAATAAGGGAATATTTACCAAACAATTAATTTAAAAAAGATAAAACCACTGACTGCGGCTGGATAACTTTATCTTTATGAAGGCATATAAAACCAAACATTAACACAAAGTTAGGCCAATAAATTTATATTACAGGCCTGCATCTCAGTTAAGCTTCAACAGCATCAAATCAGTATTATTAATTTAATCCTATTATATCTGTTAAAGGAATATTCTGGGTTCAATACAAGTTAAGCTCAGTTGACAGCATATTGTGGCATAATGTTGATTACCACAAAAATTTACAAAAATTACAAATTAGAATGTAAAACTATTAAAAAGAAACTGACCTGAGACACAGACACCTTTCTTGTGAGCTGTTTGACAGCCCTAACATTGGCTGTTGAGTGCCATGTTACACAGATGTAACATTTGCCCTTACATTTGTCTGCTGGATGGCTCTCATCCTGTGATTTTACCCCAAACCTGGTTTTGGATCACTCTTTTCCCCCATATCTCCAGTACAGGTGAAACTCGAAAAATTAGAATATCGTGCAAAAGTTCATTAATTTCAGTAATTCAACTTAAAAGGTGAAACTAATATATTATATAGACTCATTACAAGCAAAGTAAGATATTTCAAGCCTTTATTTGATATAATTTTGATGATTATGGCTTACAGCTTATGAAAACCCCAAATTCAGAATCTCAGATAATTAGAATATTACATGAAATCAATAAAAAAAAGGATTTTAAATACAGAAATGTCGGCCCTCTGAAAAGTATAATCATGCATATGTACTCAGTACTTGGTTTGGGCCCCTTTGCATTAATTACTGCCTCAATGCGCGTGGCATGGATGCTATCAGCCTGTGGCACTGCTGAGGTGTTATGGAAGACCAAGATGCTTCAATAGCGGCCTTCAGCTCTTCTGCATTGTTTGGTCTCATGTCTCTCATCTTTCTCTTGGCAATGCCCCATAGATTCTCTATGGGGTTCAGGTCAGGCGAGTTTGCTGGCCAATCAAGCACAGTAATACCATGGTCATTGAACCAGGTTTTGGTACTTTTGGCAGTGTGGGCAGGTGCCAAGTCCTGCTGGAAAATGAAGTCAGCATCTCCATAAAGCTTGTCTGCTGAAGGAAGCATGAAGTGCTCTAAAATGTCCGGTAGACGGCTGTGTTGACTCTGGACTTAATAAAGCACAGTGGACCAACACCAGCCGATGACATGGCTCCCCAAACCAACACAGACTGTGGAAACTTCACACTGGACTTCAAGCATCTTGGATTGTGTGCCTCTCCATTCTTCCTCCAGACTCTGGGACCTTGGTTTCCAAATGAGATGCAAAATTTGCTCTCATCAGAAAAGAGGACTTTGGACCACTGAGCAACAGACCAGTTCTTTTTTTCTTTAGCCCAGGTAAAACGTTTGACATTTGAAGCCCATGTCCAGGACCCGTCTGTGTGTGGTGGCTCTTGATGCAGTAACTCCAACCTCAGTCCACTCCTTGTGAAGCTCCCACACACATTTGAATGGCCTTTTCCTGACAATCCTCTCCAGGCTACGGTCATCCCTGCTGCTTGTGCACCTTTTTCTTCCACACTTTTCCCTTCCACTTAACTTTCTATTAATGTGCTTTGATACAGCACTTTGAGAACATCCAACTTCTTTTGCAATTACCTTTTGAGGCTTTCCCTCCTTGTGGAGGGTGTCAATGATGGTATTCTGCACAACTGTCAGGTCAGCAGTCTTCCCCATGATTGTGAATTCAACTGAACCAGACTGAGAGACCATTTAAATGCTCAGGAACCCTTTGCAGGTGTTTAGCTGATTAGAGTGTGACACTTTGAGCCTACAATACTGAACCTTTTCACAATATTCTAATTTTCTGAGATTCTGAATTTGGGGTTTTCATAAGCTGTAAGCCATAATCATCAAAATGATATCAAATAAAGGCTTGAAATATCTTACTTTGCTTGTAATGAGTCTATATAATATATTAGTTTCACCTTTTAAGTTGAATTACTGAAATTAATGAACTTTTGCACGATATTCTAATTTTTCGAGTTTCACCTGTATTTCCAACCTTTGTGCACCTGCTTGCTACTTTCTTTAGTTTCTGAACATTGTGTCCTGGAAGGGGGGTGGCCTCTGAGAAACCAGCCAATTGTTTTCGGTTTCCTCTCCACTTACCATCCAAGCCAACATGCACTCTCTCTACTCATGTTCTCTGAGGACATGCCTCATTACTGACTCAACGCTGGAACAGCCCATGGGGATCAGTTATTTTTCAGTCAGCCGGCATCTGCTTTGCCTCGTTAGGAAAATTATGCCCAAGTTAGGGTGCTTCTCATTTCTGAAATTGTGCATCCTTATTTCCTTGCCTTTCTTTCTTTCCTCACTAGCTCCTCCCTCTTAGGAAATGAGGAAAGGATCCAAAGAAAGGCTTTTTCTGTGCAGCTGCATTACACTTGAGCGCTTGACATTATATTGTTGAAATTTATTATTTGATATTTTCATAATAAAATCTAATAATTAAAAATGCATTGTTAAAATAGGTGACAATTATAGTTTATTTAAACCACAAAGGTGAAACATGAATTGAAACTGTTGTGTCAGACGTGAAGGAAAAGGATAAATTGGTTCCTCGACCAAAATGTCTTCCGCATAGCGATCTCTGTAAGCTTCCTTCATCCTTGGTCCTCGTCTCCTTGCAGTGCATTTAGATAATTGATATATTCTTCATGATGGTGGACTTTAATCGGTTTCTGGGTCACGGGCTCAAGGATGAAGGAGCGAGGAAACGAGGATCCACAATTTAGGAAATGAGAAGCACCCTAAGAGTCTCATCCTGGCTTCCTTACTCCATTCTCTTCCCCTGCTTCCTGTCTGGATTCTTCAGGTGATTGTCCTTTCAACTAAAGAAGTCTTGTACTTTGTACTTTTACTTTTTTAAAACAACGTTGTATTACGATTGTAATGGTGGAGAATTTTATTCAGACATTTTATTTATACACCCGGATTGAGGCGAGTCACTATGCCACCACGAGGACTTAGAGCGCACTGGGAATTGGGCATTCTACAGGTCCTTCTCAAAAAATTAGCATATTGTGATAAAGTTCATTATTTTCCATAATGTAATGATAAAAATTAAACTTTCATATATTTTAGATTCATTGCACACCAACTGAAATATTTCAGGTCTTTTATTGTTTTAATACTGATGATTTTGGCATACAGCTCATGAAAACCCAAAATTTCTATCTCAAAAAATTAGCATATCATGAAAAGGGTCTCTAAACGAGCTATTAACCTAATCATCTGAATCAACTAATTAACTCTAAACACCTGCAAAAGATTCCTGAGGCTTTTAAAAACTCCCAGCCTGTTTCATTACTCAAAACAGCAATCATGGGTAAGACTGCCGACCTGACTGCTGTCCAGAAGGCCATCATTGACACCCTCAAGCAAGAGGGTAAGACACAGAAAGAAATTTCTGAACAAATAGGCTGTTCCCAGAGTGCTGTATCAAGGCACCTCAGTGGGAAGTCTGTGGGAAGGAAAAAGTGTGGCAAAAAACGCTGCACAACGAGAAGAGGTGACCGGACCCTGAGGAAGACTGTCGAGAAGGACCGATTCCAGACCTTGGGGGACCTGCGGAAGCAGTGGACTGAGTCTGGAGTAGAAACATCCAGAGCCACTGTGCACAGGCACCAGAAACAGCGGCAGAAGCGCTTGACCTGGGCTACAGAGAAGCAGCACTGGACTGTTGCTCAGTGGTCCAAAGTACTTTTTTCGGATGAAAGCAAATTTTGCATGTCATTCGGAAATCAAGGTGCCAGAGTCTGGAGGAAGACTGGGGAGAAGGAAATGCCAAAATGCCTGAAGTCCAGTGTCAAGTACCCACAGTCAGTGATGGTCTGGGGTGCCATGTCAGCTGCTGGTGTTGGTCCACTGTGTTTTATCAAGGGCAGGGTCAATGCAGCTAGCTATCAGGAGATTTTGGAGCACTTCATGCTTCCATCTGCTGAAAAGCTTTATGGAGATGAAGATTTCATTTTTCAGCACGACCTGGCACCTGCTCACAGTGCCAAAACCACTGGTAAATGGTTTACTGACCATGGTATTACTGTGCTCAATTGGCCTGCCAACTCTCCTGACCTGAACCCCATAGAGAATCTGTGGGATATTGTGAAGAGAAAGTTGAGAGACGCAAGACCCAACACTCTGGATGAGCTTAAGGCCGCTATCGAAGCATCCTGGGCCTCCATAACACCTCAGCAGTGCCACAGGCTGATTGCCTCCATGCCACGCCGCATTGAAGCAGTCATTTCTGCAAAAGGATTCCCGACCAAGTATTGAGTGCATAACTGAACATAATTATTTAAAGGTTGACTTTTTTTGTATTAAAAACACTTATTTTATTGGTCGGATGAAATATGCTAATTTTTTGAGATAGGAATTTTGGGTTTTCATGAGCTGTATGCCAAAATCATCAGTATTAAAACAATAAAAGACATGAAATATTTCAGTTGGTGTGCAATGAATCTAAAATATATGAAAGTTTAATTTTTATCATTACATTATGGAAAATAATGAACTTTATCACAATATGCTAATTTTTTGAGAAGGACCTGTATATTGGGGAGAAATGTTTTAATGACTTCATTCTAAGTGTACGTAAACTTCTGACTTCAACTGTATATAACAGTTAAGGTAAAGGGGTAAAGTGTAAGTGGCAGGGTAAGTTAAAGGATGTCGCACACACAGGATGCATCTGGCAGATGATGTGGTCTGTTCTAAAATTAGAAGTAATTATTTTCTATGAAGGTACGTACACAACCAATATCGCTCAGCGTCTGTCGGTAGCGCACAGCAATGACCCTGGAGGCTGCTCAAAATTTTGCAGTGCCATGGAGTACAATTAACTCATAGTTTTCCATTAAATTTGACCCAAATCACAGGATCAAAGTCCTTTATCGAAGGACATAGATTGCTTACTCAAGCCATCACTGGATGAGATATTGTGTAAATGTATCTTTCATATAGCATATACAATATATTTGCAGTTGCAAGTGTCTTTTTTTGTGGTTTGACATCTTGAATGAAGCCTTTTCAAGGCTACGTAGAGAGAAATTGCATGATAAACCTCACCATTTCTAATTGTTCAGTTTGCGTAGTTACACCAGTTTCATACAGTTAAGCTGCAAACTCATCAATGACACTTTGTTCATTCTTGAAGAAGAACAAAAATCATGGTAACTTTTGTGTGTAAGGTGACTAGATTCACAACTTTGGACTGCCACCTTCACCACATCGACATGTACTTCAGTATTGAGAACAGTATATGATATATCACACCTTGTGGTCTCCCAAAGCTATTACATCAGACTACATTAAACAGAATAACTGACAGTGAATGGGAAAGCACACAAATTAGGCTTCTAATTTAAATATCGGCTGATGTTAATATTTTGATGCCTCAAAAACATATTAAGAAAATTACGTGCCGATCAATAATGCAACGTAAAAAATTAAGTAATACCTAACAAACATTACTTGTAATGCATTATTCCCAACACTGATCATATGTATTAATGGTAACAGCAACCGAGAATTGTGTTGTGATATACATAAAAACGGAACACTATAGCAGTTCTGAAACATGTCATTTAGTTTCATATGAAATATTATCAAGACGTATAACTACGGAGACCTACTGTATCTACCAAATATTTAAAAAAACGTAATACGACACTTGGTGAATGAGGAGCTATCAGTTTTCTCTCAAAGTTTTAAGCTCAGTATGGCAGATGGGTGAAAGAGTGTAGGCTTAAAACAAGCAAACAGTTGAGAGATATGTGCAGATCTCTGAGCGATTGTGTGTAATTAGTAAAGCACACACACTTTGGAAGGTTAGACAGCTGGCGTGTCTCTGGGGGCTTTGCACTGGCAGGTTTTTTCCAAGAATTGCTCAATGATCAAAAAGCCAAAGACCTGGTGCAAACTTCACAGAGGTCCAGTTAAACACTGCCTGCAGCCTGATTGTCCCTGAGTAATGGAGCTCTCTGTCATGGATGAGACTTCATTACAGGGAATTCTTCAGGGCCAAAGAGGCCCACCTCCTTATATGTTCATATTTGAATTTCATATTCCTTTGACATTTCCTTTTGTTGACCAAACTCTGCAGTCTGTAGTAGAAAATATGGTAATGAGGCTCAACACCTACACAAATGTAATTCCTGAGAACTCACCTGCCTTGGGCTCCCGGAGGAAAGAACCTGAAAACCAGGCCCGATTTTTAAAGCTTTAATGAAATGCAGGAATGATGTGAAATGTGGTTCAATATGTTGGTTTGCAACAGAGACATCAATATTCATTGTTGCTCAAAGTTTTTATGATCCATAATACCTTGGCAAAACAGGCAGTAGGACATTCCCTTTCATTATTAAACATTGGTGAATGGAACGAATGTGCAAACATGTGTTTAGTGAAGTGTGGCACCCTAGTGTACCTGCACAGATTCAAGGATGTTCTTCTTTAAAAGTTAATTTGATTCTTCCTTGGTCTCTCGAGTCTGTCTTTCTGTTGCAGGGCTCTTTAGAACAAAGTTTTTTTTACTTAGATATGGAGCAGGCCTAATTTGTTATGGCAATACTTTATTGCAGTAATAACTACAGCATTGCACTCCACTTACATTTTTACTATGATTTCAAGTAAAAGGGTCAATTATATGATTAAGGATCTATTAATTTATATAAAAATTAAAATGCAATTCATACAAACACTGACTTACAGAATACACCTTTTCTGTGATATACCATTTCTGCATTAAAATTAGTTTAGTATTTTTGTGGAGCATAACGTTTAAAATGTTCTTTTAAGTTGGTGTAACTGTCCTTTGAATGTAACAAAGAAAATGAGGCTCATTAAAATTCTGAAATTCTTTAAGAAAAACAAAAACTCTCTAAAGTAGTTTGCCATATATTTGTTTATAATTAAAATTATCAGGTAAGCATCTTATCTGTAATTATATACATAAATCAGTGTGGTATAACCAACATGAAGGAAGTAAATTTGCCTTCATGTCAAAAATGTTTAAAAACACTATATGTAAAGAAAATATAGTTCAGTCATGACAGCTCTCTTGAAAGATTTAGCATGTTAATGTGGGTATGATATGTTGATAGGATACTGGTCTTGGCAGACTGCTGCTGTAGAGCAAGTATGGAGACTTTCTTCTGCTAGAACATATGCAGACATACTGAGTTAAGCATTTGGACACGCTGCTGCACAATTAGAAAAACACAGGACATGCTGAATCAAGCATGTATGACATACTGCTGCAAAATTAGACATAAATAAAATCCCCATGTAGCACATTTAGACAAGTGAAACTGGGGAGGTGGAGGGTTTCAGAGAAACATTACAGCTTGCTGCAGTGAAGATAGAGTACATAAGTTGATTGGCTACCTGATTACATGTCAAAGGCCCAATAAGCTAACACCATGTGAGCTGATTGTCTTGACATATTACATGTGAGTGTGCTAATTTGATGTCAGATAACAAGTTCGAAGTATCTAACAGCTTGCACCATTCAGAGTTTTGTGCCTGGCCCAGTTGCATAAAAACCTTAAGTTTTTCCCATAAGTATAACACTTGAAGTAGGATTCCAACGCGCAGTAGTTCTAAGTTGCAGAATGTCATGGAATCTGACACATTTGGAACAAAAATTAATGTTTGAATGCACAATTAATGAAATTAAAATATTAATATGTCCAAGTGTGATTATTAAACCACTGAATTCTGTGATTTAATCAAATAAATATCTAATCTGCATGTGCTGCATGCTTCAAAATAAATGTGAATCTGGCCACTCGTATGCTGAGAACACCTCTCATATGCATCACGTGTGCTCTGGGTGTGTGTATGTTTGTAGTAGATCACATTGAGCAGAGCGCTCTGAAGCATGCAGCACATACGTACAAACTTTGAATTTATTTTATTGAAATTATAGCTTTTTGGGGTTTTAATTATCACTGAGAAATGCCAAAATAACAGTTTTATTTAAATGGATGCGTGAAATGGGAAAACATATAATGTTTAATGCAATTAGATATAATACAAAGCAATATCTTAAATCTATGATGTTCTGTTGTGATCAGAATCAGATCAGAATCAACTTTATTGCCAGGTATGTGTACACATACGAGGAATTTGACTCAGGATTGTACATTGCTCACGATGTGCTTACTCATACAAAAAAAACACAATAATAAAATAAAATCAGACACAGGCTACAGTGTAGACAACACAAATATACACACTATGAACAAAAACAATATAGAAATCATCTCATTTGACAAAAATATGTCAGTATTGTTTCAGATTGTGCAGTGAGGATTTTGTAGAAAAGCACTTCATTTGATAAAAATAATGCAATGTTTTGTTGAAAAATGTAATAAATTAAAATAATTCTATGCTTATTTAATTACATTTTTAACAAATGAATTTGGTTAGACACCATTTCAATGATTACTGTACATTTAATTAAAATATGGAATAATAATAATAATAAAAAATAACCCTCCAATAACCACAATTTTAATGACCCCTCTTGTGCTTTTGCTTAAATATTACAACCACGTGGTACAGAATATATCCTGGAAATGTCCTGGAAAATTGTGCCTTGAAGAGAGTGGAAAGCTTTTGAGGGTTTTGCATATAATCCCTTAGACATTTCTCTTAGGTAAGGTAAACCATTAAGGGATTTACTACATTGAGCCAGGTTTAATAAAATTCTTGTGTTTCTATGGAAACGTTCAACATGTCCCCACCAACTTTCAGAAGTTCGGAAATGTCCTGACCAACATTTGGTCAATTTTACCACAGAAAATACTGGAACTTTATACTATGTTTTTATTTTCATACAATGAAAATCACACTACAGGTGCTTTATGCAACTGGGCTCTGAACTTAATAATTAATACTTTTTGCTTGATGGTTACAAAACTTGAGTCTGAGTCACAAGTCCAATTTTAATGGCCATTTTTATTCTGACTTGACTCAGATTCCAGCCTTTGGGACTCTGGATTTTTTTCAGAGTCCAGCCGAGTCCATGATATTTGTAATGCAATGAAAAAAATAAATCAGGGCTCCTTCGTAAAAGAGACTTGTTCTCAAAGGATTTCCCTGGTTAAATAAGGGTTAAATAAAATAAAAAAATAGAAACTAAACAAGGCAGTTTCACACGACACGGGACCTGACAACTGGTAAAATTGCGTGTGGCATTCGTGCAGCCAAGACGGTGCTCGCATTTCATCAAGTCAAGTCACCCACATCATGTCTCTCACAGTTTACTAAAAACAGCATATAGAAATAAAAATAGTATTAATATTGGGCTAAGTCTTTTTAGGTGTAATGTATCTACTACACATGTAGGCTTCTGTAGTCTCTTGTGGTCCACACAATGTTGTCAACTTGAACTGGTCATAGTAGCTTGATGAATTAACTGTGTAACTTTTTAAATAGTCAGGGAAAAAGCGTTATTGCTAAAGCAGACAGCAACTCTAAACAGATAAGATAAGCAGCACCTACAGTATTTATTATTGTTTGACCAATTGCAAAGCATTGACAAGCTGCTTAAAATACATTCTTTTACAGCATTTGTCCACCATTCACAAAATTCAACCATGCACAATAAAAGATTTTGATATTTTGGGCAGTGAAATGTTTTGTTTATAATTTAATTATAGACTTATTAAAATATTATTTGATTACAGAGTTAATTAAAAAATGTTATTTCATTTTTATTGTAAACCACCGTGTAACTTATTCATGTCTTTTTTTAGCCTACATCTCTGACACTTTTGAAGGACAATTCTGTTCAATTTATGACTTAAAATTATTATTCTCCATGTTTTTGCTGTTAAAGATGAGCTCAATGAAATATCAATTATTATAAATTGTTTTATCTTCTGCGGCAGCTGCTGCGAGACGCACATGGATGCATCAGAGATTTTAGTTACACGAGCAGCACGCTAGAACTGCCCTACATTGTGCTGTTTCCCGCAAATTAACTAGAAAATCATGTCTGTGACGACATGGCCCTAATATTATCAATGGGCTTTTCCATTGTTTTTGGATGTAGCATTTGCAGTCAAATCGTGAGACGCAGGGGCGGGTTTATGATATCTGAGGCCCCAATCAACCGACCAACCCGGGGCCCCATTTTGAAAATGTTTGTTTAATTAAATTAAATTGACAAATTGAAAATGAAGTAGAAATAAAAACTAAATTAAAATTTGAAACATAATAACCTTGGATGTATTGACTACCACAGCTTTCCCTTTGTTTAGTCTGTGTTTGAGTGGAGGGGGAAAGCAACAAATAATTGAAATGTCATCAGTACACATTAAGAATTGTGATGAAACAAAATATTTATTTTGTATAATTTTGGAAACCCTTATTTGTCATTGATTTAAATGCTAACATAAAAAAAGATTTTAGCAGTTGTGTGTTCTAATAAATCAAGGAATTCAGCTTTGTTTAGCACAAGGTGTTGCTTTATTGTCATTATGTTATATGTCAAATCGAACTGAATTATAATGAGGCTATTCCAGTACAGTATTACCAGTTTGTCAGCTGTCTTTAATGGTTACCCTCCCTGTCTCGTTCTAGGCCCTAATTATCTTACCTGTTATTTTGTCCTGGACAATCCTGTGCTTTAAAGGAGTTCTTATGTGTTAAGACGAGCCGTGTCCAGCCACTTGTGTCATTCATTGTTAAAACTGGCACCGTTTAGACTCTAGGGTCAGTAGAGGGGAAGGGAATCTAAAGCTGAAGGAAGATCTGAAGCACATTCTCCATGCCTGATCTCTTTAGGTGACCTTTGTTCCTCTAATCCTGCCTTTGAGTCTGGCTTCAACCCCCATTTCTGTGTCCTCTCTCCGTCTGTGCAGGTATCTGCTGCCAGTCACCTCCCAGTTCATCATTAAGTGGCCATCAGCGAGCTTTGGCCGCTCTGCGTCCTCATCGCGCCCCCGCAGTGTATTTACAGCACGAATGGGCCACTTCTGATGGCTGCTGGACTTCAATACCAAATCCAGTGTGGGAAAGGCATCACACCTGGGACCTCCACAAACTCCAGCAGCACATTGAAATGGGTTTGCCTGCATGTATTGTTCATGCATCAGATGCAGATGATCGTGCAGTCCCTGCATCCTATTTGCTGTAAAATATTTGCTGCACTGCTGTCTACTTTAGGATGCTCTTTAAAGATGAACATATTGCATTTATTTTCAAGACTGTAAAATGATTCCATGAATAACAGTGAATTTTTCAGTCTCATTGAGTAAACAGATCATGTTCAAATTTGAGGTTTGTTTTTTTTGTCCATGTTTTCCTATTATTTTGATTTATGCACAACATGATGTCACTTTCTTAACATACACTGTATATTTGAGTTCAACGTTACAAGTGAAAGGGGGTGTTCAGACAGGATGCGTTCTTGCGTCCAAAAACAACTCGATTATTTTACTTGACACGACATAGTCTCTGCTGTCATATAAACCTAGAATGATTTAAGTTTCACTAACCTTACAAATGAGCATTTTAACATGCTTTTCGAAAAGCACACATAAACAGTTATGGTTCTTTTATCATTTTTAGTATAAACAGTTTAACTTGTGGCTCAGTGGGCCAGTGAGTATTCAGAGCCGATTCAGTCCATGATTCGGACCATTGACGTAATTGTGTTCAATTCAGTCTGATATTATATATATATATATATATTTCTTTTTTTTTCTGTGGCAGTGCTCCTGAATACCAGTGCAGAAAACACTGGTATACATAGACCTAGAATGAAAAAACAGTGCAAATGGAATGCAAGAACGCACCCTGTGTGAACGCCCTTTAAGAAGGATTTAGAAAGGGTCAGGGTTAGTTTTAGGGAGTTAATAAGTTAGGTTAGTGTTTAGGTTTGGTTAGGATTAGGTGTTTATGAGAGTTAGGAATTAGAAACGCTTAACTGTTTGGTGTAAATGCTCAACGTTATACAAGACTATAGTTGCCTGCTCTGAACCTAAAGCTAGGATCACCTATCAACTTAAGGGACATAAGTCTCCTTTATATAACGTTATGAGCCATATTGTGTAGATGCAAATATTAACCTCAGTGTCTGAGCTGTCTTATGTTTGTTTTTGCAGTAAATATGAGTAAGACCTTCAGTATTGCTGCTGGTAGAGTACGTTTGCTAACAAACGTCCTTAAGAAAAATATGCGAAAACTCGGATGGTGGCATCTTAAAGATACTTGAATTAATTTATGTTATTTATTTTATCAAACAATTTCTGTATTTACATTTATATCTTATTTAAAATATGAATTATGTTTAACCATTGCATTACCAATGTATCAGTGATTTTACGATTCCATTCATAAACTTTATGAAAGTACTGTAATAATTGCTAATTGCAGAGCTTTGCTTTGGATCTAATTAGAATACATTTTCATACCACGCTGTGCCAACACTACTCACAACCAGCAGTATGTGATAATTCAATGGACTGTTTAGGAGCTGTGACTGTCTGCAATACAGTATTTATCATTTAATACATTCATGATATTTCCAGGACAGAATGTGTCTTTTAAAACAGTGGTTCTCATCTGGCTTCAATCAAACACTGAGGAATTTATTGTAAATTTTACAAAGGTGTTTTTTTTAAATGACCATCATTTAACTTCCTAATTTTTTGTTTGTAAATTTCTCTAGAATTTCAGTGAATTTAAACTGTCTTTAAAGCCAGTAATTCACTGTTTAAAACAAATTGTGGTTGTCACAAACCGTGTTTATTTTCATGTCAAACTGTTTTTAATGTAGTCTGGTTCACTTTTTTTTTTAACTTTATATATTTTTGTTCATTTATGTTTTTTGGAGGATGTCGTGTCTCGTTATATTTTCATGTGGATGTCTGGTAACCTGGCTCGCTTCTTCCAGATGAATTTGCCGCAAAATACAGTAAAGCTTTATGTATTTACGTTTTTAAGCCTATTTATTTTGCTAAGCTAAATATGAATGATTATACTGTATGTTTAGTTGCATTTTCATAATGTCCATTTACCATTGACCACTGATCACCAGTTGAGAACCACTGCCTAACCTAACCTCTGCTTTTTTTATTTTATTTGTTTAATAAAAGACTTACAGTGACAGTGTTTTGACAGCCAACAAAACCTTCTGAAAATTGTGATTTCCTAACATTTATTCAACAGGCCATTTCATCCACCTTTCCATCATGCCACAATGCCAAATATAATTTTTGCCTGAATTTTCATTCAGGATAATGGTTCTTATTAGCAATAAAAGGCTGAAAAAACAAATAAAAACCTCCAGAGTTTTATTTGAGATTCCTGTTGTGTCTGACCTGTCTGACTTTTATTTGTATCTCCTGAGGGTGTCTTAAAATGAGGTACCTCACACACACTTACAAACCACATCCCATACAGAACTGACACTCCATGTCATTCCAAACAGTCTCACGTGAGATTCCACAGCATAACCTTGTCATGTTTTGATCTAACCTAAGGTCATTCCTTAACAATAAGAACTAGTCTGTTAAACACGTTGTTTCCTTTTTCTTGCAGCAAAAGAGTGAATGTGGCAGCATCACCTATATATTTGGTTAAAATGAATTAAGTGATGACACATGTTTTCTCTCTTAAAATGCTTTCTAGAATAGGAACATATCTCCCTCTAATACCATGGCATGTAGCAAATACATTTTCACAGATTTAAATATAATCTGAAGCCTATTGCCTATTTTTAATTTTTTAAAGAAACCAGCTTTTGACATGTCCCAACTTCTTGTTTCAGTAGGACATAAGTCAATAAAGGAAAGACATTTTTTGTTGTTGTTTTTTTTTGCATTGCAATGTTGCGATGAAAATGTTACTATACTGTTAGTCTTGTGTCTCAAATGAAGTACAGAATTAGAACAAACAAAAAAGGTAGAGGTACTTAAGCCTTATCAACACCATCACCAGCTCTTTTTTTTAATATTAGATATTTATTTTTTGTTTTTAAATATTAGAGAATTTTCACATCAGTGGTGCCACATTCTTCATTCGCAATCTTTATGTCTTAAAGTGTGTGTTTCTTTTTAGAGCAAATAGGGAATATAACTTGCTTTTTGTGGATGCCCTTCATGACTGTGGAAAGGCATGTTTGAATTACTGTCTCTAGAGTCCTCTATTCTACTGCCTTTCTACTGCCCACATATAAAGGTCTCTGGGTGCCTATTTAACGGATCACAGCAACAGACAGCTTCATGTGCTGTAAAGTGCCAGTTTAAAGCCTCAGATTACCTGTGAACGGCCAACAAGAATATTATGAGTCTGAATGCTGCCACTTGAGAATTTGAAAGTACTTATAGTGACGTTTGCTTTCCTTCGCCTTCCTGGCACTAAACTAGCTCCAACAACAGTATGGGCTTTTCCACCGCTAAGCTGTGAGACAGTGTCAGAAGAAAAGCCCATCTGCTTTACAGGGGCTCGTCCGGGATCCTTCTGAGCTTCTCAGTGACTCCACTTCAGCCAGTTTTGCAGACAGACCCCTATGTCCTGACTTTCAGAGCTCAGGGACTCAACAGCTGTCTGACGGTCTCGATGCCAGACAGCATCCGCCTCTCACTCTCTTTCATGTCGAGTGTTGATGTATTTGACAGTCTCATTCAAAGAACTTGGCTAATTAGAACTCTTGTGTGTTTATTTGAGTGTGGTGATTCATACCCTTAACTTTGGCCCCTTTAGTCATCGTGAAGGACAGTTTACTAGATGAAAATATATTAATTCTCACTGATTAATTTATTTAGTTATTTTCATACCTGATTCTTCTTTGGTAACACAAGTGTAGCTTGCCTCCTGTCCATCTACACTTTGACCCACTTGCGGGTGTTGATTTAAAGTTACAAACAGCCACATTGATGGCTCAGTTCTCACTGAACTTACTTCTAGAAAGCTGAGCAGCTACTGTGAGCCATAGTACTTAATTAATGAGGAGAATGAATGGCCTTTTCAGCCTGTTTGGTGATTTAGTCAACACAGCAAATGTTATTTATTTGTAATCTAAGACATTTCTCCTTTGACCTGCACTCATTATACATGCCTTTTCTTCTGAGGATTCCAAGAACTGGAATAACAAGACCTGAAAAAACCCTGGCATATTTATGAACCCCACATGGTCCCAAATGAGACAGAACAGGATTTCAACAATGTTCTCTTAAGCTTAACATGTTTCATGATTTACTCTCCACTTCTGAACATAATTAAGTGTGGATTGATGGTAATGGTTATAATGATTATATTCTTAGGAGAGACATGAATGAAATAAGATTGGATTTCTTTAATAAGGCAAAGTGAAATCAAAATATATCTTTTCAACAAAAAATTAGTGAGAGTGTTTTCTTGGTAAATATATTAGTACCTCACTGACTTGATATATCAAAAGTATTCTATAGAGAATTATTATTGATCACAGAGTATTGAGCTGACTGACTGGACAATAACACTATTAACTGTTTCTTATTGTGCTGTTTGGCATCTTAAGCAGCTCTTGTGTTATCAGTCTCACAGTGAAAATGCATGCTTGTAATGTGGGATTCTTCCAGATTTCAGTGTTTGCTCTCTGAACTTTACCCAAACTGTGACAGTTCCACCAAAACCCTCTGCAGTCTAGTCTTAAACTCTGTGGATTAACTGTAAAGTATTTACTGTCTCACATGACTCTGATATAAAATTTCTCTCCAATCTTCTTCAACCAGTGCCATTATATAAAAAAAAGCAAACTGTATGATGTTCTTCCTTTTAATATAATGTATTTGTCAACCAATTCAGATATTATAATTCTTGTGCACAAATTATAATTGCCTTATAATTGTCTTTTTATGCGCATAATTAGTTTTATATATTAATAACACTTCATTAATATACACACACACACACACACACACATATATATATATACACACGCACAGTGCAAATTTAAATACAAATCTGTTATATATAGTGCAAGGAAATGTAATGGCAGAAGAGGTAGAATGTATTGGATATAAAATATAAAAAGACTAAGCTGTGAATTGAAGATAATTATTGCTCAATGGGGGCAGTTTTAACTGTTCATGCGATGGGTAGCCTGAGGGGAAAAAACTGTTCTTGTGCCTGACGGTTCTGGTGCTCAGAGCTCTGAAGCGTTGGCCAGAAGGCAACAGTTTAAAAAGGTAGTGGGCAGGATCCAGAATGATTTTTAACACCATTTCCTCACTCTGGAAGTGTATAGTTCTTGAAGGGAGGGCAGGGGGCAACCAATAACCCTCTCAGCAGTCCTCAGCAGCGCCTGTGGCAGGTTGAACTTCCTCAAATGGCAAAGGATGTACAACCTCTGCTGGACCTATTTCACAATGGAGTCAATGTGGGGCTCCCACTTCAGGTTCTGTGAGATGGTAGTGCCCAGGAACCTGAATGACTCCACTGCTGCCACAGTGCTTTTTAGAATGGTGAGGGGGAGGTCAGTGTTGGGGTGTTCCTCTCAAATTCCAAAATCATCTCCTCCGTTTTGAGCGTGTTCAGTTCCAGGTTGTTTTGACTGCACCAGACAGCCAGCTGTTCAACCTTCCAGACTCATCGTCATCTTGGATGAGGTCTATGAAAGTGGTGTCATCTGCAAACTTCAGGAGCTTGACAGAGGGGTCCTTGGTGATGCAGTAATTTGTGTACAGGGGAGTAGTGTGGAGCGCACACATCCCTGGGAGGCACCAGTGCTGTTTGTACAGGTACATGTGCTGGAAGTGAATTTCGCTTGTCTCACAAGTTGCTGCCTGTCCGAAAGCTGGTAATCCACTGACAGATAGATGTGGAAACAGAGAATATGTGTAATTCAGTCTGGAGAGTAGCTGGGATGATAGTGTTGAAAGCCAAACTGAAGTCCACAAAAAGGATCCTTACATATGTCCCCGGTCTGTCCATATGTCGCTGGATATAATACAATCCCATGTTGACTGCATCATCCACAGACCTGTTTGCTCGATAAGAAAATTGAAGGGGATAAGGTTCCAGTGATGTCCTTGAGGTGGGCCAACACCAGTCTCCCAAATTATTTCATGACCACTGACGTCAGGGCGATGGGTCTGTAGTCCTTAAATCCTGTGATTTTTTTGTTTCTTAGGGACAGGGATAATAATTGAGCTTTTGAAGCAGCATGGGACTTCACACTGCTCCAGTGGTCTAATGAAGATCTGTGTGAAGATGGGGGCCAGCTGGTTAGCACAGGATCTAAGACAAGCGGGTGAAACACCTTCTGGTCCCTGTGTTTTCCTTGTCTTTTGTTTTTTCGAAGACACGGCGCACCTCTTCTTCACAGATCTGTAGTGCAGGTTGAGTAGCAGTAGTGTGTGGGGGGGAGGGGAAGGGGGGGGGGGGGTCAGAGAGGGTGTGGTGTGCGAGATTGGAAGTGATGGGCATTCTGGCTCTTATCAGTGAGCCGGCTCATTTAGCTCATCTCACCAAAAATAGCCAGCTCTTTCGGCTCACAACAGCTCTTTAATAAAAATATGTTTTGTATTTTTTCAAGTCAGAGTTTGCGATAGTTTGACTATAATTGGTGTTAAAACAATTCTAATTACATTTTTAAATGAAATCATACTCTGACCTTAACCACACATGTATTTAAGACAATCCATTGGTTTGTCATGAAAAAGAATGCTATTAAACATTTGCATTTAAAGTACAACTTTTTATTGTATATAAACAAAGCACATATAAATCTAATCATTCCAAACAATTACATTCTGAACAGTATAATAGAATATTGCACCATATCAAAGAAAAATAATAACAATTTGCAAAACATCCCACAAATTGAAATAAATGTAAAAAAAAAAGGATGCCATTACACGTGCATTTAAAATATAACTTTTTTAATGTATATAAACAAAGTGCATATAAATGTAACGTTCAAAATGAATACAATCTGAACAACATAATAAGCTGGCTCCAACCTACCTCACACATCTTTGGTTCATTGGTTGACACTGCATGTCTGATTGACAGGAACAACAGGTGAGGCTGTTAGTCAGACAGTCAGAACATGTGTGTGCACTTGAGCATTTAGGCCTATATAATTATTTATTTTTTTTCATTCTTTGAATTAGTTAATTATTTTAATTTAAATCTTTAGATTATTCATATATAAATGTTATATATATACATTTATAAATAGATTTGACTCTTAGAGTCGACTTGTTCACGAATGACCCATCACTAGAGATTGGGCCTTTCAAATCTACAGTAGAACAAATTCAAGTCGTCAGCCAGTTGTTGGTTCCCTACAGTGTTGGGTTAAGGTCTCTTGAAGTTAGTAATGTATTTCAGGCTGCGCCACACAGATGCAGGGTCATTAGCTGAAAACTTGTTTATCAGCTTAACAGAATAGCTTTTTTAGCCACTCTGATTTCCTTATTCAGTGTGTTCCTGGCCTGATTGTACAAGACTTTATCCCCACCTCTGTAATCATCCTCTTTGGCCTGACAAAGCTGCCTGATTTCTGCTGTAAACCATGATTGTCATATTGTCACAAACTGCCCTTTGTTTTCCCCTTATTTATGGACTTCATTTCCCAGGATGCAGCTTTGTTGATTACTCTCACCTGCCCTACATCTTCCACAGCTGTTTCCTTTTCCATCATTATCCTACTGTGTATTTATACCCTCTGGTTCCCTGCACTCATTGTTGGTTCTTGTTAGTTTGTTAACATGTTAATTCATATTTACCAGCAAACTGCTGTGATGTTTGATTTTCACTTTTCCTCAAGTGTTTTATTTTCATCTTTATGTCTTCATCTTCTGAGATACAGTAATAAAAATAGTCTGCGTTTGGATCCACAATCTTCCGTCTCATCCTTTCCATCAACGTTACATATATACACTGATCAGCCACAACATTAAAACCACTGACAGGTGAAGTGAATAACATTTATTATCTCTTTAAAGTGGCACTTGTCAAGGGGATGGATATGTTAGGCAGCAAGTGAACATTCAGATCTTGAATTTCATGTGTTGGAAGCAGGAAAAATGGGCAAGCGCAAGGATCAGAGTGACTTTGACCAGAACCAATTTGTGACGGCTAGACGACTGGGTCAGAGCATCTCCAAAACAGCAGGCCTTGTGGAGTGTTCCTTGAATACAGTAGTTAGTACCTACCAAATGTGGTCCAAGGAAGGCCAACCAGCAAACTGGAAACAAGGTCATGGGCACCCAAGGCTCACTGAGGCATGTGGGGAGCGAAGGCTAGCCCGTCTGGTCTGATCCCAAAGAAGAGCTACTGTAGCACAAATTGTTGAAAAACTTGATGCTGGCCATGATAGAAAGGTGTCAGAACACACAGTGCATTGCAGCTTGCTGTATATGGGGCTGTGTGGCCGCAGACCAGTCAGAGTGCCCATGCCCATGTCATGATGTTTATGTCCATCGTAGAAAGTGCCTACAATGGGCATGTGAGCATCAGAACTGGACCATGGAACAATGGACGAAGGTGGCCTGGTCTTGGTTGTGCAATACCCTTAAAAAGGGTAACCAATGTTTAGCTATAGTGAGCAATGTTTGTGCAATACCCCCACAAAGACAAACAATGCCATCATCAAAAAGCCATCAAAACCAATAACATTACAAATAAAACTGCACAGCAATGTGAGAAAAGACATACAATTTAAAAACACAAACATTATAGTAAACAGAAATATATTCACATGCTTAACCCATGAGGCACCCTGCACTGCTATTGGGTGCTGTCACTTGTTTATGTTTATGAATGTGTAATGTCAATATTTTCCAAGCTTTCATGGTATTTGTATATGATATATTGTATGCTCTTTTTGTTTGTTTTGTTTTTGGGAGACCACACCCTTTTTAAAAAAAAAATTCTAAAAAGCATTTACTGCTGGTGTATGATAAAATAATGAGCAGAGAAAGAAAAACATGAAACCTAAAACCCCATCAGCCACCGGCATCAACATGATATTTGTTTCCCCCAAAAGAATAGAAACTCTGAACTTAAGTATCTTGAATGTGGTGACCAGCTACTTTTCAGACATAAGTGTTTTTGGTTTGTGTGAGGAGCAACTGACAGAAAACACAGACTAAAAGACATAATCTTACCATACACTAAAGACATGCATAAATCAATGTGCACGCATGCTGATGCCCAATGCAGGAATTACAACGTGCAAACACTGTTGATTGTAGACTATGTTATCTGACGTGGCACAGTGGCCACTATATGCCGGGACCCACAAGTTTCCTCACAACATGAAATCCACTTTTTGTCCATAACAGTGATACATTTGAGAAATATTGATATATTCTCCATTGTTTACATGCGATCTCGTCTGGAAGAATTACCCTTCGTCATCGTTCTTCAACTATGCAATCCGAGCAGCATTCATGTTGTAAAACTTTATATTATCTTATATATTAGAGTCTCATAAACAAAACGTGCCTGTCTCCAAAGTCTATTTATAAAAATGCGGCGTAGATTTCTTCATAATAGCTGAGCAGTGCAGTCAGATTTAGTGTTGTCTTGAAAGGCGGAGCCTTAATTTTACTCTGTACACTTCCAGCGATTTTACAGAGAACCTAATTTTTTGTTAGATCATCTTCAAATTTGAAACATAACTTCTTTAGACTTGTGGCTTTGAGAACATTGTATTTCTGGGTTGTCTTGGTACTTTTATTATTGTTTTTTAGATTATAAAAACATGTTCATCACAAAATATTTCCATTACTTTAAACTTCACATTCTCTAACTTTAAAAAATAATAACATATATTCATTCTGAAACTTGGGAAATAAAGCCCAAAGTGTCTTCTTTCAAAAGATACTACAACTGTGTCCATACTCCAAAGGGTCCCGTAAATACAACCATTTAAGTTCAGGGATGCCATTTTCATGGTTTGTGCTCAAAAAGTGGGTGCACATCAACAGGTTAAACCACATCAGAAGAATGATCAGAGACTATTTTTTTGATGAAGAGCTGTGCTGGGGAGTGGAAACATCAGTGAGTAAACTGAAGATTTATAATCCAATATTAATTCAACTGTTTACTTAAGATGCAAGAAAAAGCATGTGAGATGGATGTGTTTCGATGTATAATCCAAAAGTTAGCGATTGTTTGCTTGAGAGCAAAGGCATAGTGTGTGTTCCGCTCACGTGCGTAAAAACAAACAGCGGCATAATAAGAGGTGAACAACTGTTGGAGCTTATGAAGTGGATGCTGGATTATGATTCGATGAGATACCTGAATTGATTGAAAGGCATGGAGTTACTAGGAGTCTTCCTGCGAGAATTACCGCTTATGCTTCCATTTCCAAAAACTTTTCCATCATTGTTTCCCACAGCTGGGACAAATTCTCATTCAATTAAGCCTTCAAATTCTCTCATTCAAGTGCAACCTTAAGACCAGTGTTGGTGTTGGGGAACAACAATGTTATATGTGCATAAAACGATTACAAGAAATGAATTACTTCGGCAGTTAAGAACCTACGGGGGTTCATGAGAAAGTAAAGAGGTTGCATACTGAAAGATTTCCATAATTTCCACAATTTTACAAACATTGACGGATATTGTGTTGTCATTTCACAATACAAAACAAGAAAGACAACATCTTAAACCAAGCTACAATTACACACTACTATCTATACAAAGTAATAGATGTAATTATCTTTAATTAAAAATACTTTCATTATCAGCAATGCAATCATGTTTTAAAAGTAAAATTAAAGTTTAAAACCTGATATTGTTCACCCTGTTTTCCGAAAAAGCAGTTAGGTCTTGGCTGTAGATTACTGGTTATGTTTGAGCATTGGTTCTGTTCACTGCTGAACCAACTGTTTGGCAGAGGCTTCTGCTGGAGGCCGACTCTTAAAGTCTTGAAGTTTTTTGAAAGATTAACATTACTTAAAAAATGAGGGTAAACTTCAAGTAAATAATTTAGGTCATGATGGTTTAGCTTAAAAAATGTGTGAACCCCTGGATTATGCTGTGTTAAGGAAATAATTTTGAATTTGATTTGTCAAGAAATATATTAAATAATAAATGGGTAAAGCACATTACTTTTTTTAATACAAAACTGCAGTGTAACAATTGTGTAAATAAAATACATTTATTTTATTTGTATTTGCATCCAAAAGTAATCTGCACACCAGATAAATTAATGTTATGATACGTTTATTGACCATTCCCAACCCTCCAGAAGCAATAAATACTTGTATTCCTTCCTCACACGCATCCAAACACCCACATACCACTGCATGTGTTAACATCCACTGTGTGCAAATAATAACTTCATCGAGGTTAGGATTTACAATACTTGTCCCAGAGTACTGTGTGTGTTTGTGTGTGTGAAGAGGCATACTGTTATTTATAAGTTCTGGAGGCAGAATTATATGTTCAGAATCCACAAATGTCTTCATAGAACAAAAGCGATGCTGGAGTGAGTAATTGATTCTCCTCAGAGGAATCTATGAAAATTACGCCGTAATAATGCATAACTGTGACTTTGTACAGACATTCAACACTGAATTGAATTATGTTCCTTTGACCATTGCCCACTCGTGCCTCCTACAAGCTCTGAGAACTAATGTCTCTCCTGTAAACAGGCTGTTTATAGATACAGTCAGCCAAGCCTGAGCACAAGATGTCCTGGGGATGTTGATAGGTCATGGAGGAACATCAGGAGAGAGAGATTTCAACACAAGATACTGTCCATTCCAGGTTCTTTTAGTGAAGTGAAATGAAAAACATTTCCCTCCTCCACATTCATGTCCAATGTTTGACCTCCACGGACTCTGGATTGTTTTTGCAGGGTTTAGTGTAATCTCAGGAATGGAGGTTTGGAACATTTTAGGGTTAGAATCTATTATTGTACTGCAACTGACCCTATATTACTGATGGAAAATGCAATAAATCAACAAAGTACTTAGAATTTGTACTTACAAAGTAGTAGAATTATTTGGTCAAAAGCTCTATACTCATTCTAGAATGCTGCTTATATTCACTTACAGTGTGACTATATTTATTTGGGAATGAAATACACCTTGAAGGAATAGTTCAGCCAAAAATGTAAATTCTATTATCATTTACTCATCCTCGTTTCCAAACATGCATGATTTGAAATATATTTTGAAGAATGGTTACACTACATATTTAATTTGACACCAATTAAAACAATGCTGTGAGGTATAAAAATATTATTTATTTAGTTGACATAATACTCCAGAATACACTGTGTGGTGTAAAAATTACATGTGACTTAAAGGGAAAGTTCACCCAAAAATGAAAATTCTCTCATTATTTACTCACCCTCATGACATCCCAGGTGTGTATGACTTTCTTTCTTCACCAGAACACATTTGAAGAAAAATAGAAAAATAATGTTAGCTCAGTAGGTCCTTAAAATGCAAGTGAATGGAGATTTCTCTTTTAATGCTCCAAAAATCTAAGTCAGTCAGCATAAACTTACAAAGACATATCAATATGACACCAGCTGTTAAATCTATGTCTTCTAAATCGACACGATCGCTTTTGGTGTGAAAAACATACATATTTAAGTACTTTTTAAAACTCTAAATCATGCTTCCGGTTGACAGCGGTACGCACGTGTGACGTAATTGCGTTGGCATTTGAAACACGAGAAGAGCAGTGTGTAGGAATGCTGTACAAGAGGGTACTGTACTGACTAAGATCTTTGAAATCATGTTGTCACAAGAAACCACCATAAATAATGGCCATACAACTATTTTCCAAGTCTTCCTAAGCCATATGATAGCTTTGTGTGAGAAACAGACTGAAATTGCAGCAGCTGTCAGATCTTATTTGCGCATATTCAGACTTGGTGCATGAAGACCCTTTTTACGATTTGCTGTAAATGACCATTGGTGTGTCCCGTAACAGAATGTCATGTCAATTATAAAATATACGCAAGTACAAATGAGATTTGTGAGCTGCAGCACATGGGAAGATTATCACTGAATAATGACTTAAACCTCAATTTCTTTTCTGCTATAATATTTTTTTTTAGCCCTGTGTAACATTTTCATTTTTCCAACAATTGTTTACAGACAGGTTGTTTCACTTTTAATTGACTATATAACAATTCCAGTGGGTGAGAAGTTTATATTCACTAAGTTAACTGTGCCTTTAAGCAGCTTGGAAAATTCCCGAAAATTATGTCAAACTTTAGGCAATTAGCCTTCTGATTGGCTAATTGGAGTCAATTGGAGGTGTATCTGTGGATGTATTTAAAGGCCTACGACAGACAATGTTTTTTACGATTAAATGTCAGGACTTGTGAAAAAATTAGTTTCTGAGTTTCTTTGCACACTCTAACCTTTTCTTTTTGTTTTTCTGTTTCAAAAGTGGGATTTTCTTTGCAATTCTTCCCATTAGGCCCGCACCCCTGAGTCTTCTCTTTACTGTCGAACATGAAACTGGTGTTCAGCGGGTAGAATTCAATTACGCTGTCAGCTGAGGACATGTGAGGAGTCTAATTCTCAAACTAGAGACTCTGATGTACTTATCATCTTGTTTAGTTGTACATCTGGCCTTCCACATCTCTTTCTGTGCTTGTTAGAGCCAGTTGTCCTTTGTTTTTGTAGACTGTAGTGTACACTTTAGTGTATGAAATATTCAGTTTCAAAGCATTGTATAGCCTTCATTCCCCAAAACAATGATTGACTGAAGAGTTTCTAGAGAAAGATCCTTTAGTTTCTTTTTTGCCATTTTTGACCTAATATTGACCTTAAGACATGCCAGTCTATTGCATACTGTGGCAACTCAAAAACAAACAAAAGACAATCTTAAGCTTCATTTAACAAACCAAATAGCTTTCAGCAGTGTTTGATACAGTAGCGGTTTTAACCACCATGCAAAATACGCAATTGCGTGGGGCCCTGGACGTCGGGGGGCCCCACCCCGAGAGGAAAGCTCCACCAAAAAATGCTTGAGGGGTTACATGATGTTCTGGGTACATGCGCAAATGTGCTGTAGTCAGCACTCTTCTCGCTGTGTCTCACGGAGGTCTGGCACATTTTTAGACACTGTGTCAAGTTAATAAGAGCTTCAGGTTTCAAAAATGCATGCAGAGACACCTGCGTTCTGTTTCAGTCATTGCACTGTGTCTAGAATTTTTTTTTTTTTAGAGCAAGTGTCACAAAGATTTAATGTTCTGAACAAGTTCAGGTTGCAAAGAGGGGACTGTTACAATGTGTAACATTATTCCAGATTGTTCTGCAACAAACAAAGTTTTTTTTACCCCCTTTTGACTTATGTGCACTGTTTAAAATTTCTGTCAACAAAAACATTTGGATTGAATAGCCATGCAATGCAATACCCTTGAAGGTCTACATCCTGTGCATACAAGCTCCATGCTTGATTGTGATTCTCATAATATGTTTAAATTCTACAGAATTAATAAAATAAATGTACAACCAGTGGAAATGATGATGGTTTGAGTGCACGCGCTAACAATGGGGTAATTAAGTGTGTTGTCATGGTGACAGCATTCGTCCGTGCTGCTCCTAAAAGCTTATCGTGACAAAGTAGTATTAAGAGGAAAAAAACCACAGATATAATAAACGCCTGAATATATATATCATTTGACACTAATGACTTATGAAGGCGCTTGCAGATTCTCACACTTCTCAAAACTGAACCAGAGCACCTTTCACTGACTGAATTCTATTTCCAGGTCAAAAAGCTGTCACTCAATTACTCATTAGCCAATGAGAACTCATCTCTGTAAGTCCCACTTATTCGAGAGTTTTGTGACAGAACTGCAAACGAAAACGCAGGGAGCGTAACGTAAAACTTTTGAATCGTGACTGAAAACTCTAGCAGCGCATTCGTAAATCCTGATCAGCAAACACAGGCACAGAATATCATTAACAAAGGTTGCTGTTTATTTGAAAAGAAGACTAAGTTTAAATTTTGCCTTTGATTTGATGTTTTTCAGTTAGATTTTTTCTCCCATTCTCACTTTATATTTTTATTTGTTTCTTAAAAGGTTATGTTTGAAACAATTAGCACAAATCTAAACCCTACCTGGGTTTAGGTTACATTCACTGGTTCAAAACTTAATACGGATAAGAAATATTGTAAATGCGTTATGCAAATAGTAATTATAACTGATTATTAAATTCTGTAATCGATGCATCAACGTTTCAGCATAATACTGATGCATTTTTACACCCCAAGATACTATTATTAAGCAAATTAAAAAATCTGTATTTCATTTGGTTATGCAAGCTTTCATTTTGTGTGGCATTTGCACACCGTGGAATACCCGTTGCTACTCCACTGCTCTATTGGATGGGCAGTTCAGCAAAAAGGTATGGGCTCGAGACCCTAGAACCACCCCTCCGCATGTGGCTGGTCAAGTGGACTACTTTTTTATGTTTTTCCCCCTCTTTAGAGCTTGACAACCTCTGGTCAGCATGTGTTTTTATTAGGAAAAAAGCAGCGTTAACATGATTCCGAATTTTTCAGAATGACAATTTTCATTTTTGGGGTAAATTATTCCTTAACACACTGCTGCTGTAATTGTTGTCACATAAACACGTATACTATAGAATATAGCAGAATATAAAGCATACTATGAACATTTCACAACAACAATACAAAGTGTTTCTCTCCTGTTTGATTATAATGTTCTTGTTCGCTGCTTTTCCTGAAGTATCGGAGTCTCGACTGCCAAGTAACATCAACCTAAATGATTTGAACTCTGTGCTCATTATGTAGCTCTGCTGCCCTGCTGATTTTCACCACCACTACAGTGGACAGATGGTCACAAACACTGACCAGCTTTTCCTGGTCACCTGAGCAGCGAGGGGTGGCTCGCTTTGAGCTGGCTTCCTGCCTGCCTCTGTGGGTCCTGGGAAGGGTCACCATGAGCCAGCATGTGAAAGGAGCCATACAGGCATAATTGTTATTCCAGTAAAGTCCTTTGGTGGAGAAACGGCCACCAACATCTTTTTGTGAATGATGAACATATGTTTGCAAGGTCTAATCAGATCTCAACATGGGAGTTAAAGTTACATTATACAGTACTTAATTCAATGAAAAAAATATATATATAATCAATATTTTTGTCTTGTTTTTACCATAAAATAATCTAAACATCTTGAAAACAAGATATATTTACAAGAGGAGCAAAATTAAAAAATATGAATTCTTATGACATTTTCTTTTAATGTAAATGTTTGTGTATTTTCACAGGAAAACAAGACAAAAATACTGATTAAACCCCCCAAAGTTGGTTTAATTTGTCTGCTAAAGCCTGCAAATGTAAAGCAGCTGATTCCTAGCAACCAAACGCAATAACAAAGATGTTTATGATTGATTAAGGAATAAAGCTCTCCGGTTGAAGCTTTAGGAATTGCATTGTTCATATGATCCTGTAGGATAAACAACAACATTGGAAAGCACCCAGAGCTGCTATTCGTAGAGAAACAAGATGGTTTCCGAGCAGATGTTCCTGTTTTACAGGAGTCTCTGGGAGATAAGGTTTGAATTATGAAGGGAAATATTTATCCAGGCGGGGGAATATTAGTCTTCCCTGTCACCGGGCCACACATTTGCACAGACGAGACACAATATCTAGGGGAAGTGGAGGAGTTAACTTCATTTGTTGCCAGGGGTGATAAAAACCAACTCAAGATCAGCCAGTCAGATATATATAATGACGCATATACAGTAAGTGCCTCCTGCTTACAGTATGTATATAACAAGGTAATAAGGTAATTAAAAATGTAACTATAAAGTTGAGGCTTTTTGTCCATGTTTATCTTTCAAGCCAAGTACAGTATATAATGTAATGTACAGTGTAATAGACATTACTATAGCTAGTCTACAGGTAGTGTATGCCTGTAAGTTGGTGAAATTAACTTTTCACCAAAGCTAATATAAGCATTTAAACTCTGCATGATAACTCGTCTTGCACTAAAATATTTTGTCCAATCAACTGTTCTTTAGAATGAGAATGTCCCTCTCCCTAATACTATCTGCAACCAACTAGCAAGTAATGCATTATTGGTCATGACTGTAACATAACAAAACCTATTGGCTATTTAAAAACAAACAAACAAACAAACATAACTGCAGAGACCTTTAGTAATTTCAGCAATGCTCAAGTTGCCGATCAGTTACGCATGATTGTATTATATTATGTTCTTCAAACCCCAGTATAATGCCTTATTTACCTATTGACCATACATATCTTCAGTGCTTGTCTATTCAATAATAATCTTTCTTTGAATAAATCTTTTTAGCAGTGCACCAAGACATCAGCAGGTGATGACACATGAAGATAAAATGCTTCAAAACTCTAGTTCTCTATTTTATAACCTCAAATGTGATGCTTCAAGATTCAGAATTTTTGTCCAAATACAGCATAAATGAAATGTCATGATGATATTTGATGTTAATGAAATATCCCATTATCCCAAGCCTCCGAGATGACTTTAAAAAATCATTAGGAGATACATTAACACAGATCAAGCTACTCAACTTACCAAAGGAAAAAGAACATTTTAACCACCCGGCCATGAGATTAATGCTTTTATAAACATGATTAATGAGAGCTATTTGTGTTGACAGTTTTTGAGTGACATGTTACAGGTGTGAGGTAGACCATAACAGCTTCCTCTTAACAGAGACTTCACAGCTGTCTTTTCCATACCAAACTACCCTCTCTATCAGCGGCAGAATGCCATGAGTAGAAACCAAAGCCTTTGACTGTGATGATGAACATTTTCCAGGCTCACAAGGAAAGTTTTTGTTCACTTCCAAATTACAGAACATTCATGGTCCTTAACATTCCCAACGGACCAGCCGAATTGAAGAAATAGTTAAGCTGTCATCCACCAATCAGACACAGCAGCCCACCAGACATTCAGAAAGCAGTTGGCAGGATCTATGAAAAGAAAGAAAATATCAAATCAACTGGAATTGGGATTCATGTAACAAGAATTCACACAAGATGACAGAACATGTCAGTAGTTACAATTCCATAATAATCTAAATTTCCTTGATCCTTGCCTTTATTGATATCTGCCATTATTTGATCTTAATTAAAAAAATAAAAAAATAAAAAATAAATAAATAAATAATAATAATAAAAACTTCTTTTTATGGAAATTTCATTTAAAAAAATTTGGGAATAAAATAGCAGACACACCCAGACTAACCCTAACAATTTTCATCACACTGTTTGCATGATTTGACAACAGTAAATATTAACTGGAAATGATACACAATACAAATATTCTGTTAAGTCATATTTACCTTGATATGTCTCATATTTCATCTTAAGCATGCTCTTTACTGACACTGTTGTCTCCTTTGTAGTAAAAAAAGTCAAAATTAGCATTAAAATATATATTAATAATTTACAAATTTATTTACAAATAAAATGTTCAAATGGCTTGTTTATTTCACTCTTTGTTTAGATTTTTAAAAGATCATGAATACTTTTATGATGGATCTTCATATTTTTAAGATTTAATAATTAACACTTTTATGGTGGATTTTCATATTTTATAGTTTGAGTCAAGGGATAAACAATAAAATCTATACTTAAAAGGCATTTGAAAAAAGCAAAAATAAGTGATGAAGGCATGATAAAAAGTTTCTAAAAGTTAAATGTGACCATCCTTTAACAAAAAGAAAAAAGTCTGTTTGAAATCTGCAAATATTTAAAGTTAAAAATAATCAACTCATACAAATGCCTGTATAGTTGAAGACACCCCAAAACAAAATAAAGAAATAAATAATTACTCTATATAAAGAGTACTCTATATTCACTTTACAATGAGGTTGCATTCAGTAACATTAGTTAACTACACTAAAGCTGTGTGCTATATGACTATATGTAAATGTAATATTAATTTGAACATATACATATACTACATTTTCTAATTAAATGTTGCATATGTTAACATTAGTTAATGCATTATGAACTAAAACGAAGTAACAATAAAAAACATTTTTAATGAATTAACATAGTTATTAGTACATGACTACTAATGCTTTTACTAATGTTAACAAATACAACCGTATTATAAAGTGTTACATTATTGCATATGCTTTTTGTCAAGAAAGATCTAAAGTATGTTATCCACAGGGGCTGTCAGTTCCGTAGGGGTCTGGTGTCTTGCTCAAGGGCACAATGGTGATGGGGACTGTAATCTCAGTAACTCTCCGGTTCATGGATCACTTACGACAGAACAGGCAACCTTTGTGTAAGTGGCCCAGTTCTTATAGCATCAGACTGCCACCAGACCCACAAATTAGCCGGCCAGGAGGGAAACATTTCAAGTCACCAGCATTCCACTGTGGTCTCCTGTCTAGGCCGTAACCTCACCTGTGCTGAGATACTCTGATCAGACGGGGCTTGAAGTCTTGAGCCATCTGGCCGTAAAGATCTACAGCAAAGTTTCATGTGCCAAATAATGGAGACAGTCACTTTCTTTGAGAAAGTACTATGGAAAGTACAGATGCCTGAACCAGCCTAGCGCACACTACAAGACAGCTTGTCATCCACATTTTATATATTAAAATACTCTCTTCAATCCCAGATTGATATGCAGACACAACAATAAGTAAGCTATTCAAATGTTGATTTCCCCCAATCAGCAGTGTTAAGTTACTCAAAAAATTAATCCACTACAATGTTTATGAACCATAAAATATCAAAGGGCAACAAGCTTGCTAGGCTTTTGAGCAATGAAATAAACTGTGTCCAAAATCACATACTTTGAGATTATGTACTGCATTTGATGAAAAACTTACTGGCAAAGAGACGTGGGCACCAGTACAAAATTTGATTTCTTTATTGTAATGAAAAATAAAAATAACTTAATTGATAAAACCTGTGGTTGACTGGGTTGAACAGATGTAAAAACAGCAGCCTGTTGCCAGTATGTGAATAAGATGAATGAGCTGGAATATAAAAGCAGCATGAGTATGCACAACACAGGATCTAAACAACAAATGGTTTACCCATTCAAAGCAACATATCTGAAGACTCAGTAGTCAATACACAGCGAAGACAGACAGCAGCGGATCCAACACTAACTCAGCTACAATGGGTAAATGGGCATTAGCTAGTGCATAAACACCATAGTCAGTTAGCCAAATAGTAGTGATGTAGTGCCCCCTTTAAAATAGTTGCGTAAGACAGCCTCTGTAGCACCCCCATTTTCACCTACAGTCACCAAAATTGGTACATATATAGTTCTCATCAAGCCGGACATCTTTTATAATTATAGTCATTAGGTCCACCCAACAGGAAGTTGGCCATTAATGTTTTTTTAGTTTTGCAGTCTCTGAACTTTTAAATACTCCTCCTAGGTGATTAATGAGACTGTCACCACATTTAGACAACATTATACCAAGAAATAGAAGATGCTAAATTGCGATCAGATTTTGATACATAGAAAGGTGTTGCCATGGTGAGGCATTAAATTAATGGCAAAAAAGGGGAAACATGAAGTGTCTAGTATCTTCTGTGTGCAATGTGTGATTTAGATAAAAATATAGATGTATGTTTAGACTTGGGTGCTAATCACATGGATTTGACTATTTTGGATCACGGTCATAGCGCCACCACCTGGCAGCAGGAAGTGTGGCTCTTACAACAGACTTTAAAATAGTCCTCTTATATTTATCCAAATTGCTTCAAAATTGTTTATAATAATGTAAAATACCCAATGCATGTTTCTGGGGGGCGCAGTACAGAACACGAAAATGACGTGCTCGTGCGTTTTTGCCTATTTAAGCATGATGACATCATCAGTTGCACAAAAACAAACACACACGTTTCTCATTTATCCTAAAATAATTTTATTTCATTGGAGTTATCTTGCATTTGGACCTAACACGCCTCCACAGTGTTAAAGTCTGCTGTTTTAATCTTAATTAAGTTAATGACAGTGTTACTGGACACTTTTATTTCCTTTTTTCTTTTTTTTCTCTCCAAACATTCTTGTCCCTCTTGAGTCATGAAGGCTAAAAAATTTAGTTCTCAGAGTTTGACACATTATATTATTTAACAGTCATATTGGTGTGTCAGTGAGAATTATTTAAATAAATGTTTATTTTGTAGTAAACCACATTTCTTGTCAGTTGTCATTCATTTTAGTTAAGATATGCTGTGGTAAATCTTGACATGGATTTTTCTTATTTGACATGTGTACATAGATGTTTTAGGAAATGTACGGTCATGAAAATTCGACTCAAAGTCATGGAAAACGACTGGTAAAAATGTGTATGAACCCTGATAACGGTTCACGTCTGTACACATCTGTCCTGCTAGCTTGTGTGTTAAAGTGCGTGTTATGCATATGCGTGTTGCAAAATGGATCGCTTTGTATTGACCGAGTTTCCCCACCTTTCTCGATAGGCTATGAAAGTCCTGATCCCCTTCACCTCCACTTACTTATGTGAGTGCGGGTTTTCCGCTTTGACCCTGCTTAAAGTAAATAACGATCGAGGCTGCAGGTAAAGAACGATTTACGTTTATACCTTTCTACCGTGCAGCCAAAGTTGAATTGGCTTATGTATCCTAAAATTTCAAAAATAGCTCTTATTCAGTTGAGATAACATTAGTAGCCTGTGGCTGTTAATGAACATGTTTCCAGTTTAGTTATTTGACCGTCGAGGGTTATCTGTTCAGTGATCAGAATGTCTGATTTTGTTGGCTCTTTGGCTATAGGGCTGTTGAGAATACTTCGTTTAGTTCTTTGACTGTGGAGGATTCTGTTCAGAAGGCTAATTTTAACAGTTTCCCAATTGCTTGAATGTGGTAAAAATGTGTTGCAAAGTATATGTTCACAATATATTTCAAAAAGAAAGACAAACATGTTTGAAATGTTTTGAAAAAAATATAACCCATTTAAAAATGAAACTGAATTTAAAATGGAATGTTGATAGCTTAATAAAAAAGTTTATCTTAATAAAAAAATGTAGTAGTTTTGTAGTAATAGCCTAATTGTAAGTTCAAGTTCTCTAGGTGGAGGCTCATTTTAACCCAATTTGAAAACCCCTGCTCTAGTAGAAGTAAAATACTAACACAAATAATTACTTGAGTAAGAGTAAGAAAGTATCCAATTAAAAGAGGACTCAAGTAGTGAGTAACTTGTTACTTTCACAAATTACATAGTGGATGTTTACTCCCCTATATTACATAATACACATTTAATATGTATTATAGAAGTATTATTATTCTTAATGGAAATTCTGTCATCTTTCACCATCATGTTGACCTTCTGATTAACAGTTATTTGCTTTTAGCCCACTATGCCACCACCACTACTTCTCTGCGATATGCAGAGAAGAATGTGAATAAAAAAAACACAAGAAGAAGAATATGAAAGTGAACTGACACACCTATCACATCGCTTCTGAAGATATTGATTTAACCACAGGAGTCTTATGGATTACTTTAGGCTGACTTATTTGATTTTGATTTAGCTTTAAAATGTTGCCACCCATTCACTTGCATTGTAAGGACAAAAGTGCAGATAACTTCTAAAAATCTTAATTTGCATTCAGCAGATGAAAGAAGGAAGAAGGACATACACATCTGGGATGGCATTGGGGTGAGTTAATAATTTGAATTGTAATTTTTGGGTGAACTATCCCTTTAAGGGCTCTTGTCAGATCTGGATGAATTTGTAAATAAGAGAGGTTTGGAAACATTTCTTGTAATTATTACAGTGAAAATTTGAGCATATATAATGCTGAAATATAAACCAAAGCAAGATAATGTTTTATTAATGCCTACTTTTGCTATTTCATAGCTTTTAATGTAAGGATCTCGCTTTTGGGATGCTATTCTCCTCCAGACCAGCAGAGGGCGCTCGTCCTGTACCTTCCTTGCCATGCTCCCCTCCCCTCCTGCAGACTAACACCCCTAACCCAGTTCAACCATCCACTCATTAACCCTCATTCCCTTCACCTGTGCTTAGCCTTCTATAAGCCTGCTTGTTTTTCACCAAGGTGTTCAGTCTTGAGCCTTTGTACCCTGTTCCTCCTGTGACCAGCCCTCAGCTAAGTTTCTCTCTAGTTGCATTATTGATCCATGTTTCTCTTTGTTTATCAGTTTTGTGGAAGCTCGGCTTTCCCAGTTTATTTGTACTTTGCAATTCTCTACAATTAAAATATTATATTTTTTGGGGAAGAAACACAATTATCCAGACTGTTTTCTTTAATGCTCTTGGGTTCAACTATTGGGGAATTAGCTCAGTGGTAGAACACCATACACTTGAGCACTACAGACCCGGTTTCAATCCCTGCCTACGGCAGCCCCGCCACGTTTAATGTCCTGTGTGGATTATTATTTCAGTGTAGTTACAGTTTTCAGTTTCATAAGTATTTAGATAATTAGTTCTGTACAGCAGTACCGCCACTCTCTAAATGCAGAATTCTCAGCCTTGTGAGTAGGGCACCAACTCTGGTCGTGGAATACTTGCTGTGTCTGAAACCGCCCCTATCCACTATATATAGTGCACTATTTTGAGTGGGTGAATTTTGAGTGAGCCACTCATTCCTTTTGTTCACTCATTATTACCCACAATGCACTCTAATTTTGAGTGTACATTTGATGTACACTCGATGACAGTTAATTACCTACAATCTACCATGGGGAAGACTTATTAGCTGGGAGTTTACTGCTTTCTTCACTCCTGCAATGCTTTATTTCATGCTGAATGTAGTAAATTACTTTCTGACAAATCATTACTTGATTAAAATAACATAACATATAGAGAGGCAAAACATACAGATACATTTTAAAATGTACTTTTATTTAATCAAATGTGTTTACTCTTTATATTAACACACAGTATATATTAAAAATGACAAATAGAATGAAGATTTATTGTATTAATATATTATTTAATAAGAATAACAAGTAAGGCCCAAGTATTTTTAAAATTTCGTATGTGACATTGTTTCTGCAACATCTCCAGAACTCCGACACTCGGTGTATACGTCAGCACCCAAATCACTAATTTTGTTCACTTACTGCTTAGATATAGTGCATTAACTGCCAATCACTATATAGTGAATGAGTGAACGATTTCGGACACAGCCAGTCTCTCTTCGCCATATGATCACCTCACACCCGCATGCTGTATGTTCAAGCTCCAGTTGTCAATCACGCGAATGGCAGAGCAAAAAGCATTTATTTACACTTAACTTCGATGTTTACATGGATTTATAGTTAACTTGGATGTTTACATGGATTTACAGTTAATCTGCCGAAAGTAGCTGTGATATTTTCCAGTTCCCCCACAAGGATGCGGGGTAAATGCGTAAATACTACTCACTATATTAAAACGTAATACGCACTGACATATTGCTAAACTGATTTAAAAATGTACAAAAAACTGATTTCATACAATCACAATTATAGAATCACCCTGAAAATGACCATCCCTTTACTCAGAAAATCCCATGTTATAATTAGAGCCAAAACTTAAATTGGAGCTGTGATTTTAATCTTGAAATATCCACTTGTCTTGGTGTTAAATGAAGGAATTGCATGAAGAATCTATTATTTTTTTCACTGTGGGAAGCGAAGAAAGAGTTTCACTTTGAAGAGTTTGATGCTGCAGCAGTGATTGAGTGACAGTCTGTGACAGCGGCTCAGCATGCACAGCTGTGTGAACTTCTGCTCTTGTAAAAGTCCCATTCAATAATCACTCAATAAATTACACATTAATTAAAATCAAACCCAGTAATGTAATGACAAGAACACCACCCATTGTAAAGAAGTAAAAGTAAAAAATAAAATAAAAACTAGAAATGGACTTGAGTGAGAGTAAAACGTACCCACTTTTAAACCTACTCTAAAAGTATATTTTTCTCCAAATAAAGTTCCTCAAGTAAATGTAGTGCATTACTACCCATGATGGATGTGACATATCACTTTTACAGGGAGGTGACGGTCTATCCTGCTACATAGAGAACCAAACAATTACTAATTGTTTAGTTAGAAGATGCTTGTATGTAAAGTGACATTTGTTACAGGGACATTTCCTAATCAGGGGTTAAGCAACTTAAAAGCACAATGGTGGTAAGTTCATAAATCAACCCTTTTGGGGTTTGAACCTACAAACTTTCAATTACCAACCCAGATTTTTAACTGCTGGGATGCACCACCCACCTAAATAATATTTAATGTCACCCAGAAAATTGTATTGGTCTTGGTGACTGAAAATTTTGTGGATGTTTGGTTGCTATGCTGTAAATTCCATATCAAATAAGACATCTTAAACAGACAGAATAGAAACCGGTGTAGACATCACTGATGCTTACAGAAAACCTCACAATTCCACCCACCGCATTAACTCCACCTCTAAAACCCCAAATGCAACCCACCCCACAAACTCCACCCCAAACCACTCACTATAGCCCACTCCACCCAGCCAATAAACACTAAGCCTAACAGGAACTCTCATCTAAAGTTTACCGCTGTTTTGCTCTCCTAAATAAAAAAAAAGGTCAGATAGAATTCTCATCTTAAACATTTCAACATTTCTGAAGAAAAATGTGAGGTGCTGGCCTGCAGAAAACTTGCCACCAAAATGCAAGGCTGTCTTGGATAGTTGCCAGGGGATTTCTTTGTAGTTGTTAATGGAATAGTTCACCAAAAATGACAATTATTTTAACAATTACTCATATTAATACCACCCCAGATGTGTGTGACTTTCTTTCTTCTGCTGAACGCAAACAAAGATTTTTTAGAAGAATATCTCAGCTCTGTAGGGCCATATAATGCAAGTGAATAGGTGACCAAAACTATGAAGTTCCAAAAAGCTCATAAAGGTAGCATGAAAGTAATCCATAGCCTAGGACTCCTGTGGTTCAATGTCTTCTGAAAAACAGACCAAAATATAATTTTTTTCACTATAAATCTTGAGATCAGCAAGATCCTTGGCAATTGATTTTTGGGTAATTTTGGATTAAATCATTTGAATCATACAGATTACTTTAATACCACCTTAAAATTTGCTTTTTTGCCATTCATTTGCATTGTTGAACCTACAGAGCTGAAATATTCTTCTAAAAATCTTAATTTGTGTTCTGCTGAAGAAAGAAAGTCACACATCTGAGATTGCATGAGGGTGAAAAGATTAGAGAATTATAATGTTTAGGTGCTCTGGGTGGTTGCTTATATTGTTTAAGTCAAAAAGCCCTCTCCCAAGTATCAGTTATATTTTGGTCTCTAGATATGGCTTGGGTCATGCCTTCATTGCAAGTTTAATGGATTTTCTCATCAATTTTATTGTATTTCGCCAGGCAGAAATCATCAGCTTGCTTAGAAAAGTAATAGCACAGCTCTCTTCAACAAACTGCTTAATTTCAGGTGTCATACATGTCTGTTGCAAGAACGATGCACAGTGAGCTGTGTGCTATAGCATGTACTTAGTGTGTATACTTCTTGCCTTAGCAAACACGCCTAATTATAGCATGTTATTCCCATTAAAAAAGAGCATTATACATAAATAAAGGCATAAATAAGCATAATACATAAACAGCAAAAAAGAATGTTTGAGTGCTTTATAATAAAAAAACAAAAACATTCCATAGATGTGGTTACAATTCAGAGAATCTCAGAAATTTATAAAAACGAAAGATTCTGAAAATATTCTCTTGATATTGATGTCTTTGGTAATCTGTCTATGGGTCTGAACAACCTATATGCAGGTCTGTAGGTTGCCAAGAGTGCCAATATCCCCAACACACAGCTGAGATCATGATCCAGACTTAATCCTTACATCCAGAGCTGAAGCTGATGGCACGTGCGTTTTGCCAGCGTTTTGATGTAGTACCAATACATACCAGATGGTGGTGTTCTCCGCAACCGTTCCATAAAACCAAACCCATCGGAGTCCTATACTTCCTTATTCATTAAAAAGCTGCATATAAGTCCCAGAGAAACAGAGCATGTGATGAAGACATATTTAATAAAATATACATCCAGTCACTTCAACCTTTCCTCATTTCTCCATCCCTGTTGCAGTGGTGAATGCTGAGGGCATAAACTCTTATTTTCATTAGACGTTTCCCCCAAAACGCACGCACGCACGCATGCACACGTGCATGCTGATGAGGAACTGAAGTAAGCAAGCATTTAAATGTTTTATACACCTTTAAACATGACACTACATGCCATGTATGTAACTCAACATACTTTCTTTTACGTGGGACAGTAAATACTGATCAAATACTGTACATCTTTCCGCTAGCTGACAAATATAACAGTTAGGTATATATGGGTGAATAATGTTTAAAAATTGCTTTGTTTGCATATGTCAAATTTGCTGTCAATAGATAATATTTTAATTAATTGTGTTATGTACAACATATCAGCATTATATTGGTCATCTGCTAGATATCAGCATCGCTATCGGCCGATATCAGGTAAAAAAATGTGACAATCACTAATCACTACACAACATTTTTCGAGTCATAACAACCCATGTTAATCACAGGTCCTTTTAGTTTGGAAAATTTGCATTTTAAAACCAGTAATGGAGCACAGTGGGTCATCGTGTCACAGACAGCTTGACATGGATGATTTTGAATGTGTTGGTGTCTTCATAGACAAAAGGCAATACAACATATGTGTGTGTATACGGCTCAGAGCGCACCTGGCAAAATGTGTTTCTAATAATGAAATGAATTTTACCTCATAAGCTCCTTATGCAGATGCACAATTAGACTATGTACTGGTAGATTTTATGTCATAAATTGGCTCAGCTGGAAAGCATGATACACACAACAAGCCAGTATCAACATCACCAGCGCACACTACTACTATACCAGCATACACATTGAGTGTGTGTATGAGTGGGTATTTTTCTATGCTGTATATGTGTGTGTGTGTATGTTCATTTTATACTTATCATTTTTTTCTTTGTTCCATATATGTTCCAATGCAAACCTAACAAGAAATAAAACTTAAAATGCATTCATTTTAAAATATATAATTAGAATTGGTAAATAATCTGAGACACATATTCCTTTTTTAGTCCTAATGCTTGTTTTTGTACATGCATGCACGCATGCACGCATGCACACACACACACACACACACACACACACACACACACACACACACACACACACACACACACACACACACACACACACACACACACACAGTGTAATTCTGCTTCCAACTCAACTTTTTCTGCCTGTCTGTGACAACACTGCAATCTAACGCTGATGAGATTGTTAATTAGCTCTCTCCTCTATCACATCTGAATTTGAGGACTGTGAACAGATGAATAGAACAAAAAGAAAACGCTTGCAAACAATTTTGCTGGCACACATGGCTAATCAAAGAGTGAAATTCCTTAATTAAGATAACTAAATGTCCCTTCATTTTGAAAGCCATTTGGACACATTTATTTAATAGTTTTGAGTGAACATGACACTTTTGGTGTGATAACTTTGTTCAACAAATCCATTTATTTTCATGCCTATAATCGGCATATTTCGAGAAATTACTCATATAATTAAAATGGCACAAAGACACCATATGAAACCATTTGTTCCACTGATAAAAAGAGGGCAGTACATTTGTCAGATTCTTGAGATTCAATCTGGGATATTAATTTAGTGTTGCACTGATCATTTCCACTGAAATTAATCGATGAGAGTCCGCTAGTGTGGAAAATATTCATAGTAAAACTACACAAATGACTTAGAAAAATAAAACTGATCATACTTTAATAATTACAGTTGACTTTACTGTCATCATAAGCATAACTAATAATGATGATGATGATAATAATAATAATAATAATACTTTCATACATGGTGGCCCCCAAAATTAGCCTATTTGAAGGCTTAATCAACACTTAAAAATGTATGAATGTCATTCCATAAAAGTGGCAGGAAAGATATAATAAGCACAATATTTCACAAAAAGATGTTTGCAAGTTATCAACTGATAAAATAATAGACACATTGTTCAGAATTGAGACAAAAATATTTGCACACTTTCTAACTGAAAAATGTTAATAAAACATGTCCATCATAAGTAATGAATGTGATGAACTACACATGTGGTTACTCTATAATAGGACACCAATTTGACCTTCAGGTGAATGACTCCAAACATCCACAAAAAATCTACTTGGGACCAGTGAGTTAAAATTTTGTGCAAAAATGACTGAAACAATTCTGAAAAAAGGTGTTGGTCTAGGTCCATGTTTGCAGATTCCCTTTTTAGTGTTACCTAACACATGGAAATCTAAGCCTACCCAGTAGAGAAAGTGCATGCAGTGGACAGAGTGCATGGACCACAGCAACCCCAATTCAACCCAATCGGAATCAACACCTTTGGATAACCGAGACGCCATCAAATGAATGCAATACAGTATAATGACAGTAATGTCAAGATATGTTTAGCCTCTTTAATGAAATCCCTTGATTCTGTAACAGTAACTTTTCTTTCACACCATTACGAATATTTGCAGGTGATGAAACGGCAGTCACAGCACAAAGGCGACTCAAGATGTTCAAAGGAGAGTTGGTCGATGTGTATCTGTGTGTCGGCTCTAATAATCACCATATCACATGCTGTGCGGCTGTAATCCCGCTAATTAAAACCCGCTGACATTTCAAGCACACTTCATTGATGCTGACCACTGAAGCTTTGGACGCAAAGACTGAATTAAACATGCGGATACTGCACACAACATTCACAACATGGCCAAGACAGAACAAAATACTCATTGTATATGCCACACTACACACTGTATACTGCTTGCTAATTTAAAAAAATAAAAAAAATAAAACAGTGATACGCTACATTGTTGTCATATGATCTCATAATGTTACATGTTTAACGTGTGTCTGCAGCATTGAACAATCATTTAGAGTGCTGTTCACTTATCATTTTCAAAATAAATAGATTACTTTGCCTTTTTAATCCAATTTTCTGTTTACATTTTTTAGTCTTATGTTGGATAAAAATATAAATATATTTCAGCTGATATTACTTTTGGTTCATTCATCACATTAGAAATGGAAGGTCAAGTCGAGTGCTGTGCAAAGAATACATACTATATACCACAGCAACAGTAAGGTAGTATGCTATTCCAAATATAGCCCTACTTACTCAAAAGCACATATTTATAATATATCCTGTATGTTTACATCCATAATCCATAATTAAATATGAAATATCCTGCATTAATAGTGTCTTATAGAATTAACACCCTTGCATTTTAACACAAACAGCCAAAAGTGTTGCTTTCCAGACACAATAGTCAACGAAGTGGCAATCTTACTGGCTGGGAAGCATGCAAACTGAGTCTATTCCTGCTGGCCAGTCGGAGCAACTTAGAGATGAAACCAGCACTTTACCTCGAGCCCGCCTGAGGCGAGTCATTAGGGAGAGGAATTTGATGCCCCCTACCAGCGCTCGGAGCTCTCAGATACAGAAAAGTTAAAACTCATCACTTTCCTCCCCCCAAATCAGCATGTCCTTGCATGTCACCAGTGAAAACCCGTGGAAAATGGAGAATGTGTGGAGGGGGGCGGGCTACAGCCTTTAGGTGTCACTCTGCTTTCAAGAATGGCACAGTAAATGCACATTCAAACAAAATGATGTCTTGTGTAGGACCCCATTTGCAACCAAAACCCAAATTTACTATGACGTGCCTTAACTTCCTGTCTATTTGGGGCGGCATCCTTTGGGTACCCATGGTTCTTAAAAAGCTCTAGTTCCTTTTGTGTACTAAAATATCCCTATTGCTATGGGTAAATGTTTTCATTTACCCCATTTAAGCATGCCTGTATCCGTGAGCACCCTGGCAGAGAGACTCTCAGTTGCAACATTTGCAGCCGAGAGGCGACCTGTCCATACGAAGTAAAACAAAACAAAAGAAAACAAAAGATGAGGAAAAATCACTGATTGACCTCAGCAGAGCGTTTCAAACACTGTGTCATGTGTATGTATGTTTTTAAAGACTTCCAGATGTGTTGTGTTCTGGACACATGCATATTTTTACTGCAGGAAATGAATGTGGTTTTGTTTGAATGGCTTCTTTTCAGAAAAGATATTTGTAGATGGCTAGATTTAAAGAAACATTTTTCCATGCATGACTTTATTGCCTTGGAATTGTCAGATAGCATCAGCACCCAAAGACGCAGATTCACGTCACTATCGGGCTAGAGATGGGCTTTTATTTCTGTCATGCACATCATGAAAACCAGCAGCAGATTGTAACCATGCAGTTAAAGCTGAAAAAACTTGTTAAAAAGTACTGCAATGGAATTTATTGTAAAAGGCGGCTGAACGATGTGTGTGTGGGGGATAACAGTTTGGATCTCTTTGAACACCAAATTCAAATATTTTAGTCGACAAACGCATGGAAGTACAGATGTTAAATAATTTTGTGGTTCGTTTTAAGTAGTAGAGATCATGTTTCATAGGATGTGAGCATTGTTCATTGATATGTACCTTCAACAACATATAAGAACATAAAACATTGAGTACGCTACTGCAGCGCGCATCTACTGCAATAAAGTGTCAGGTTTTGTCTCCAGAGATGTGCTGTCATTAGATATTCCTGATATGTTTCTAAAAAAAGCAAATGCAGATTGATACTGGATGGAACACAATACGGCTCTTGTTTTTGTCACAGTGATAATCAAAAAAGCTGCAGATTGAGGAACAGGAACAAAACATTGAACTCATAAATGTGTAGCATCTGTAAACACATGGCTGGGATTTCCATGCCAGAAGAAGATCATTAATACCGTGTCCCACCTCTCTCTCTCGGATTCTGCCAGGGCAATTTTGAAAAACAAAAGCGTTTAGGCAAGTTCACCACAAACTTTTGTGTGTGTGTGTGTGTTCGAACCAGAGAGCAAAAGAAGCTGCCAGGGATAAATGAATGCATATGGTGTATGTGTGTGTGTTAAATTGAAGATAGGAGGTCCATGTTCCTGGTTTTCTCTGACCTAGTTTACAAGTTTCAGGGGGGGTTACAGTGAGAGAAAGAGAGGAGTGCTGGGTTACAAATCCAGTGGACAGACAGTAATGCTGCCAGATGACCTTGGGCCGGTCCACGACCATCTGCCACCTCCATCTCTCAGATAGAGCAATGGCTGTAAAATACAAATAAGGAAAGTTTACTTTAAATATTATAAGGAAATAAAGAGTGTTTAAATTCTTTGAGGCATTAGGTGTGTCCAACTTTAAACCGCACACTTCTGCACTATCCACCTTTTTCCTTAAAGTGCCTATTTTCAAATTCCAGTCTCCAGTGTTTTCACTTGCATCAGTATATATTCTTAGCAAGTAATGTGATGTTTAAAGTAGTATAGTTGTAAAAAAATTACGAAAACAATGTGGTTCTATTGTGCCATTAATTTGCAGTGTAAAGACGCCTTTTTTTTTTTTTTTTGACAGTGCCTCACCTGAGTGGGCAGATGATATGAAGCAAAGGTCCAAGGTTAGTTACATTGATATTATTAACTACTCTTGAGTTGTTATGACTGTAAACATCAAGTTGAGCCTGAAATTCATTTTACTCCAACTAACACTTGACACCTCAGAAAACAATTAGCAATTAGAATAATAATGCCGCCTACCAGTTGTTGCTCAGGAAAATGTAATTGTTACTGATGTTACCTCTGTACCCTGATGGAGGGAACGAGACATTGTGTCGATAAGTTGACACTGGGGTCACACATGGGAGCCCAGACATCTCTGATCTTTGAGAAAATGCCAATGAGAATTGGCGTGTGGAATTTGCATGCCACTCCCCCAGACATACGGGTATAAAAGGAGTGCCACTTGCAAAAACCCACTCATGTTTCACACTGAGGTCACTATCTGTCACTCACTCGACATTGTGTCGATGAGTTGACACTAGGGGTCCCAATGGAAAACACCACAAGAGCTGAACCGGGTTACGCAGACTGGCAGTGCTAGACGGGCAGAACACTGTGTGCCTCGTTGCCAGCGCAGCAAGCCGTCGCGTAATTACCCCCAACACACTGGCAGGCATGAAGCGATCCTCTACACCTTGGGGAGTGGCTAACTGCTCAGAGATTTAAGGACTGGCTGGCCCAGCCATAGCCTTCTCTCTATTGTTCTCCCCAAAAAAATTTACGAAATCGTTCAGCTGGGGGCCATATAAGGTCCATGTTGGGGGGTGTCCCTCCAAAGAGAACACACCACACCTTGTGACCCAGAGAAGGGGGCGGGGGGCTTCTAAGTGGAATACAACACACAGTCTTACCGGGTCGGAGCGGAAGCACGTCGTGCGGAGCGGCACCGGGCTAGGTCCTACCCAAGGATGGGAGGAGTTACTACAAACACTGTGACCAAGGACAAAGGGCCCTCTGCCCAATGAAGATGCGGTTTACCAGTGGAGAAACAACCAGCACATGTGGAGCACTTACCTCAGTACGGGGGCCTAAGTGACGCACGTACTGTTGAGCCACTGGGCTAAGGAGGAAGAAAGTCCAGGATTCACACTTTTTTGCGAATGCAACTGGGAAAAGAGCACAGGTCTTCACCTCAAGGGAGGGGAAAGGCGCTACACGCAAGAGGTACACCTGGCCAGCTGACCCAAACTTACCTGTTTGTGTCACCTGATAACACCTGATGTCCCCAGCCCGCAGCTCTATAGATGTCTGCTAGAGAGGAGCTGTGGGTCAACGCCCAAGAAGCCACTACGCCCCTGGTAGAGAGGGCTCACTAGCAGGGGGTTGCACATGCTGGGCATGCTATGCCATAGTAATGGCATCCATGACACAGTGAGCGATCCTCTGTGTGGAGACAGCGCTTCCTTTCTCACACATTCAAGGTGGAGGGGGACAGCTGTCCCTCCAACCTCTCCTACAGAAAGGAAAGCACTGATCTGACTGCGCATCTCTGGGGGTCTTCGCATCGAGAAGAACACCACTAAGCAAACAGGTGCCACTTCAGGTCAACAATGACCTCGTTAAGGGGGCCCTGGCCTGAGAGACCGTGTCTACAACCATGGGTGGTAGACCCCTTAAGTCTTCCACGTACCATCCAATTCCACAGGTGCTCCGTGATCGCCTCACCAACCTGGGGAGTCACCGAGCACCTCCTGGCATCCCCACCGTCGAGGGTAGTGAGAGTGGATGAGCCCGCGAACCGGGTCCGTGTAGTAAAAGGTGGCCGCCACGATCGCGTGAGGTCATTTGCATCATGCACTTCAGGGAAAAAAGGTACGGGGGTGGGGCGTGGCCATGAGTGGCGCTTGGAGCACTGGGACCAATCATCGGGCCGCGAGGGTTCTGGGGGGAGTGGAGGATTCCACTCCATCCCGACGTTCGCAGACGCCTGGGCAAGCATGGCTGTCAGCTGTGCATGGCGACAAGCTGAACCAACTCATCCACTTCACGAGCCGCGAACGTGACCGCAAACTCGCTCTGAGATGAGACGGTGGTCACATCGGAACTTGCTGGGGTAAACAAGCGTGCTGGGGAATGGGAGGTCCGTGGGGGATTTCCCAGCGAAGAAGCTCCCATTGAAGTCCCCAAATCCTCCCCGAGTGCTAACCGACCCCGCCTCATACCCTTCGGATAGAAGGACCGAGTCAGGGAGCCTTCTCTGCAATTGAGTTTTATATTTACCTCAGAGCTAAAATGCTAATCTTACTTAATATATCCTCACTCAGAACTGTATTTATAAATTTGGGAAGACAAAACACATCTAAATAGAGGGTTATTCTACCACAAAACAAACTCCTGCACATTTTAATAATTGTTGTCCTCAAATAATTGAAATGTACATTCACATTTATGTTCTTGGCAGATATTTTCTTACTAGGGCTGGGATGACGTCGACGCAAAATATGCGCGTCGATTCGTCAGACCCAAAACAAAGATTACGGCGCCGGAGCATAGTAGGAGATGGCCTTCCATTCTAGCACCACGGCAATGCACTGTATGTTGTCTTGAATGACACACACACACACACACACACACACACACACACACACACACACACACACACACACACACACACACACACACAGTATTCTTAAGGTGAAAGGAAAGTGTAAGTTGTTATTTGCATGTGAATGAAGATTCTTTTTTTCAGTAAGCTAGGCCTATGTTCAACATAAATGTTGAATTCTGAATGTTTATTTTATTATTTATTTTTTGTTGGAAAAGCACTTTCTGTATTAGCTTAAAGCCCCCAATTTACAATAGTTACTGTATTCTTTCAATAGCTCTAAGAAAGGGTGGCTGGGTGACCTTTTTATTTTTTTATTGAATGCTAGACATCAGTGTGGCAGCGGGGGCGTGGTCAAGCGCCCATCCGGGAGAGAAAAGCGGTAAGGGCACTCACACCTGAGCTAAATTATGTCTAACACCTGTGTCTAATTGCAGTAGCATGAGGAGAGCGGCATAAAGAGCAGCAGCAAGAGAGAGAGAGAACCCGACATAATGTGTAGTGGAAAGCTTCACACTAAGGAAGACACGGGAAACAGCGTCGGCTTCAAAGGTAAGTTTCTTTCATTTTTAATTTTTATAGACAAAGTCACTACACTACACTGTGTTTCTCTTCTTTCGCCTTGGTGTCGGGTTCTCTCTCTCGAGGCTCTCTTGCTGCTGCTCTTTATGCCGCTCTCCTCATGTTGTTGTTATTTTTATGTGAATGAAGAATTAAAAGATGCACTTTTTTCAGTAAGCTAGGACTATGTGTTTTCAACATAAATGTTCAATTCTGTTGGTTCAGGAAGGACGCCATGACAGGCTGCTGGCTCCCACTGTCGATGTTAATTTTTATTTATTTTTTTGTTGGAAAAGCACTTCTGTATTAGCTTAAAGCCCTCAAGTTTACATTGGTTACTGTATTCTGTCAATTGCTCTAAACAAGTATTTTGGGTGACATTTTTATTTTTTTATTGAATACTTGACATCAAGTTGTTGTTGTTTTTTTTATCTGAAAGAAGAATTACAAGATGCACTTTTATTTCAGTAAGCTAGGCCTATGTGTTTTCAAGGCTTCAAGGTTTTATTGAATGCTACCTCTGACTAAGAATGCATTACTTTGCACTTGTATAGTCTTTTATTTTGGAATTTTAAGAGCAATAAACATATATTGCAATGTTAAGGAATTAATGTTTTTTTCATTCAGATATGTAAATCAACATGTATAAATTGGTATTAGTCAGTTAATGGGGAGATAATCGAATCTAAATTGAATCGGGCTGAAAAAAAATAATCGTTAGATTAATCGATGCATTGAAAAAATAATCGCTAGATTAATCGTTTAAAAAATAATTGTTTATCCCAGCCCTATTTCTTACCAAAGCGAACCACAAGAAAGTGATACTTTTTGCAGGTAAGCAAAACCTCAAAGGATAAGAACTTATTATTATGAATGTATCATTATTGGTGTTGGTGTTCATATTAAGAGTTGGAGCTTTGAGTCTAAATATTAAACTTTTGTATAACTTGTCCCTTGTTGAGGATGTGCCATTACTTTTGTAAGTTATCAGACTTATGATATTTGTTTGACAATACAATGGGTAAAGGGTACAATAGGCTTACCCTGAAGGCAGGACCACTTGGGTCAGTTTGCAACCATCTAGAACACCCAGTAAAATATTAGGTCTCACCCCAACGCTGGAACACCTGATGTTCTCTAGCTCCAAATTTCCTACAGTGAGTGTGTTTACAGGCACATTCAAGCAGAAGCAGAGATAAACTCATGTAATGTTTTCTTGTTTTGTCTGATTTTTCTAATAAGTTGATTTTGGGGAGTTATCAGCATATTGATGTGCATGTAAACAGGCTGATTGACCATAGAGGAATGTTCCACACCCATAATAATGTGTTAATTATCTGCTGCTCTTCAAGGGTGTATGAGGAGCATCTGGACTCTGCATTCCAGAGGAGAGATAAGAACTGAAGGATCAGGCTACTTATTAGTGTCGTAATCCTTTAAATGAAGCCTCCTGACATTTCTGGCTGCAGCTTTAGATGAACATCTTCAGTTCATAAATCTAAGCGCTCACTCCACACAAGCTCAATTCCGATATAAGGCCTGAGATTTATCAGAATACTCTGAGCCAAAATGATCACCAAACACTGATGTGCCATTCAGGGAGGTAAGGGTTCCATGATGGCTGCTGTAGATATGTGAGTTATACGTAATATTGGACTGCATTGGTTAAACTGCTTGCATTAAACTTATAATTACATTATAATAACATTATAATTAACAATTTTCATAATTTGGCTTATGTTCAGATTTTTATAGTTCTTTATTAAAGCAGAAAACTCCCACAAGATCCTTTGCATTACAGTGATTTTACCATGGGTAAGTGGTGAACTTAGACACAGCGCGAAACCTACACCCCCTTAACCATGGTAAAATCACCGTAAAGCACTCACAATCACTGACCTGCTTTTTGCTTTGATGAAACTGTGGCAACAGTAATACACTGGGATTTTGGTTGAACAATAATCTGCATCTGGGATTTTATTCATTTCAGAATCTTTGTCTGTGCCTGTCATAGTAAAGAAAGAATAAAAAAAAAAAATTAGAAGAAATAAAATCATTTTTATCAGCTTTTCCCATCACCTTATTTATCAGTAAAAAATCCACTATAGGTCAACCTCTACAGTGATCACCTTGCACATAATTCACAAAATAATAGGGCAAGAAGAGGATCGGCAGGCCAACAGTTAACGGTATGGCAGTGAGCTATCAATGTGCAAATGTAAAATGATCAAGATAATGAATGGCACTGTAAACAGATAATTACAGAATGTTTACATTATTTCTATATTTTAACAGCAAGTTTTGACTCATATGCACACATATACCAATTCAATTAATGTGCTTGGAACTCCTTAAATACTGTCTGAAAACAAGTTGGTTGAGATAATGCAAAGCTGTAATATAGGCAAAGTGTGGCCACTTTTAAGCTAAAATATGAGACCTTTTTTTCAGCATTTTAAAGCTTTACTCATATTTTAAGTTACCATTATTTTCAAATTTGAAAAATAGCAATAATAAAAAAATTATTCGATGTGCCCAAACTGATCACATTGTAAATTCAGCAACAGTGGGTCAAAAGTGCTGCTTTTGAAATCGATCTGTGCGTTCCGAAATCTGAATAATTGCCCCTGGTGGTCAAAACTGGAAGTGTTGTTGAACGTAAGGGCAGCTACAGCCAGGCCAGAGTTGTGCAAAAAGTGAGTTGTATTTTTATTTGTAAATGATGTAATACAGTCGACAGGAATCATTTTATTAACCCTACCCTTAACCCAAATACCAACTTTAACCTAACAGTCAGTGGAGTAAAAATGTAATTTTGAGAGCAAAAATTGAACTTTAGTATTGCGCTCAACATTGTTTACATGAATGTGATTACTTCCTTTTCTCAGCGCTGTTCGTGATTCACCAATCACAGACATTTGTGTGATTTTTTTAAAGACATTTTTTGGGGATTACACAAGTGGATTTCCATTGGTATCTTAAATCCAATCCTTGAAATGAATAGATTTAAACAAGCATACTTTTGGAGTACATATTTTTCCAGTCAAACATGTTCTGAGCTTTGCATGCAGCCCAATGGAGAATTTAGCTTTTTCATCCAGTAAGCACCTTCTTAAGGAAGACGCTTAAAATTTAAATGTTTTTGTCAGAGGTGCAGGATATTAAGATGCTGGTATAATTACATTTTATTTTGAAAATTTGAAAATAACATTGGTATAGATTGGAAAATTGTTTTGTTTATAAAATAAGGCATTTGTGATCAAATAAAGTCATTATTTGTAGGCTGAGCCTAATGTGTACTTTGTTCAGGAGGCCTACTTTACTTTAAGTACATATAAATAAGCAATATTAGAAAATAGATTATGTGGGAGTGAGGGGAGTTGGAAAACATAAATTGGGGTAAAATGTCAACATTCCATTCTCCCCAAAATTGTATTTGTATTTTTATTTTATGTCATTTTGGACTTGGTGTAACAAAGTTCGCGATGGGGTGCAAGAAGGAAGCGGGAGATGGCAAACTTAAACTCAAACAGGTAATTTATTTTACACCAACTTAAACAGCTTGCTTTTCAGCATAAACTCAGTGCACACTCTTTCAATGTGTGGGTGCGGGTATCTCTCTCCTCACTGCCGTCTGGCTCGCTCTTAAAACCCGTCTCCACTCTCACTGTAATGACAACCAGCTGTTAGAGACAATCATTCCCAGGTGATGATCCTTACCATCACGCTCCATTCACAATCCAGCGCTCAACCACAACCCCATCACCACAAACCCCCATCACCCGACTCAGGCCAGGGAGCAATCTGGCCTGCCCAGTACTCCCCATCATTTCTGGAGAGAATTCTGCAACAGCCATCTGCGCCCCCAGACTGTGGACCACCTCAAACTTAAAAGCTGAAGAGCCAGATACCAATGGATGATCCACACGTTGGTATCTTGGGCAGGCCGCTACTGCTGCAGTCTTATCAATTTGGGGGCGCACCTGCCCGTGACCCAAGTGGAACCCCAGATACCGTACCTCCTCCCATCCAATTGTGCACTTATTGGGGTTTGCCATGAGTCCCGCCCATTGCAGCAATGTCAGAAACATCCCAAGATGCTGCATATGCTGCTGCCAATCATTATTGTATGTACACAGTTACAGGAAGTACCCCCCCATATTTAAATTATTTATATTTTCCTCCCCCTGTGGGTTGTATGTCATGCCGGGGGCTCCCCGACCTGAGAGAACGAGGGAGGAATGTGACAGGGTGGAGGGCGGGGCCGGGTCATGAATTTAGACACCCGGTCCTTTATCAGGCTAAGTAAGCCTCTGAGAGGGATAAAGGCTGACTGCGGATGGTTGTGCAAGAGAGAGAGAGAGCGTTTACGGGCAACTGACCATCATGTGTGTGTTTGTGTCTTTTGTTTAAGTTTATCAATAAAACTATTATTTATATCATCAAGCCGGTTCTCGCCTCTTCCTTTCCCTTATTCCCTTTACACCCACATATCAAGCATGGCCTCTAATTCTCCACAAACCACTTTTTTTGCTCAGGTAATCGGTAGGGATGACTGCATACCACTACACATGGGGTTGTTTCGATGTGGTGTTTTATGAGGTTTGTACGACCGGGAAGGGCGAGAACACGTCCGAGAATTGTTTTTGCAACCGGGCCAAGTCCGTGCACTTGCGTTGCATAGTCCACCAGAACCAATACATAACGATGCCCCACATGCTGTCCATTCTAATGGCCTGACGATGTCCATACCAATTCTTTCGAAGGGGACCATGATCAAAGGGAGCAGGCGCAAAGGCGTCTCTTAGGGTGTCCTTTGGATTTACATGAGGAGGGCCTGATTCTGCGACTGGTGGATGCTGGTGAGGGTCTTGTATATTTCCTTCAGAGTTGAGGCCTCCATGGTGGGGTTCTTCTTCCTTAATACTCCTGGGTTTCGGCACCAGTGTAGCAAAGTTCTTGATGGGGTGCAAGGAGGAAGTGGGAGATGGCAAAATAGAACTCAAACAGGTAATTTATTTATTTGTTATTAACTCAAACAACTTGCTTTTCAACAAACTCAGCATACACTCTTTCAGTGTGTGTGTGTGGGTATCTCTCTCAGTGGCATCCGGCTCACTCTTGAAACCTGTCTCCACTCTCACTGCAATGACAAACAGCTGTTGGAGACAATCATTGACAGGTGATGATCCTTACCATTCTCATCTCCTGATCTCATTCTCCATTCACAAAGTAAATAGTTAATTTACCCTATACCCTTTAGATTCCCATCTGTTTAATGCTGGATAATAAATTTTAACGAATGTCACTTCATGTCCCTTGGATATCATTTTTTCATAGTAAATCTTCTTGAAAAAGATCATATTTGATTTTGACCCATTCATTTTAGGTTTATTGCATCGCATATTGCCGTCATATTATTCAAGTTTATCACATATCACATTTTTCCTCTTAACAATTGAGACCTAGTGGTCAGTTCTTAATGTGTTTCTTCCTTAGAAATTCTTAAAAAAATGCTAATATTTAAAACAGTGGGGCAGAGCAAAACAAAATGAGACTATTACTAGTAATACTGTTATTTTGCCTGTATTACAGACTGACTTTCAATAATTTTTGAATTTTTAACATTTTGAATGTTATCCTTGTAATATATTCCAGTCAACTTTCAAAGCAAACCTACCCCTTGACTCACTCATTATGGCATCAGTAGTGCTAGATGGAGGGGTAATATTAGTTGAAATGATGTAAAAATGTCTGATGGGGATGGCACTTGTCAGTAATTCAGCCGTACAGGGGTTGATTTTGAGTTACATGAACTTTCGGAAGATATTTCAATGTGTTCTCATGACCATGTTGAACTTTTGACAGGTACAATTAAATGTTCCTTAGTAAATAATTCTCATAAATTAAAAATTCTGTTTGATGAGCCTTGTTTGAAGCCATTGCAAAATGCAGATAAAAGCACACCTGTGACCGCCCATACTATTATCATGCAATAAGTTGCTACATTGCATCGTAACTGTAAAGATTGGACACCGACCTTTCCTTTGCGTTCGACGGCCAGGCGTTCCATTACAAAGTCCTCCCCTTCAGCATGTCTCTGTCCCCTCGCGTCTTCACGAAAGTCATAGAGGCAGCTCTTGCCCCGCTCTGAGAAGCCGGCATCCACATACTCGCATTCGTAACCTAGACGTTCCCCTTCTGTCGCTCTCTCACGTTGTGTCGGAGACGCGACACTAGGGGTCCAATTTAAATTACACCATGCGCTGAGCCATGTACGTGTAGTCTGATACAGCTGGTCGTCTGGCACGTAAAAAACACCTGCCCGCTCCTGTGTCACACCACGTACACGGCTCAGCGCATGGCGTAATTTAAATTGGACCCCTAGTGTCGCTTCTCCGACACAACGTGGAGAGAGCGACAGAAGGGGAACGTCTAGGTTACGAATGTATCCTCCGTTCCCCGATGGTGGGAACGAGACGTTGTGTCCTTCCTGGCCACGTCGCTGAGCCGAGCTGCCATTTTCGGCTCCTCAGAAAAATCCTGAATGAACTCTAGTATTTGCCTCGCCTTTATACCCGTATGCCCGGGGGCGGGGTATGCAAATACTGACTGCCAACTTCTCATTGGCTTTTTTTCATAGATCAGAGGTATATTCGGTGGCTCAAGAGAGACCCCTAGTGTCGCTTCTCCGACACAACGTCTCGTTCCCTCCATCGGCGAACGGAGGTTACATTCGTAACCTAGACGTTTTACAGACATACTTTAACCCGTAACAAAGTCCAAGCAAAAGAATCAATAATTTTAATTTCTCAGTAATTCACGAAACTCTTGTTGCACACTTGGCTCAATAAACTGGAGTAGACATTAGGGAAACACTAAGGAGATAAGTATTCATACTGATAATTACTTTTGCAAACACTTCTAATTGACCACTTTCCATGAAAGTAATTCCAGAGTCAAACTCAGAAATGTATCCTTCCATTTTCATATGCATACAGCTGCTCCAAAAAGCTTGGACACCTAAGTCACACCTATAAATGTATATAAAAAAATATAAAACCCAGTGTCATCTGCAAACAAATTATGCTAGATATTTTCACAGTACCAACTTTTCTTTTCTAAGCCTTTATTTCCAATGACTGTTCCTCAAGGTACTGTCATCAAAGTATTTAGTGGCTGTAACTTAATTTCCCTCAGTTCACACAAGTGTCCTAACAGAGTAACCACAGGTGTAGTTCATCACATTAATCATGGGATTGTTCCACTAACTTTTGACAACCAGGGGTGCTTCAAATTTCTGCAACTGTGCATCCTGTTTACTTTTTTTTGCATTCTAGTTCCAACCTTTTAGAAAAACGAGGAAAGGATGCAAGGAAAGTAAGCGAGGATGGAGGAATCGAAGCAAGATGTATTTGTAAAATGAAATGTCCTTGCTCAATGCTCACTCGTGTAAGTGGTGCTTACGTCAGTGGTGCTTATCATTTCTTAATTGTGCATCCTCATTTCTTTGCTCCTCTGTCCCGGAAAATGATGCAAGTCCGGCATCATAAAGGACATATCAATTCCTGAAATGCACTGCAAGAGGTGAGGACCAGGAACGAAGGAAGCTTGGAAGAGTGCTTGAGCGAGGAAGCAAATGTGGGTCGAAGCACATGAGGCACGCATAAATTCTCCTCCCCCTTCAAGACTGGCTCAACCGTTTTAATTCTAATTTCACAATTGCAGTTTATAATAAAATATGCTCAGTTTGCTCCCTTATCTTCTTTCTTCTTTGGATGCTATGTATCATGGTGCTTTAAGATTGATATAGAATTGTAAACCCTCAACACATCATTGTACATTGTATAATAGAGTAGCTTGGCCTTCTTTGTATATTAGAAAATAAATGCATTGGTATACAACTATTTACGAGGCTATCTTGGGGTTCTTGCCTTCGTATCTGTGTTCTTTGATCCAACGGAACAGTGTTGGGAAATATTCTCTTCATTCTCAGAATTGTTATATTCTTTCAGTTCCCCATGTTCTAACTGAATTAGGTAAAAAGGCTTTTAGGTATGCAGCCCTTTTTGACTGGAATTATCTTCAAGTGAAACTGAAGTTACAAAACTTGGTGTCTAAGGAACATGTTAAATGTATCATTCGTCAGCTTGAAGATGAATCAATGACTTGTAAGTGTTTTTAGTATTGTAAATGTCTGTTTAAATGTATTTAAATTAGGCTGTGCATTTCTTATTTTTTACTTATTTGCTGTCCATCTTGGCCAGGACACTCCTGTAAAAGAGATATTTAATCTCAGAGAGGTTATTCTGGTTATAATAATAATAATAATAATAAGAAAATAAATTCTCCACCCCCTTCACATTTCACACAAGAGTTTTAATTCATGTTTTACCTTTGCAGTTTAAATAAACCACAATTGTCACATACTTCAACAGTGCATCTTGAATTGTTTGGATTTATTATGAATATAATATTAAATACAGTTTCAATAACATAACGGCAAGTGTGCCGATGTACTGCAGCTGCACAGAAACATGCAAGTGAGCAGGATATTTAATTTTACAAATCCGTCTTGCTTCGATTCCTCTGTCCTCATTTCCATTCCTTCCATTATTTCAAGGAAACGTGGAAAGGAAGCAAGAATGCACAGTTTCAGAAATGAGAAGCACCTCAGGAAGTGTGCAAATACGTAAGTCTTAATTTTGCACTAAACATATATTGTTTTAAAATGTTACATTTGAAACCTAACAAACTTTATTTTTTAATGTTTGTGCTTTCTTTAAAAAAAGGACAATTATTCAAATTGAATGCAAAGACATTTAGACATTCTTAAGAGTGGCTTGAGTGCTCAGATAAACGTGTCAATATACCAACAATGCAGTGTTTGCTAACTTAATTTCTCACTGTACAATAAGAGTGAAGAATGACAACCAGAATAACATAAATAACAATAAAATTAATGTTAAAATATTACTATTATAATTTAGGGCTGCATCTAATGATTGTTTTGATAATTGATTAATCTTACGATTATTAGACTATATGGTGATTATTGCAAAGATGAATCATTAGCTCTAACCGATTATTTATTCAGCTTGTGCCCCGACTTAAAAGGTTGTATTAATCGTGCTTACTAACAATAAAGAAGACAAAAACATCTTTTAAATATACATCTACATCACATTCACTGAATAAAAGTTTTTATTTAATTTCTCCATTAAGTTTAGTAGAGGAATTTAGTAAAGCAATTCACTGCAAAAAATCCTATTATCAAGTGTTTTTGTCTTGTTTTTGGTTAGTTCTTTGAGGTACCATTAGAGTGCACCACGTTAGATCTATTTCACATTTTATGCAAAATTCTGCAGATTTTACTTTCAAAAAAGCATGCAGTTTCGGTGTGAGTGTAACTGGTCCTGCTTGGCCTGCTCCGAGTGGGATTTGAACTGGGGTCTCCAGCATGGGAGCCAGGCACACTAACAAGAAGGTTAAAGGCTACAGCCTCTAGCATCAGGTTTTCACATACCACACAGCTATCATGTACCAGCTGGCTCCTGTTACACTTACCCCCTTAAACCTCACTCCCATCCGGGTCATAGCACCACTGAAACTGGTCCTGCTCGACCCGCTCCAAGTGGGATTTGAATTGGGCTCCTGTTACATGAGGGTAGTAATAGCTACATTTTCACTAATTCTTAGCTCTCAAATTTTAAACATACTAGTAGAAGACTGCAAAGCAGCCAAATTGCATCACTGAGAAAAGCAATGTGATGTTTTATCTTGATATACAGTACACTTTTTTGTTTATATCCAGAAGATCAGTTAATTATAAGTTTCGGAAGGAAATTGATACTTTAATTCACCAAAGTGACATTCAGCACCATCACTATTTGAAAAAAGTAATTTTTTTATCAAATCTAGACAGGCCCCATTTCCAGCAGCCATCATTCCAAAACCTTATCCTTGAGTAATCATGTAAATTGCTAATTTGGTTCTAGAAAATCACTTGCCATTATATCAAACACATTTTAAAGTTATTTGGTTGATTAACTGAAGCTTAACATTGTCTTTGTGTTTGTTTTTGAGTTGCCACAGTATGCAATAGACTGGCATTTCTTAAGGTCAATATTATTTCAAAATGGAAAAAAAAGAAACAGCTTTCACTAGAAACTCATCATCGATCAATCATTGTTTTTAGGAATGAAGGCTATATAATGCTTCAAATTGCCCCAATGAACAGAAGATTGTATACAAAGGTGTACACTATAGTCTTAAAATACAAAGGACATCTAGCTCTATCAAGGACAGAAAGAGACATGGAAGGCCAGATGTACAACTAAACAAGATGATAAGTACATCAGAAACTCTAGTTAGAGAAATAGACTCCTCACATGTCCTCAGCTGACAGCTTCATTGAATTCTACCCACCCAACACCAGTTTCATGTTCAACAGTAAAGAGAAGATTCAAGGGTGCAGGCCTTATGGGAGGCATTGCAAAGAAACACAGACATTGGACAGCAGATAATTGGACAAGAGTGTTATGGATCTTAAACCCATTGAGAATTTGTGTGATCAGCTAGACTGTAAGGTGCGTGAGAAGTGCCCGGCAAGACAGCCACATCTATGGGAAGTGCTACAGGAAGTGTGGGATGAAATGTCACCTGAGAATCTGGACAAACTGACAGCTAGAATGCCAAGGATCTGCAAAGCTGTCATTTCTGCACGTGGAGGATTTTTGAAGTAGTTTAAGAAGTTATGAAATTTTCAAATTGTAATAGTAATTTTTCACATTATCAATGTCCTGACTGTACACAGTGATCAGTTGAATGCCACTTTGGTGAATAAAAGTACCAATTTCTTTCCATAAAAACAAAATCTGTACATTATTCCAAACTTTTGGCCGCCACAGTAATATACTCTAATCTTACACCTTGTTATGTCTGGCAATAAAAATAAAACACTAAACAATTAGTGTTTAGCCTTTATGGTGAATGACTGCTGCATAATGTGAACAACTGACTACACTCAATGGCTGTTTAATTAAATAAAGTGCTTAAATAAATGTATTTTCATTTGCACCAGGGTTACTTGGAATAAAAGAGATTTCTTGAAATACAAATAAATTGCTACCAGGGAATAGCCTGCAATGGTGCAAACAAATTTGATGACCAAAAAGGAGCTAGATTAACAGAAAAAGTAAATACGCGACTAATGATTGTAATTACAGAGTAATATCAGCCCGGGGGCTGCAACGTAACTTCTTCGTTTGGCTTTGTTCGCTTCCCATGTCTCATTCTCTTTCCAGGCTAATTGAGAGTATTTGCATGTCGGCTTGCTAATGAAGGTCTAGATGTGCCTTACCCTCTACTTTTACACTAATTCAGATAAAGCTTGACTTCAGCTGCCATACTGACATTCTAGGTGCAGGACGTCTCAGTTCTCCACTATCAAAATGGCCATTAGGATCTGAGGAACCCAATTAGCACGACAAGATCTAAAATATGCGATGACTCCTCTTCACAGCATGCAACCCTTAATCAGATAGATTGTGGCTAATTGCTAAGACACAGAGTTGATATCCACTGGTGGAGTGCATGAGTATTCAGGGCCTGACTGAAGATCTTATGTGTAGTTATGAGCGCGTTGACATGCATAACCTGTCAAAAATTCAAAAGTAACTCTGCCAGTTGTGTTGGGCAGTACAAGACATGCATTAACCAAGCTGTGGTAATAATAATCAGAATCTAACATAAAACAAAGGCAATCTGAGTAAACACAAAATACAGTTTTTTTTTAAATTATAATATTATTTATTGAAGTATGTGATAAGTTTGGACATTCTGTCACAGTAAATGTCAGGAAACAATGAAGCAGTTCGCATAAGACATGATTTGTGTCTCACACAGCACACTCTTGGCCTCTATGGCTCTTCACTCAAACGAAAACACTCTCTGAGCATAAACTCTCAAAAAAGAGACTTTAAATAACATACACTCTAAATATACTCCCAGAATATCTTATGCTGCTCGTGTTGCTCTCTCTCCTCTCTGGCGTGTCTTGGCTGCTTTTTGATGTATCCCTCCGTTATCACTGTTACAAGAAACTGCTGTTAGAGATTTCACAAACCAGTTTGACGATCCACACAACTCCTTCTCTCCTGCAAACAGACTCATGACCACGCCCCCATCCCCACATACTCCCACCGCCCGACTCAGGCTGGGGCAACATCCGTCCTGTCAAACTTTTTCTGGAGAGAAAGTCAGCCACAACTATCTGCGCCCCCGGTCTGTGGATCATCTCAAATTTGAACAGCTGAAATGCCAGGTACAAACAGGTGATTCGAGCAATGGTATGCACAAACCTTCGGCACAAATATTCGGAAGTAGCCAGCCAGCCCCAGAAACTCTCACCTCCTTTTTGGTCTTGGGAGTTGGGCAGGTCGCCATCGCTGTGGTTTTGTTAATTTGTTAACACACCTGCCCATAGCCCAACCCAGTACCGAACTTCTACCCGCCCAATTGCGCACCACCTCAGGTTGGCCGTGAGCCCCGCCTGTCGCAGCAATCTCAGGATGGCTCTCAGATGTTGCATGTGCCGCTGACAATCATTACTATAAATGATAATATCATCTAGATAAGCAGCGGCATATGCCATATGTGGCCTGAGAATTTTGTTCATGAGATGCTGAAATGTGGCGGGGGCCCCGAACAAATTGTACGGAAGGGTCACAAATTGGTGTTAACCGAACGGTGTTGAAAACACAGTTTTTTTTTCAGGAGATTGGAGTTAAGGGGATCTGCCAATACCCCTTATTTAAATCCAGTGTCGAATAAAATTGAGCCACATCCAACCGATCAAGTAATTCGTGTACTCTTCGAATTTCAGACAGAATCAGACTGTCCCGTAGCTCTTAGGTACAAGAACCACGGGGCTGGCCCAATCGCTATTTGACTCTTCTATTACACCCATCTAAAGCATTGCCTCTAATTCAACCTTTTTTTGTGTTCAGGAAGGCGATGGGGCGGCTACGAACCACCACCCCCAGGGTGGTCTCGATGTGGTGCTCTATGAGGTTTGTACGACCGGGGAGACGAGGGAACATGCCTGTGAATTCCGCTTGCAACTTGGCTACCTCTGTGAGCTGTGATAGTGAGAGGGCCCTAGCTCCACCCTCTCTGCGACAGGGACTGCCTCCCTCCAAGCATTCAGGAGATTGAGGTGGTAAACTTGTGACCTCAAAGGGCCATTGCCACTTGGCGAGTAATTTATAGTTTGAGGTAGGCAGTAATACAAGCACTTTATCTCTCTGTGCAAATTCCCATAGTTGAGTGCCCCTGTCATAAAGCCGGCTTTGATTTTCCTAAGCTTGGAGCAAATTCCCCTGTGTTAATTTACCCAAAGTGTGGAGTTTTGCTCTAAGTTCAAGAATGTATTGAATTTCATTTTTAGTGTTTGAAGGTCCCTCCTCCCAAGCTTCCCATATGACGTTGAGCATGCCACAAGGCCGGTGTCCATACAGTAGTTTGAATGAGGAAAACCCTGTGGAGGCTTGTGGGACCACTCGCACTGCAAACAACAGGGGTTCAAGCCATTAATCCCAATTTCTAGCATCCTCGTGCACAAACTTTCTAATCATATTTTCCAGGGTTTTATTAAATAATTCCACCAAGCCATCCGTTTGTGGGTGGTAAACACTGGTGCGAATCGATTTAACACCTAATAATTCGTACAGTTTGCGAATGTTCGTGACACAAATGTAGTGCCCTGATCAGTGAGGATTTCTTTCGGAATCCCCACTACGGGAGATAATTCTGAAGAGTGCCTCCGCAACACCACGTGCTGAGATGTTGTGCAGGGAACTGCTTCTGGATATCGTGTTGCATAGTCTACCAGAACTAATGCAAAGCGATGCCAGTGTGAGGGCCATTATAATAGCCCAACGAGGTCCATACCAATACTTTCATAGGGTTAATTGATTAGTGGTAGAGGGTGCATTGATGCTTTTGGGGTACACGTTGGATTCACCAACTGGCCAAGAAACTGGGCCATTATTCTATTGAGGGTTTTATCCTGTCCTAAATGACCAGCCATCGGATTATGATGAGACGCTTGGAGAAGGGTTTACCAACAGCTTTGTGAACCTTCCCAGAAGTGGCCGACCTTCCAAAATTCCTCCAAGAGCACAGCAACGACTCAACCAAGAAGTCACAAAAAAGCCAAGGATAGAATCCAAGGAACTGCAGGCCTCTCTCACATCAATAAAGTTCACTGTTCATGACTCCACTGTCAGAAATACACTGGGAAAAAATACCATCCATGGGAGTGTGCGAGGCAAAATCCACTGCTAAGAACATTAAGGCTCATATGAATTTTGCCAAAACACACCTTGATGATCCTCAAACCTTTTGGGAGAATGTTCGGTGGACTGATGAGTCAAAAGTGGAACTGTTTGGAAGACAGGGATCCTGTTACATATGGTGTGAATCAAACACAGAATTTCACAATAAGAATATCATACCTACGGTCAAGTATGATGGTGGTAGTGTGATAGTGTGGGGATGCACTGGCTGGATGACCCAGTGAGTGAGGAAATCACTCTTTTATTGAGAATGTGGGTACCGCAGCCCGAAGGCAGTGCGGCAAATGAAAGTAATGAAAACAAAGATTCTCCTCCTGGCCCTCCACCGGGGGATGGAGTGGTCTTGGTACCAGTTCTGGAGCGAACATCTGACTGCCTGGGTCGCCCGCCTCGGAGCGCTTCGGAGCTTTCCTGGTCCTGGAAGGGGTCCTGGAGATGGGGGCATATGCCACCTGCGAGGTGCTCGACGCTGGGGCTGAGAGCTGAGTCCAGGTTGAGGCGGAACTTAGTCACAGTGTGAAGCCCTCGGCGAGCAGGCGGTGCACGCTGGTTGGGCTGCACCACGGCATGATGTGAGAAATCACCTCCTGGACCACGAGGGTGGCCATTGCACTGTGACCTTCATGTCTCTGAGAGCGAGGTCAGTGGCAGAGCGCAGTTCCTGCAGCACGTCGGGGTTGGGACTACCCAGGTTCAGATCTTTAAGTGCTTTGGCTTGATGGACCTGCAGGAGAGCCATGGCATGCAGGGCGGAGGCGGCCTGTCCGGTGGTGCTGTAGGCTTTGGAGATCAATGATGATGTCATCCTACAGGCTCTGGAGGGGAGTACCGGGTGGTCCCACCAGCTGGCGGCGTTCTCGGGACACAGGTGGATCGCAACTGCCCTATCCACCTGGGGGACTTCCGTGTACCCATGGACCGCCCCGCCATCCAGGGTAGTGAGAGCGGACGAGCGGAGGGGTCAGATATGGACAGTAAAATGTGCCCTCCACAACCGCGTCATCTTGTCATGCACTTCCGGGAAGAACAGTACCGGGGGCGTGGTTGTGAGCAGTGCCCGGAACTGAGGTACCAGTCTTCAAGCCGTGAAGGCTGTGCAGAGGACAGAGGGTTCCAGTTCAAACCCACACTCACGGCAGCCCAGGCAAGCATGTCGGCCATCTGCGCATCTGCCTCAGACTGGGTGGGCTGGCTCGAAGGCGGCAGCCCAGTCAAGTCTTCCGCGTCAGATGCCTGGATGCTCTCCAATGCAGCGGCGATATCATCCAAGTCCAGGGGCTCAAGGGAAAATGCCGGCTGGCTGTGAGGCGAGCCGCACTCATCCTGAGCTCGGACAGAAGCAAGCAAGCGTGTCGGGGGGCGGATGGTTCGTGGGGATTTACCTGGCGAAACCGAGCCTGTTGTTATCCCCATATCGCCTTTATCGCCAGCCAGGTCATCCTCAATCCCGTGGGAAGATGTGACGAAGCGGGGGGTGGCTGAAGTGGCATTCACCTTGAGGAAGGAGAGCCGCGAACGCAACGCTGCCATGGTCCTGTTCTCGCAATGAGTACATGAGCCATCCACAAATGCTGCATCAGTGTGATCGCTGCCCAGGCACACGAGGCAGCATCTGTGGCCAAGAGAAATGCAGCCGCGATCAGATGATAAGAGCAAGTCATTTGTAACTCTGCACTTATCAGAGTTACAAATGACTTGCTCTTATCATCTGATCGTGGCTACATTTCTCTTCTAGTGCTTTTAAATTTAAGTGCTGCATTCGACATGATAGATCATGACATTCTCTTGAATAGGCTGGTTATTATGTTGGAATTTGTGGAGTTGCATTAGCATGGGTTAGGTCATATTTAGCAGACTGCTACCACTTTGTCTATGTAAATGAGGAATTGTCAAACCAAACAAAAGTAAAATATGGAGTGCCACAGGGATCAGTTTTAGGGCCTCTGATTTTCTCCATGTATATGCTTCCCCTGGGAGATATTATCAGGAATCGTGGAATACGTTTCCACTGCTATGCTGACGATACATAACTTTATATTTCTTCAAAATCTGATGAGATTTCACAATTCTCAAAATTAGCAGAGTGTATCAATGAAATAAAAGATTGGATGGCCAGAAATTTCCTTCTACTCAATTCTGACAAAACAGAGGTTCTAATTATTGGACCAAAAAACTCTAAAAATAAGCCGCTAAAATATAATTTGACTCTAGATGGATGTACTGTTACATCATCTTCAACAGCGAAGAACTTAGGTATTATATTTGATACCAGTCTGTCCTTTGAAAATCAAATTACAAATGTTTATAGAACAGCATTCTTCCACCTAAGAAATATTGCTAAATTAAGGCATATGCTCTCTGTTGCTGATGCCGAAAAACTAATTAATGCGTTCATGACCTCAAGACTAGATTATTGTAATGCATTAGTGGGAGGATGTCCAGCAAGATCAATAAATAAACTTCAATTGGTTCAAAATGCAGCAGCCAGAGTGCTAACAAGAACCAAGACATATGATCATATTAGCCCCATTTTATCATCGTTACATTGGCTACCTGTTAAATTCTGTATTAATTTTAAAATTATGTTAACTACGTACAAAGCTTTGAATGGTCTAGCTCTGCAGTACTTAAGTGATCTTCTACCATGCTAAATTCCATCACGTTCATTAAGATCGCAAAATTCTGGCCTGTTAATAGTTCCTATAATATCAAAATCCACAAAAGGAGGTAGATCCTTTTCATATTTGGCTCCTAAACTATGGAATAGTCTCCCAAACACTGTTCGAGATGCAGACACACTCTCTCAGTTTAAGTCTAGACTAAAGACTCATCTATTTAGCCAGGCATACACCTAATTTATCCTCCAACCCACAATTAGACTGCTTTAGTTGGGTCTGCCAGAACCAGAAACAGTGATCATGATCTCTAACTCTGCAATAAATTTAATGGCATCTATGCTTAAATATTTTTATTTGTTTCCCTCTCTCAACCTCGCGACTCCTATCCTGAGGTCACCAGAACCGGCTGGATCCAGCACCATTCCTGCTTCATGTTGGACTCCACTACATGCTACATGTCGCTGAATGATGATGACTAAATGCAGCCGGTGCCAGCCATATATCACTTCAGTCTATTATGATGGACTTCAGAGGATGAACTGATGCCAACTCCAACCTGCATCACCTCGGTCTATTGATGGACTACGATCTTGAAATGGAATGAATAGACTAACTATTGCCAACAAAAGCCTCCATCAGCCAATTAACAAGGACAATTGCATCTATGTGAACTTCTGCAATTAATCAAGATGGACATCAAAGTCTGTGGTCATTAATCTTACAGTTCAAACACAATCGTTGTTTAAACACTGACCCTTAACCCTTACTTAGTTTAATAATTTTAAACCATGATTTTAACTATACACATGTAATATTTACATTACATTCATAATGTTAGCCAGAGGGGATCTGGCCCCCACAGTGAGTCTGGTTTCTCCCAAAGTTATTTTTCTCCATTAATCTACATCTTATGGAGTTTTGTGTTCCTTACCACAGTCGCCTACAGCTTGCTCACTGGGGTTATTAATACAATTATTATTTAATTATTTTTAAACACGATTAAGAATCGTATTTTATCTAAATTGATGATTCATCGACTTTATAGACATTACAGTTTTATCATCTGTTAATGCTGATCTTCTGTAAAGCTGCTTTGAAACGATGTGTGTTGTGAAAGGCGCTATACAAATAACATTTACTTGACTTGACTTCGGTCTTGGAGAGAAATCGACCGCATCCAGGAACAACACTTGAAAAAGACGCGTCCTGAAAAGGACGTTCAACGCCGCTGTGTATTGCTCTTTTGTGAGTGGAAAACTCAAACTCTTTTAGGAGGAGAACACTGTGAGTGACAGAAGGGGAACCTTTGTAATGTGTCTGCCTGAGGTCATGAAGTGAAGCATCAGTTTTTCCCTGGTGCCATGTTGCAATTCCATCTTACAGGAAAATTTAGATAAAGTATAATTTGTGTGTGCAGTGCCAGCGCTCAGAGCAAAACAAGATGCTCTCTGCAAGTGCTTTTCAGGTGGAGCTCAAAACGCAGCAAATCATGTGAATGTGACTACAATATTATTAATGGCTATCCACTTTACTACAAAAATCGTGAAAAGGATGATGGTTATTTAAGAAATTTAATGCCCATTGCAATGAATACTGAACCTGTAGGGACGTGTTCTTTAAATTATTTAACCTCTCACTCACAGATTTTGGGAAATGTTTAATGTTACTTGAATTGGTGCTTTTTTGTGCATTTCTGTTTTTATATAGTGAAAGGCTTTGGTAGTGAAATTTTGTGAAACACATTTTTGTTACACCTTTTTTTTTTTCTAAGATGGAAATAAATGTATATGGACAGGTATAGAATCAATTCCATGCCACATATATTTGCAAAAATATAAAGTATTGCAAAATATAATAAAGTTTTGCAAAACAAAAAAAGTATTTTTTTGCAAAACAAAAAAAGTAGTTATTGTCTCCTTTAACAGTGATAATGTTATAACATCTAAATATGGAGTTTACATTTTTTTAGAAGACAACATACTATGGTATAGACAATTATAATCTATAAAGTAAACATAAGAATCAATCAATAGTCCAATCAATTGAGAGAGAAAAAACTGCAGATGCTGGCTATGTTAGCGAGTATGGCTAATAAATCCACCGCTTTAACTGATCTCTAACTTCTTTATCTGACACAAACGCTGTTAAAGCACATTTAATGCTAATTAAATAAAAGGAAACAATCAACTTTATATACCTGAGATCCACCTGCACGCCTGTGCTCAGCCATGATGTTTGATCCGTGTCTCAAGCTAATGAGGTAACTTCCAGGGAGGCATCACTGAGCCCGTTGTACACGCCCCAATCCCCTGACTCCACCCCCACGTCAAAACAGTGCCATAAAGTGAAACGCAGAGAAAAGTGAAGCGCAAAGGCAAAACGGTATCACGAGCTCACAGGTGATGGAAATGCAGATTAAAAGGAGCGTTGCAAAGAAAAAGATGTGTGGCAAAATCATTGCTGCCTAAAAATCTGTTGCAGAGATAAAAAAGGATAAAAGATCTTTAGATTATTTTACAACAGTCATTGATTTTTGCAATTAATTACATCTTGGTTTTTGATATATTTTATTTATATTTTGCAATTTTTATTTTTGTTTGCAAAACTTTCTTTTTTTCTCTCGATACTTTATTTTACGTTTGTGATACTTACATTTTTTTTTTGTTTGCTCAATACTTTTTTTGTTTTGCAAGACTTTATTTTATTTGGCAATACTTTATATTTTTGCAAATATATGTGGCATGGAATTGATCCCATAGACAGGAAAAATAATATATTTTGAGTTAGGTAAATTTGAGTAGGGATTAATCACGATTATCTGTGGAAAAATTAAGCGATTAATCATGATTATCTATATATATCCTTCAGTGGAGCACAAAATATGTTATTTATTATAATGTTAATTTTGGGTGAATTATCCCTTTTACTACCCAGAGCACTTTAAGCATTACTAGCAGCATAAACCTTTTTCATAACATGGGCCTGGTCTGCAGAGACCACCGACAAGATGATTTGAGCAGCATGCATTCATTCCACTTAAACAGAGCTGCAATAAAATAAGGAAAAAAGAATTGTGGAAACAGATGAGACCCACCGCAGTCTGGGACGGCAGAGTGAAATCTCATGAACTTCACTACGAGACGATGCAATAAAGAACCAGTTCAGCCGACCAACAGGGTCTGACAGAGAGAGAAGCGCTCCTACAGCGGACAATAAATCAGACGTAGGCAAATTAAAAAAGCAACAGAAGAACAACAAATATGATGTGTCTTGCTGGTTTTAAGTGTCCATACCTTTCCCCCTTCACAGCAGGAGGGGAAGAGCATAATAACGTCACCTCTCTCATTGTCACCTTGAGAAACATTGGGATGATTTTCAATATGTTTTTTAATTGCATTTGCTTATTTCATCATTTGCTTAAAAAAGAGCTTGAGTGCCAAATGTGGCCTGGGTAGTGTGGGGATAAAATGACAGAGAAAAAGTGTCTATGAAGAGACTCATGCACAAGGAAGGAGAGAGGAGATGATGATAAAAAGAAAGAGTGAGAGAGATCAGAGATAGAGAATTGAGAGTGTTGATATGGTCGGCAGAGTTTTAAGACGAGTACAAATGCAATATTACCATATCAATTTGGATAAGACAGATTTTGGCCTGATGCCGATTACAAGAAAGTGCAGTAAGGACAGCACGCTGCCTAACCGTCATGGAACAAAATAAGTAACTGATTTGGAAAACAATACTTGGAATATAGTCAGCAACTCACTGGCCTCAACTCATAGGCAGCTAATGACATTATACTTTAACCAAAGTCCCGACTTTGGGGTGGGACATTCTGTTTGAACGACCAGTGGCAGAGGAAGGGAGCGTTCTGTACATCTGTTTGAAAATAGTCATTAATTGGACAATTTAGTTGTTCCATGGCGATGCTTGTAGCATAGAAATTGCACCCTTATGGAATAAAACGTATTAAGACAAGAGGAAATAATCTTACATAAAATATTTGGTTGTTTATGTGCAGTTAGCATCAGGTAGATTGACGTGACTAAAAGTAAGGTCAACATTATTTCTTATTCCTGGAAACTGCATGGTTGTTTCAGCAGTACATTTGTTGTTACTCTACTGCACAAAATGAAGTGCTACACAAGTATCTGGCTTGATCAGAGCAGATATGATGTTTCTATCCAGAATTTGTCTTCCTGTTGCTTGTAGAATGTCAGTCACACCAAGAGTGTTTCTTCCAGTGGTAGTGATACAAATCCAAAATAAAAAACATAAGCATCACCGTGTATTTTTTTTTAGATGAGAATAGTGTGCCCATTTTACAATAATGTACACCTCCATAGGCTGCTAATGTTGGTAACCTATTAAGGTAATCTTTTTGAAGTTACTAAGGTTTTGTTCGATGTTAGTTCATGTAGTTCAATGTTGTTAACTAAAGTTAAGAAACTGAACCTATTTAAAAGTATGAATATTGTGTTCATAAATAGCCCATAAAATGAGGAGTCCGAATGGGAGTGAAAATGAGGAGAAATATTGTAACATATAAGTGAGAAATCAGAATTATAATGCATTTTCTGTGGATGAGCATGCAGACCTGAAAGTGTTTTTGCAAAGGACTTTAGGTAACTAGGACTATATATTTTGAGACACCACCCGGAGTAGCACCATTCTTTTGACATCAAGGAAGGTCAGGAATGTGGAGATACAGTACTTGCATTCCAGAGAGCGGCAAATTGTTCGAATTTTGGAAAAACAAGTAAACCATACAATAGTCATTGGTTGTTTTTTCCAGTATTTACATGATCTAAGAATATTTTTTTAAAGTCTATAGGAAACAGCTCCTTTTTATCTTGTCCATTTCTCCTTTTTCACCGTAGGGGTACATTTAAAATTGTGCCATCCTGTAACATGTTCCTAAAATCTACAAAAACCTACTTCTGTAGCAAAGAGCATATTAAATACGTTTTTTTTTTTTGTTTGACTTGAGCTGCAGTAGTTTTATCTACTTACTTACGATTCTCCTAGTATCACTTCTTTAAAGTGTTCTTGATTGTTTTTAATAGCTCAAGAGGTTATTGTCTTTAACATTTCCTCCTTAAGGCCAGATGTAGTGTTGTGGTCGACATCAACTAGGAAAATAGCAACGATTGAGCTTACTGTTCCATGGGAAGAGGGTCTGGAGACAGCCTATGAGAGGAAGAAATTAAAATATGCTGATCTGCCCGCAGAGTGCAGGGAAAATGGATGGAGGACTGCCACCTAACATGTGGAGGTTGTGTACTGAGGATTTATGGGAATTTATGAGAAAGGGAGTTTCTGGCTATGGTTAAGCAGGGAGGACAACAAGTGTGGGGTTCAGAAGTAGGAAACTGAGGAATAGGGAACCTGGGTGATATGTGGTGAGGGCTTGTGCTGAGGTAGTATGCCATACGGAACTGGTGGCACTGAGTTACCGAGAGATACGGTACCATACGGTGCCATACGGCTGGTGCGTATGGTCGTGTCGAGGTATTATGGCATATAGAACCCTGGTTGCAAGTTATTCGTGAAGGAAGGATGTCTGGATGGGAAGGCAAGGATGAGAGGTGTTGGAGGGGATCCAGTGTTCAGCTGCGTGGGGTGGCAGGGAGATGTCCCTGACCGCTGCCCCACCACCAGGAGATGTTCCGGGATTAATGGGCCGAAACATTGAAGATATGTGGCTCCTGGCTGATGACCACGCAGCTGGGCTGAAGTTAATGTTGGAGGTACGGCAGGCAATAATGCCCAGCAGGTTATTACAGTTACCTGTGCATCTGTTTATAAAACTAACTGATTTCATATGATTCAAAGTTTTGACTGTTTGTGCGTATAGAATTAATAAATCTATTAATTCACAATATTTACATAAAAGTGTAATTCCTCTTTCTCTTTTTATTTTCTCATTAACACTTTAAAAATTGTCATTATAAAGACAAATATGCAGTCCAGCAAAGTACAGTTTTTTGGGTGACATCAGCCCCCCATGTGACTGCACTTAAAAATGGATGCAATAACACTTAATTTGTTGCAAGACTTCAACAAACCCACCATACAGTTACCACTGTCTGTACCAACAAGTTTCCGATGCCAAGCCTCTTTTCTATTCTTGTGATAACCTTCATTAACACCTGTAACCATAGCAACAGTGACTAAATTAAATATCAATTATTGCAATGTCCATAATACCAGAAAATCTTATCACACTTGAAGCAAATGACTCCTATCGAGATGTAAGCTTTGAATACTTTATTAGATAAGTGTTAGGCTAAGGATTTGTGTCTCATGCAGCCAATAAAACTGATAGGAGCATTTGGATCTTCGGCCGACACACTGCACTTATCTTTGTCTCTATGATTAACCAGAAGCCTACACTCCTTACACTCACTGACATCACATCACCAATGGAGTAGCTAAGGTTGCAAAGAGCAATTTTCCAATGATGTAGAAATAAAATAATCTCATTATCATAAATTTGTGATCAGAGTCATTGTACAAATGGATGAAATTTGAGTCCCTCAAACATGTAATATATGTAAAAATCACTTTAAATATGAATAGCTGATGCCAACATAGGCATATATACGACACACCAATAAACACCCTACTTGCTATGTTGGCAAATATGCACATTCTGAGGACAACATAATACAAGCATTTTTTCATTTAAGCATGTTGACATTCCTCTCTCTATATGCATTATCAATTTTTTTATTTTAGTTGATATAATGGTTTTATTTAAAAACTTGATATTATGCATCAGAACTGTTACCATCATATTTCCCCCTTCTCTGTTACAATGACATCAATACTTTAAAAAGTCAAGGATAAATTGGTCTTATATTTAGTTATGTTTGTTAGTGGGGACGATCTTAAAATATCAACCCTGTTACAGTGACTTACATATCAGCAACAAATTCTCTTTAAATTTGCTTCTTGTAGATTCATGACCTTTGCCACAAGAGATGCAATGTCAAATCAAACTGTAAAACCATCGACCATGTCAAAATCGTCAACCATGTTACCTTTCTGAATTATAGCCGAACATATAATAAAATGTAATAAAAAAAATTTGCACGAGAAGGCAAAATGGAGTGTAACACTTCAAACGCTTATTTATCTGATAGAATGTAAAACAAATTCTCTAAAAATTTACAATGGAAAAGACGCCAGTGTCCTACAATGCCTGATCAATTAATATTCAGATCTTCTACATTCATAAACCAAAGGCTATGCATTGTTTCCAAACCTTTAAAGTCTTCAAAACCTTGACTAAACATGCATCATTAGTGTTGCTTAGTCTAAATTGTGTTTTAATTGAGCATTTAGAGCCAAGAGTAAAGGTTAACTCAATTATTATTGAATTTCCATTTACCAGTTACTAAAAAGTCACTTCAGCTTAGCTACACCGCAATACAGAAGTGTCCAGATAGCAGTGGGTGTCATAGCACCAACACCACATCACGCAGAATCGCTCAAACGGGGCACCTCATGTCTGGATACGCTGCTGTTAACATTCTCAGCTGGGGTCGTGTTCTGTTCCACAGCCCAAAACAATGAAAGGAGTCCAGGCGTCCCTGTCAGCACAAAACACGGCCGTTGTGTAGATAACAGACACCCATCTCCACCATTATGCCGTGGACAATGCCGTTAGGAGTAATCCCTCTTCATGGGGTCTGATTCCCCTGTCAGTGCTGAGCGTTAGGCTTGCTGAGAGGCAGGTTTCGTAAATGACATCAGCACAAAGGCAGAACCCAGGGCCCCTGCTGGAGGCCACTGAGCGTAGAATTGGGAATGATAGGGAAACAGTAAGTGCACTGGGTACTGAGGGGATGTGAATCCTGCGGTGTGACCACCCATCAAATCCCCATCAGAACTGACCCTCCGTGGCCCAAGACCTGACAGTTGCTCCCAGAATTTTGCTCGTACAGAGCAAAGTCGCAACAAACGAGCTTCAACTAGCTCAAACATGGCACAAAAGGTGGACGGGCCTATGGTATTTTTTCCACGTTAATTACTTGAACATAAGCGTCTTATATTTGCCAAGGACTTTCTCTTATTCACAAGCGTATAGGTTGAATCTCAATTGTTTCAAACGTTAAAAAGAAATTCTTCTGCTACTTGATAGAAGCAAGCAAAATTAGACAGATGCCAACAAGGACAGGTTGCTTGACACCCCCTTTTTCTTGAAAACCATGAACAACACAATTCAAATTTAAGAAAAATAGAGAAAATTAAACCATTAAAATTCAAGAGACATTAAGAAACCAAAATTGTAAGTGTTTCTATTCAGCCTAAGGCATTTAAATTAGTTTGCATATTGTTGGGACATGGAGTTCATAGTAATATTGTTACATTTAAATGATTGATTTTAAGGACATTTTTGTTTACTTTTGTTTGATAAATGATTTTAGTTCTGTTTTGAGTCATAACTTAATGTCCTGTGTGAAATCTGGGTCCTGAAGCCACTGCTTTATTTCTCCTTTGTGACATTCATCACCTTTCCTAAAGTGCTAGTAACTTGGCATTTATTTAGAAATCTTGATTATGAAGAGCCACCTGCACTCCAAAGGTGGATTCTCAGACACCTTTGGTGTCCTTTACTCATATATCTTAAGTTTATTGAGAGAGCCATTCATTTTATTAAAGGGGATATGAAGATGCTTATTACCTTTGTAAATGAGGTTTTCTCCCATGGCTGTTAAATTGTTTCTCATGCGCCTTTCTTTCTCAAGACTCATATTTCAGCACTTTTGATCGGCAGTTATTTAAAGCTCTGATCAAATATATACGTACTTAGCAGAGTATGTGGCTCTGAACATTAATATATGCTAATTACTAGATAACAAAGGGAATAACAGGCCAATGCTCATTAAAAGTCACAGACTCGATTCCGTTTTTCATCTATTAAAACTTCGACAGAGACTTGACGAGTGAGCTGAACAAAAGTGATTGTTGAGTGGTCGTTGAGTCATTAAGAGAGGACGATGATGAAAGCAGAGCACAAGGCATCACGTTCACATGAAATTGCATTCCCCTCATTAAAAAAGAAGGATTCAATAGGATTCAGAAATATGGAACCTTTGATAAAGAATACGTAAAATAAGTACTTATTTGACTTTGGGTAACACTGTTTTATGGAGCCTATATAATGTATTATAAATGTATTATTAATGCAATGTACTGAATGGGCCGCGATAAAAAAATGACAGCAATAGTTGGACTTGGGAGAAAGAGACGATGGTATGAAGGCTAACCACAAAGAAATTGAGGTAGGTTAATGTCTTGGTGGTAATGTTAGGTTGTTGTTGTTTTTTTGAAAGTTATATTAGGACAACTAGTGACAACTATATTAGACAACTTAATAAGCTATATTAAGACGGTGGCGTTACATTATGTAGGCTGTGTTTTATAGCTAAACCGAACTCATAAAGCTAATAGGCTAGCAAATTGTTGTGAAGTAGCTGAAAATGAGTGGCAAATGTAATGTAAGATTGAGTATAAAACAATGACTTATGTATTTGGCATGGTGACAATGCTGTGTTTATTTGTCTTTCACATTACCATCTAAATTAATTTGATTTGGCATCCAAATTAATTTGAATATGATATAATAACTAATTGCCTACAAAAACATACCTCAAAAAGGTGTCTGAAGTAATATGCCTGCATAACCTGCATAAAGTACCACCTAGTTTTGACTGTGTCGAGTTTTCTTTTTCTGGATACTCCAGGGTTTGTGTTAAGTTAAAATCATTGTAATGATTTACTTATAGTGCAACACTTGGATTTCTTAATGTTTCACCTGTCTAAACGTGACAAAAATATTATGATTATTAAAATGTCAACAGTTTTCTTTGACTAAGATAAGACTACAATGCCCAGACTTTTAGTCAACCAAACCTTGACTAAAAAAAAAATTAATAAGCTTGACAAAATATGATAAGAACTAACAAGGACATTTGACACAGGTCTAAGATTAGACTAAATAAATAAAAAATGCTGACAAAATTAACACTACTTTCAACTTATATACAAATTATGTTTCAAACTGTGATTAAAAAAAAAAAAAAAACCAGGGATGGCCAAGAAGTGCCAGTCTGGTAATACAGAGAAGTACAAATGTTACTTGCTATAACTTAGATATGTCAACTAGCAGTGTGGTGGGCTGGCAAAAAGATACTTGCGTTGCACACAACGAATGAGTAGATGCATTTTTCTAACCGCCAAAGATAGGGTTATATAATTCCATGCTATTTATCTAAACTTTAAGACATAAACATTTTGTTGTTTCTATGCTAAAGGTTGCACAAAATACATTTTTGCCAGTAAGAAATGCAATGGTTATTTTAGACTGGGATAAAATTAAAAGAATTATGTTTGTGTACCACCATTTTTACTTCACATACGCCCAAGGGTACACGCACCCCAGTTTGGGAAACACTGTACTAGTGGTTTTCAAATGGTTGTGCTTCAGGACCCAGATTTTATATAGGAAATTTAGTGGTAACTCAACACAATCCCAAAATTTTGCATCATAAAAAAATAACAAACATGATATTGATTAATAACTGTATATGCCCAGAATGTTAAATAAATAACATGATGTTGCCTGAACAGGCAAAGTGACAATTTTGTATGCATTAACTAAAGCAGAAGTGTGATTTACCAGCTTAACACATAGAGAACACATCAACTTCAAATATATATGAAGGCTGTTTACTCATTAAAGATTAAGTTTATTTATTTTTCTATTCTATCTGCACAACTATATGGTCACCCTGCTCTCTAATTTTCAGCATTGGCAGTAACCATTAAAGAACCCATTTCAGTCACCCACTGGTTATAAAGCATTATGAATACCTTCAAAATACATCATAAAAACATGCTTAAACCTCTCAACAATGATATTTTTCCCTTGCCCATCATTTTACATACAAATACTGTATTAGTTTAGTTCATTTGTATGGTTTTACAGCACTGTAATAGCAGATTGTCAATGTATGTGTCTATCGTTCCAACATCACCTGTGCTGGCAACCCTGCAACACTGTTTGCCTCAACCTCTCCCCCACCAAACAACTACACAAACAAAAATGTTCTTGTCTCTATTCCTAATGGACGCCACTCTGTTGTCCATTTTCCTTGCCCCAGGAAACAGGATGGGCAGCCAAAGACATGATGCTGTTTATCTCCTAATTGATTCTCAGAGGAAAGCTGTAGATGGACAGCGTCAGTCTGACATTGCAAAGCAGCGTGTGTTAATAATGTATTATTGGACTTTTCATTGATATTCTACAGCTCTGAAATTCTCTGGTTCCATACTGTCATGTCAATGGCAGGTGCTTTATATGGGTCAGTGGAAATGGCTTCTGTATATTAAAAACACACAGCAAGAAACACTATTGTTACATCCCTGGACTTATTTTGGGATGTGCTCGAAGCTGAATAACTTACTCAAACGAGTACTTCAAAATGAATAACAGATTCATCCGAATAATATATAAAAAAAACCCAACATTTGTTTGACTGATAATCCAAGAAGCACAAGGATAAAGCAACATTGTAAATAAACATATCCAAAATTACCAATAATTTATGAATCTGTGCAGCCAATATTTCTAAAGTTGAAACCATATGAATGTAAATGTGCATGTTGTGATTTCAGATCGGATGGCCTCAGTCTCGGCTCTGTTTGCAGTCTCTGGTAATTATGCATGACTGGAGCTTGTCGAGTTTAATATTAACTGAGATACGACATCATGTACACTTTCCACTTCTTGAAATGTCTATGTTAATGTATCACATGATTCACATGTGATTCCCATGTATTTAATTATAGCCTAAACCTGAGCACAATGTTAAATTCCTGACTTGAAATGATGATTTCTCATCTATTGAAATCAGCTATTATCATGAAAAGGCATACACAAGGCATATTTTATTAATATAAACTACAAACATAAGAGTAGCATTTAAAAATGGGCATTTAATTTAGTTTTAACCCACTTACGGTTTAAGCCCCAGGTGAAAGCACTTATGAGGAATTCTGCTGATTGGTCTGGCTGTGAGCTGATGGAGGATAAAAGCTACTGGAAAGCTTCATTCCCCGTCTCCCCTCTCCTGGCTTAGATGTGTTGTTATGCACTCTTTTGAATTTGTTGTATATCGCTTGAGATTGCATTCATGCCTATTGAGTGAACTGATGTTAAAAGGTGTCAAAAGGTATTGTCCTAAGTCAAGTGTGCCTTGGACTGATTACTTTGGGAGCATTTGTAGTAGGGCTTTGCCCGAAGCCGAATATCTGGTGGTATCAGATGGTCATACCATGGTACTTTGATATACAATTATCATATTTATGTACCATTCTGTATTTGCATGGTGCTTCAAAGTACTTCAAAGGATACCATGTTACTACCATGGTAAATTGATATATGATTATCACATTCATATACTATTGTATTTACATGGTTCTTTAAGCTAATAAAAAAAAGACCATGATACTTCGCTATATGATTACCATATTCAGCCTACCATTGTATTAACATAGTGCATCCACTTAATGGTACATGTCAAAAAAACATGTCATGATAGATTTTTTTATGTGTTTTCAAGTAGGCTATTATGTATTTTGCTACTCTTTTTGTTGGAAAATGTATTTAACTGCAAAGTCATTTATGAGCTGCATGAGTGTTGAACTTTATAAAGACCTTCTTTACTGGCAAACGATAGGAAGCAGTTACAGGCTTCATTTCCTTTGATTGTAGATCCACTTCAACCAGCTTTATCTTTATTTTCCGTGTTATAAAATACTCTGTGAGCTTATTGGCAAGTCAGAATTTGTATTTGTTATTCACTGCATGTGTTTGCCATTTCACATTTTGCTTGACACCTCCTGCCTTCAGAATAGGGTTGCAACGGTATGAGATATTCACGGTATGATAACCGTCTAAGAAAATATCACGGTTTCACGGTATACGGTATTACACAATTACTATTATCAGTGAAAACAGAAGGGCTATTTTATTTATCTATTTATTTATTATAATTGAAACTTGAAACCATTTATTTTATTGAAGTATGTGTAAAAAAAAGGCTCCCTTTTGAAAATAAAATAAATAGAAAAAATAAGAAAGCTAACAGAATTATAATAAACAGAATTATAAACATGATAAAAAAAAATTGCATGTAACTATAACATGTTATATAACTAAAGCATGTTAGCATAGCATGTAAAATTAACTACTAAATGAAAAATAACATCAGCTTTGTGAGCTTTTGAAGTAATGTCCTATGATTATTAACAGTTAACATATACTGTGGGTGCGTGACAGTGAGGCCAGACTGCTCCTGTCTGTCCCTTTAACTCAGTGGTTCTCAACTGGTTTTTGTAACGTTCCGGTGTTGTCTGTCCTATGTTCTCTGTTTTCACCCATCACGTTTATGTCATGTTTCCTGGTCTGCTCCGTGTTTTCCGTCTCACCTGTCACCGCTCCCATTCCATGTCACGTTTTCCCTGTTGTCCGCCTGTAGTCTCACTGTCCGAGCGTAAAACTACATTTCCCACAAGTCCCGGCCCACGTCACTGCCTGCACTCATCAGTGTTTCCACCTGTGTCTCGTTGAGTCTTCATTGTGTTCGTGTATTTAACCGTGTCGGTTTCTCCTTTCCCTGGTCGGTCTTTGTTGTAAGTTTATGCCTGTTTCCCATGCTTCCATCATTGTCTTCTCCGTTGTTATACCCGTTTATGCCTCCCGTGTTATGTTAACCCTTTGTTTGCCCTGCGTGTTTTGTTTATCTTTTTCCCATCGTGGATGTTTACTTTTGTTCATGTTTTGTATTACCCTCATTGTCTAATAAACCTCCGCTGCGACTAGATCCGCATCCTGTGTCTGCCTCCACCTTCAATCGTGACAGAAAGACCGACCGCAAATGGATCTAGCAGCGGTTTTCACCACACTGGCCCATGCAAATTTTCCCGTTTGCGAGTACTCACGGCTCTTCTCCACGGTCGCCATCCACACCGGGTTCGACGACGCTTCCCTAAAGCTCATCTACCGGAGCGGGTTACCATCAGCCCAGTGGTGGGAAGCGCCGGAATTCGGTGAGCACACTTGGAGGGAGTACGTGAGTCTCACCCTCAGGAAACTCGCACCCGAGGAACCACTCCTCGTGTTTCCGGCTGTCGAGCCTGAGCCCCTGCCTTCCCAGATCGATGAGCCAGCGCAGCCAACTTCTTCCGCCCGGAGAAGGAGGAGAAGGAAAGCCTCCGCTCTCCAGCTCACGCCTGCCACGGTCAACGAGCCAGCACCCGCGCCTACCACGGTCAGCGAGTCAGCGCCTGCCACGGTCAGCGAGCCGGCACCTACGCATATCACGGTGAGCGAGCCAACGCCTACGCACATCACTGTGAGCGAGCCTGTCGCCCCTGAAGTCAGTGAGCCAGCGCCTGTAGCCTCGACCGTCCCTGAGCCAGCGCCTGTAGCCTCGACCGTCCAAGAGCCAGCGCCTGTAGCCTCGACCATCCAAGAGCCAGCGCCAGCAGCCAGGACCGTCCAACAGCCAGCGCCCCTCGAACCCTCTAGGGCTCTGCTTCCCGAGCCTCCCAGAGCTCCACCTCTCGAGCTTTCCAGAGCTCCGCCTCTCGAGCTTTCCAGAGCTCCTCCTCTCGAGCTTTCCAGAGCTCCTCCTCTCGAGCTTTCCAGAGCTCCGCCCCTCAAGTCACTCGGGCCTTCCAGGGCTCCGCCCCTCAAGTCACTCGAGCCTTCCAGGGCTCCACCTCTCGAGTCTCTCGAGCCTTCTAGAGCTCCGCCCCTGAGCCTCCTACGGCTCCGCCTCTCGAGCCTCCTACGGCTCCGCCTCCCGAGCCTCCCACGGCTCTGCTCCCAGAGACTCCAGAGCTTTCTACGGCTCCACCGCTTAATCCTCCTACGGCGCCACCGCCCTCGGCTCCGCCTCCTGAGCCCTCCTCGGCTCCGTCTCCTGAGCCCTCCTCGGCTCTGTCTCCTAGAGCTGCCTACGGCGCCACCGCCCTCGGCTCCACCTCCTGAGCCATCCTTGGCTCCGCCTCCTAGGCCTTCCTCAGCACCGTCTCCTGAGCCCCCAGAGCCTCCCTCAGCTTTATCTACAAGGCCACTTGGATCAGCCCTAGCCCTTTGGCCTCCTCCCAGGCCCCCTGAACCGGCCCTTGCCTTACGGCCAGCCTCCGGGCCATCTAAACCCGACCCTGCCCGGGCAACACCTCCCAGACCACCGAAACCTGTCCCTGCCCGGTCAATACCTCCCTGGCCTCCTAAACCTTTCCCTTTGTGCCCCCGCAGACTGCCTAATTGCCCCTTGTGCCCCCACGGACTGCCTAACTGCCTCTTGTGCCCCCACGGACTGCCTAACTGCCCCTTGTGCCCCCGTGGACTGCCTAATTTCCCCTTGTGCCCCCATGGACTGCCTAATTTCCCCTTGTGCCCCCATGGACTGCCTAATTGCTCCTTGTACCCCCTTACTCTGTCTTTGTGTGCCTTGTGTCCCCTTTGGTCTGTTAGTTTTTCCTCCCTTCTAGCCCCTCTCGCCCTGTACATCTGTTTATTCCTGTTGGTTCTTCCCTCCTGTCTCTTAGGACCGTCTGGAATCCGGTCCTTTTGAGGGGGGATTATGTAACGTTCCGGTGTTGTCTGTCCTATGTTCTCTGTTTTCACCCATCACGTTTATGTCATGTTTCCTGGTCTGCTCCGTGTTTTCCGTCTCACCTGTCACCGCTCCCATTCCATGTCACGTTTTCCCTGTTGTCCGCCTGTAGTCTCACTGTCCGAGCGTAAAACTACATTTCCCACAAGTCCCGGCCCACGTCACTGCCTGCACTCATCAGTGTTTCCACCTGTGTCTCGTTGAGACTTCATTGTGTTCGTGTATTTAACCGTGTCGGTTTCTCCTTTCCCTGGTCGGTCTTTGTTGTAAGTTTATGCCTGTTTCCCATGCTTCCATCATTGTCTTCTCCGTTGTTATACCTGTTTATGTCTCCCGTGTTATGTTAACCCTTTGTTTGCCCTGCGTGTTTTGTTTATCTTTTTCCCATCGTGGATGTTTACTTTTGTTCATATTTTGTATTACCCTCATTGTCTAATAAACCTCCGCTGCGACTAGATCCGCATCCTGTGTCTGCCTCCACCTTCAATCGTGACAGTTTTGCTTCAGGAAACATTGGAAATCAAGTGTCAACCTGTCATAGATTAAACATAACCTGTATTTAATGTATCCTGGGTTGCATTTCCTTTTATGTTGTATAGTTGTGTTCATGGTTTTCCAGTACAAGGACATGCATCAAGTGACATTATTTTTGTTGTTGATGTCAAAATCTACAGGAAGTTGTCTCTCCCCCTTTTAAAAATTGAATAGCATATTTACTTATATGGGCCAATTATTATCTCGTTTGTTACCTAATATTAAATATTTATACACATATTACACAGAAGGAAAGGCTCCTCATTACCATGGTTAGGTCAGTGTGCTAGTCTTAAATAATAGTAATAATAATAATAATAATAATAATAATAAATTCATGTATTTATGAAAAATACATACTAGCTGAAACACATCTTGAAACTTGAACTACAACTGCCACTGTTGATATAAAATAGATTCTACCTTTAGATTATTTCATATGAAACTATAACATTGTTGTCAAAATATAACAGTTACTTTTACTCATGTAAAATCCTGAAACAAATTTGTAAAGGTGATGGTGTGTAATTTTTTATTTATTTAATTTTGGCGCATAGCATGCACAGTGTTGCTCTTTTCCTCCACAGTGCTGTTAGGCATGTCAGGGCTGCTACTGTTTGAGAGGTTCGAATTGACAATCTCCGTAACACTTTAAACTAGAAAAGTCTCGCTAGAATTGAAATTGGTCACAGTTTTGATGTCTGCGCTCCACAATATCGAGGGAAGCCTAGTTGTTGAACACACGCGCCAGAGAGAAGAGTAGATCATGATCGTGAGCTCGTTACACTCATGAAAGTGCAGATGAGAAGTCTTTAGCTGTTTGTGAGATTATCATTAAATCTGCCTCGGCAGTCCTAAATAGTCGATCACTAGGGCGGCCGCCAAAATATCTTCAATGGGAGAAGTTACCATGGCATTGTTATTTCCCTGCTGTCTGCGACCCAGTCCGAATAGACCAGTTGAGAAACACTGCTTTAACTCACACACACACTCATGTCAGACCCCCTTGCCTCGCTTCTCTCTGACATCTGCTGCATGTGTGTGTGTGGTGCAAGTTGACGAGTCTGACAGACAGTCGAGAAGGAAAGGAGATGTGCACGCGCATGTGAGATTCTCCGTCCGGTTGCATTTTTTTCTCAATACCGTAGATAAGCAAATGTACATGGTTTGATAACCGTCAATTTTCAAACCGTGGAATATCTGTGAAACCGTACCGCTGCAACCCTACTTCAGAATAATGTTGTTATACACGAACAGACAAACGAAAATTTTGTTTCATTTAGATATTAATATCTGAAATACCAGGAGAAACCACAGTGAAAAACATATTCCACAGTTAATGTAGCCTACAAATTCAGCTTCATCTAGTAAGAATTTTTTTTTTTATAATAGTTGTATTTTAATAATAATATTAATTATTATTATTATTATGCTATTATTATAAAAAAAAAGCATATACAAGGCATATTTTATTCATAGAAATGAATAAAATATCATAATCACGGGGAACCATTCCCCGAGTGAAGGAACAAGACGTTGTGTCGAATGAAGTGACACAAGGGGTCTTCCTGGGACACCAAACATACCTCTGAACCTTAGAAAAGGCCAATGTCAAGTTGGCAGACAGAATTTGCATGCCCCGCCCCGGACATACAGGTATAATGGGAAGTGGGGCAGCAAGTGCCAGTCAGGATTTTGCACTGAGGAGCCGAAAATAAGGCACGGCTGTTTACAGTGGTAGGTCTAGTGCTGTGGCAGGAGGGACACAATGTCTCGTTCCTTCCCTCGGGGAACGGAGGTTACAACAGTAACCATGACGTTCCCCTTCTGTCACTCACTCGACGTTGTGTCGAATGAAGTGACACAAGGGGTCCCATATAAAAATGCTACGCACTGACCGTGTTACGCGAACTGCCGAGACAGGTGCAAGCAGGATACTGCGTGCTAGAGGCAACTGTTTCGGCTGCACATAGCCCTCCCCAACGCCCCCAAAGAGGTGTCACATACAGACCTTAGGTTCCCCACACCCTTGAGGGGGGAACAGGCGCTACATGACAAGCATGGGAGCAAGCCCGCAGCCGTGCCTTTTCTCTCACTAAGTCTTTCACATAGGACGTGAAGCGGCTGGGGCTATCTTAACGCTATGAAATGCATCGGGGAAGGCGGTCTTTCCCAGTCTTATTCTTTCAGAGGGAAAAGACCCTGCGGAGGCCACATCCTGCCCAGTCTAGGGGGAGGTAATCTGTGGCAAATACACCACGAGGGTTATGAAGCCATACGTGGGAAATGGCGCGGTGGTAGGTCCAGCCTAATGAGGGGGGATTCTACAAGCACGGCGAACAGGGCAGCGGGTCTGCCCAAGGGAAATGCGGGTCCGCCAACAGGGGGACCGTACCACAGGAAATACATCATGGGTAGTTTGCCTAAAAAAGGGAATTAAGATCGAGGAGCCCGACCCCAGTACAGAGCACCTGTGACTCATAGAAGGCTAAGGAGGAGAACATCCAGGGAGCGACGCTTAGTGCCTAACCTGGGATAGAAGTCGCACTGGATCAACTTAGTGAAGGGCGATGTGTGCAAGTGGAACACCCGGTCAGTTGTCCCCTTCATTACCGAGTTCTACCGGCTCGGACCTGACAAAACACGGGACGAGACAGACTCAACCCTTAGATTGTAAAATCTGGCAAAGGTATTGGGTGTTGCCCAGCCCACTGCTCTACAGATGTCTGCTAAAGAGGTGCCATGGGCCAGTGCCCACAAGGATGCCACACTTCTTGTAGAGTGTGCTCGAACCCGCAAGGGGGCGGGCACGGCCTGGGTGTGATAAGCTAAGGAAATAGCATCAATAACCCAGTGAGCTAACCTCTGGTTGGAGACGGCGTTCCCTTTCCGCCATCCGTCGAAGCAGACAAAGAGCTGCTCAGAACATCTTGAGCGATACGTGCGGTCCAAATAGATATGCAAAGCACGTACCAGAAAGCAACGAGATGGCTGGGTCTGCCTCCTCCCGGGGCAGCTTGCTTGCAGGCTCACGACCTAGTCCCTGAAGGGGGTCGTAGGAACCTTGGGCACGTAGCCCAGTCGTTATCCTCAGGATAACGTGAGAATGTGCCGGACCGAAACAAGGGACAGAGTGGTCTTGCTATCAGCTCCGGAGCGAATGTCTGATCGCTTCGGAGCTTTCCTGGTCCTGGAAGGGGTCCTGAGCACGCGCGTTCAACAACTGGGCTTCCCTCGATATTGAGGAGCGCAGACATCAAAACTGTGACCAATTTAAATTCTAGCAAGACTTTTCTAGTTTAAAACCTGTTTGACTTTACTTTGCTTAAATGAGTTCACATTTACTATATAGTGTGCTGTTCAAACTTGTTCATAATTTTGACAAATTATACATCTGGCATGCACATCAACAGGTTTTAATATCGTTTCTCTCATGTTTTTGGGTAGAAAGGGAGTTTATGTTGTTTATTTACATTTTCTTTTTTAGGAAAGTTAGTTGGCCCCCTTAATGAATTAGTTAACTTTTGTTTGTTAATTTGCCATTTTGCCTCCTTTTTCATTTATAATCAAATAAATGCCTTATTTTGCTTTCTAAAAACTTGACAATTTTTGAGTGCTGAAGAGGGGAACCAAATCCTTCTTGTTAGGGTTTTCCTAACCTAGACTGGAACTAATCATGACAATTGGGGGCTCGTCCATCAGCTCATTTGCTTTATCATAAGAGAGCTCATCCGTCCGTCTACGGGCATACAAATTGGGGTAGGGAGAGTTGGGACAGTTGCAACGTGTGGCAGTTGCAACATTGCTGATTTCTCCAATCAGGAATGAGATGGAGTCATGACACTCCTACTGCACATGCTCAGTATGCCCCTCCTTCTTTCTAGAAGTTAACAGCCACATGTTAAACTTCCTTAAGGGAGAACTGAAATTCAAGGTAAAAAAGTTACTTTTTTTACAACTAGATTTTTTGTCATACTGTGTAAACGGTTTAAGTATTGATCTTTATAGTTTTATAGTTTGAATGTGCAGTTTCTTAGCTCTTAACAGACTTAGGTACAATGTGTTCAAGCTAATGTGTTAGGCTAGCATCACTAGTTTTAAGATGGCTACCAGGGGTGGGACAGCTGCAACACATTTTTGCAACTGTCCCCACATGGTGTTGCAACTGTCCCTCATGACAATAATAATGACAATTAGATAAAATTGATATAAAAGGCAATTCAGTGGTTTGATAAAGAACATATTTCAATAGCCAGGTGTCTCCTCTTTGTATTTCAGCAAATTGCTTCAAACTAGGAAAACTAGGCTGCAGTATATCCTACATTTTCTGTTCTGTTTTTTCAGTATGCCACGAGACAGGAAAAGGACAACAGGTATTAAAGCAGTGTCTAGGCTTAAAGGGAGGGCTGGTAGGGAGCATTATATAAGAATATTGAGATAGTGAAATAATAAGATAAGAGAAATTACCATTCTACCTCCATTTTTATTTACCATCCATATCGCAGGTTCGTCGATTGGCCTTCCAACTGGCTGTCTACTACAAGTGCTCCTACCCTGAATCATGGAATGAGTGCTCCCTGGCTGGCCGGGATTGGTTTTATTGGGTTCATGAAAAGACAGCCCAGTCTGTCTATACGGTGCCCTCAAGCTACCAGTCTCACACGGAACACAAGCTTCAACCGTTACAATGTATCCTTGTTTTACGACAATCTTGCCAATGTGCTTGACAAAAACTCATTTGAAGGGAAGGACATCTGGAATATGGATGAGACCGGGGTCACAACTGTCCAAGAACCAGAAAATGTTGTTGCCGGGCGCGGCATCAGACAGGTGTGGGCAGTAACCTCCGGAGAGAGAGGAACACTGGTAACATTTGCATGTGCAGGCAATGCATTAGGGAACATGATTCCACCCATGTTCATATTCCCACGGGTTAACTTCAAGGGCCATTTCATCCGCGATGGCCCGCCTGGATGCATTGGAGCCGCCAATAAATCAGGGTGGATGATGGAGGACCATTTCCTTCAGTTCCTTAAACATTTCCACCACCACACGAGGGCCTCATTGGATGCCAAAGTCCTCTTGATCCTTGATAATCATTCCTCCCATCTTTCTGTAAGAGGAATAGATTTCTGCAGAGAAAATGGCATTGTCATGTTATCGTTTCCACCCCATTGCTCCCACAAATTACAGCCACTGGATCGTACCGTTTATGGCCCCCTAAAACGTCATGTCAACACATTTTGCGATACCTGGATGAGAAGTCACCCAGGCCTGACGATGTCCATCTACGACATTCCTGGAATTGTTAGGTTGGCCCTCCCACTGGCTGGAACACCAGGCAATGTGCAGAATGGCTTTAGCACCACTGGAATTTGGCCTTATAACCGTGATAAATTCAAAGACTGTGACTTTGCACCATCTTTGGTGCCATCACCAGTTCTTCCAGAGCAAGCTGGGACATCTGCTCCTTTGGAAGTTTCTCCAGTGCAAGCTGGGCCTTCTGATTCTTCTGCAGTTCCTCCAGTGCAAGCTTGGCCTTCTGCTTCTTCTGCAGTTCCTCCAGTGCAAGCTGGGACTTCTGCTTCTACTACAGTTCCTCCAGTGCAAGCTGGGACTTCTGCTTCTACTACAGTTCCTCCAGTGCAAGCTGGGCCTTCTGCTTCTTCTGCAGTTCCTCCAGTGCAAGCTGGGAATTCTGCTTCTACTACAGTTCCTCCAGTGCAAGCTGGGCCTTCTGCTTCTACTACAGTTCCTCCAGTGCAAGCTGGGCCTTCTGCTTCTTCTGCAGTTCCTCCAGTGCAAGCTGGGCCTTCTGCTTCTACTACAGTTCCTCCAGTGCAAGCTGGGCCTTCTGCTTCTACTACAGTTCCTCCAGTGCAAGCTGGGCCTTCTGCTTCTTCTGCAGTTCCTCCAGTGCAAGCTGGGAATTCTGCTTCTACTACAGTTCCTCCAGTGCAAGCTGGGCCTTCTGCTTCTACTACAGTTCCTCCAGTGCAAGCTGGGACTTCTGCTTCTTCTGCAGTTCCTCCAGTGCAAGCTGAGTTCTCACCTGAGACTGTTAGACCTCACCCCAGAACAGGACCACGGAAGATAACGAAAACAAACTGTAGGAAAAAATGCAAATCGGCCATCTTGACAGAAACCCTTGAAAAGGAGGCTTTGGAGAGGGAGAAAGCAAAAGATAAGAGAAAGCCAACAAAAGTTAAGAGAAAACTGACAAAAAACACACCGGAAACAAGCCAAAAAACCAAAACCGAGAAGAAAAAGCATACAGAGAAGGACAGTGACTCGCAGAAAGAAGAAGATTTTTGCATTGTATGTTTGGAGAGCTACTCCAGACCGAAAGAGGTGTGGCTTCAATGTTGGCAGTGCAAGGCATGGGCTCATGAAGCCGGCACTGATGGTGGTTCCATTTATATTTGCCTCAATTGTGAGTCAGATGGGGAATTGTGAATACTTGATGCTATGAAATAATCAGTTTGTTGGTGTTATGAAATAATCAGTTTGGTGGTGTTAATCAAATTGTTACTGCTTGTTACTACAGTTGTAAACTTTAATATTTTGTGTAGCCTACTTGTTTTTTACTTGAATAAGTTAACTCGATGAACTCTGGTCTCAAATAAACTAAAAACAGATTTGAAAAATGATGCAGAAGTATGAGTTTTATTACATCTAAATGACTGTTGCAACTGCCCCTCGGTACTGTTGCAACTTTCCCCATATATGGGGACAGTCGCAACATTTTTCAGGGTCTATTTAAGTACAAATTACATTCATATTATCATATGTACACATGTTGCAACAGTATGGGCAGGTAGGTGACATATATGGGTTTAATATTTAATTTTTTTTGACTTTCTAATACAAACAGTCGCTGAGAATTTGAAGGAAATGTAAAAAGTGTTGCAACCGCCCCCACTCTCCCTACTCATCTGCCTAGAATCGCCCTCTTCCTTGATGAGTTACATTTGTCGTTTGGCTGTTTTATTTTATGTGGGGAGGAATTGGTTTGACTGTGAAGTCTGATATTGAATCTTTCCTCAATAATCTGACCACAGAGCAATTTAATACATTTAGAAAATAAAATATTTACTAAAAAAAATGGGGAGAATGCCACACAGTTCAACACCTGAACATCAAGGCCACACCTAAAAGGGATTTTCGCAGTGAAAAGGGCCAATTGCTTGACTGTGTCATGCGAGTTTATTTGAAGAAACATATTGAGGTAAATTTCATATTTCTGCTTACTAAATTCTGTGTCTATAACGTAGCCTATAAGTTAACTATAAAACGATCTAGATGTTTATCGGAAAAAAGAGAAATGTCCTCGATCAAACTTTTGAGTAGTGTTCTATATTTAGCCTATATGAAATATAAAATGTTGACTTTTTATGTCCTGACGTCTGATGCTGCGCACTGTATGATTGACAGGCGGTTAATGTTTGTACGCTTTAAATGCGCGTGTGCTCCGAGAGCGCGAATGCGGTTACGCGCCTAAATGATCAAATACACTTTATATTCCGCCAATGCCCGTCTTGGTGAGGCATTAATGTAAGCGCAGTCGTTTATGTCTAAAGTAAACTTTAAACAGTGGGACAAAAAGCGTATTTGTGTAAAAATATCAGATCTGAAGTGTATATGTAGGCCTACGTGAATTGAGCACTGTCTAGTAGGCTATATATCACATAAAGGCTATTAATCAAACAACAATAACAAGGAAACGAGAAAACCTCTAACTAGCTTTAAAATTATTCATGTAATAGAACTGAACATTGATATTTTGTAATAATAATATTTTTTAATTGTTTGTTTTTTAATAATAGGGCTACTGACCCCAGATGTAGAGAGTGTGTTAATTGGTATAACAAATTACCAGGAAAGTAGAGATGATTTATAAATTTGAAAATAATTTATAATTATGCTTAGCCTTTATAAAGATCAATGTTTGTACAGCAATATTTCAGCAGAATATTCCACCCGTCACAAACTTCAGAACATTGTGCATCATGCATGAGAATGAGAACACAGCTGTTTCTTGGCTAAAAAGATACAAGAACTAAATCAATGTAGAAAATTGTATCTCAAAATTAGGAAACAGATTTGTATTCTGACTTTCTTTCTGCATAGCACAAATGAAGATTTTTAGAAGAATATTTCAGCTCTGTAGGTCCATACAATGCAAGTGAATGGTGACCTGAACTTTGAAGCTCAAAAAAGCACATAAAACAGTGGTTTAATCCATGACTTCAGAATAGGTATGACAGGTGTGGGTGAGAAACAGATCAATATTTAAGTCATTTTTTGCTATAAATTCTTCTGCATGAAGAATGTGAATCACCAAAAACACAAGAAGAACAATGTGAAATTTAAAGTGGAGATTGACTGCGCAGGGAGGAGAATTAATAGTAAAAATATAATTACATATTGATCTGTTTCTCACCACATCTATCATATCGCTTCTGAAGACATGGATTACACCACTGGAGGCACATGGATTAAACCACTGGAGGCACATGGATTAGACAACATTTATGCTGATTTATGTGATTTTATTAGCTTCAGTATTTTAGTACCGATTCACTTTCATTGTATGGACCAAAAGAGCTGACATATTCTTCCAAAAATCTTAATTTGAGTTCTGCAGAAGAAAGAAAGTCATACACATCCAGGATGGCATGAGGGTGAGTAAATGATGAGAGAATTTAAATTTTTGGGTGAAGTATACCTTTATGAGCGTGATGTAGCCCCTGTACCAAACAACTTTTCCCTTGCATGCTCTACCTCCACTATTGTGCAGGACGTGCCAAGTGATCCTGCTTATTTAGCATTTTTTTGCATTCCTTGCATTGTTTGAACATGTTTTATGCACAACAATAACGCTCTGTCGGCATCAAGGGAAATTTAGACCCTACATATGAACTGATTTTAATGTAATTGTTTGATACTTAATGATTTAAAATGGTGATCAGTGTATTGAAAAAAACTTTTTGAATATTTTCATTTCTGTTATCATGTCTCCCTATTCTTTTTTTGGAATCAGATTCATGTAGTGTTTATTAGGGATGGGCATTCATCACTACTACAGAGTGGTGGTGGCGTAGTGGCTAAAGCACAGGGCTGTTAATCAAAAGGTCATTGGTTCGAACCCCACGGCCACCACCATTGTGCCCTTGTGCAAGGCACTTAACTCCAGGTTGTTCCGGGGGGATTGTCCCTGTAATAATTGCACTGTAAGTCGCTTTGGATAAAAGCGTCTGCCAAATGCATAAATGTAAATGTAATTTGTTATTTGAATATTTAAGCTCATAAAAAACGAATATTCAAATATTCTATTATTTAAATGAAGGTAATTTATGAGAAAGAAACTTTGTAAAATATTTATTTTTAGTCACAAAGGTTAAAAGAAAACCCATAAGCTTCAAATTATATTCAAAACAAGCTTATCATGTCCTGTGTTTAAAAAAAAAATTTAAACAAGCAATGCATGAAAACAAAAAAGAATAGAATGAAAGCATTTAAGCTTGCGCAAAGCAAAGAAAAAGAAACCGCTAATGAAGAAGACTGACGCAGTAAACATACAGGACGAATATAACACTTGACATATAATAGTTATGTTTATATTGTACCTCATTTTCTGTTGAGAAAACAAGTATATCCACATTCTCGATAAACTATACTCATTTATAAACACAAATTATTAGTTTAAATGATTGAATGTCCCTTACCTCAGCTAGCAAAGTCTTTCTCGGATGGCATGTTTGTTGATTACAGAAGCGTTGCGGGGATTACGTTGCATATCACATATACAAGAGTAAAGTGTACACCGCTTATCCAGTACATTTAAACAGGAACCCAGCTTTCTCACAGTAGTCGGCATTCTCACAATAACCTGCTTTTCTGGATTCCATCTGAACGTACTGACAGGACCGTTTGCTCAACAAATGTGATCAACTTGTGTCCACACTCAACAGTGTCATCCAGTGCATTCTGTTGTAACTGCCAGTTTTAGTTTGTGTGTTCAGGATTGAACATGCATCTCACTGTATATATGGCCAGCAAAGCACAACTTTGCGAAATTCTAATAGTATTTTTACTATTCAAATAATTATTGCATATCAAATATTCGACAACTCGTGCACATCCCTAGTGTTTATCATAGATATGTGATGTATTTTAAAAGTTGGCATACAGTGTTCATTATAATGGGGCATAGGTTTTGCAACTCGGCACTCAATACTCACTACTCATGAGTACTTTTAAATGAGCAACTCTTTTACTCTAACTTGAGTAGTTTTTAGGTCAGCTACTTTTACTCATACTAAATTTTTTGGGAAGTAACAGTACTTCTACTTGAGTAGGATTTTTCAGTAGTCTTTCCACTCCTGCATGCCGGTGTATCTACTTCTGCCCAGTTCCGCACAGACCGGGCACCTAACGGTGCTTCTGTTCTCTTTGAGCCTGGTAGGTATATTAAACTTGTCCCTCCATTCAGAGAATCTGAAGTTAGTGCTTATTTTGTTGTGTTTGAGCAAATTGCTGTGAAAATGAATTGGCCAAAAGATATGTCGACGTTAATGTTACGGTGTAGCTTTGTTACATTTACATTTACATTTATTCATTTGGCAGACGCTTTTATCCAAAGCGACTTACAAAAGAGGAAGAACATCAGCGAATCATCTTAGGGAGACAGTGGTACAAAAAGTGCCATATTACAAAGTTTCACTATCATCATAATAGTATACAAAACAGATTTAAGTGCAACAAGAAATGTAAATATATATAATTTTTTTTTTTTTTTTTTTTTTTTATTGACCGGTTAAGTGCTTTTGGAAAAGATGTGTTTTTAGCCGCTTTTTGAAGATAGAGAGTGAGTTAGCTTCCCGGATTGAGTTGGGAAGGTCATTCCACCACCGTGGTATGATGAAACTGAAAGTCCGGGAAAGTGTTTTGGTGCCTCTTTGTTTTGGTACGACAAGGCGACGTTCCTTAGCCGACCGCAGGCTTCTGGTGGGAACGTAGCTCTGCATAAATGTTTTAAGGTATGCTGGAGCAGACCCAGTGACTGTTTTATATGCCAGCATCAGGGCCTTGAATTTAAAACGGGCATGAACCGGCAGCCAGTGGAGAGAGAGACAAAGAGTGGTGTAACATGTGCTCTCTTAGGTTCATTAAAGACCAGACGTGCTGCTGCATTCTGGATCATTTGGAGAGGTCTAATAGCACATGCAGGAAGGCCTGCAATGAGAGCGTTACAGTAGTCCAGTCTAGTTATGACAAGGGACTGAACGAGCAGTTGTGTGGCATGTACAGAGAGGAAGGGTCTTATCTTCCTGATATTGTAGAGTGTAAATCTACAAGATCTTGCAGTTTTTGAAATGTGGTCTGTGAAATTTAGCTCATCATCAATGGTTACCCCTAGATTTCTGACCGTTTTGGAAGGCGAAACTGTAGTTGGACCCAGCTGCACGTTGATGTTGTGTTCAACAGCAGGGTTGGCTGGAAAGACAAGAAGTTCGTTCTTGGCAGGGTTGAGTTGAAGGTGGTGTTCCTTCATCCAGGCCGAGATGTCTGCCAGACAGGCAGCGATTCGAACGGTCACTGTGGTGTCGTTGGGCTGGAAAGACAAGTAGAGTTGCGTGTCATCAGCGTAGCAGTGGTAAGAGAAACCATGTGACTGGATGATGGGTCCCAGTGATGTTGTGTATATGGAGAAGAGAAGTGGCCCAAGCACTGATCCCTGAGGTACCCCAGTAAGTAACTTGTGTGGCTTGGATACTTCCCCTCCATGCTACCTCAAAGGACCTTTCTGAGAGATAAGAGTTGAACCAGTCAAGCACAGTTCCAGTGATACCCAGTTTAGAGAGGGTGGAGAGTAGGATCTGATGGTTGACTGTGTCAAAGGCAGCAGAAAGGTCCAGCAAAATCAGAACGGATGATCTCGATTCAGCTCTCGCCTGTCTCAGCGACTCGATGACAGACAGCAGGGCAGTCTCAGTGGAGTGTCCACTTTTGAAGCCCGACTGATTGTCATCCAGCAGCTTGTTCTGTGAGAGATAGGCGGAGATCTGATTGAAAACTGCCCTTTCAAGTGTTTTTGCCATGAATGGGATGAGAGAGACTGGTCTGTAGTGTTCTATCTGTGTGGGGTTAAGTGCAGGTTTTTTCAGCAGTGGGGTTACTCGAGCCTGCTTAAATGTAGTGGGAAAAGTGCCTGCAAGAAGGGATGTGTTAATTATGTGTGTAAGTGCCGGTAGGATGGACGGAGAGATGGCCTGGAGAAGGTGTGATGGAATGGGGTCAAGGGAACAGGTTGTGGGGTGGTTGGAGAGGAGGAGTTTAGAGACCTCAGTGTCAGTTAAAGGAGAGAACATAGGGAAAGAAGGGTTGCATACAGGAGCCAGGTGTTTGACAGGGTGTGGTGCTGTGAATGTATTGCTGATGGCTGTAACCTTATCAGTAAAAAATGTGGCGAATATATCTGCTGTCAGTGATGTGTCAGGTGGTGGAGGGGGAGGGCAGAGAAGTGTGTTAAATGTTCTAAACAAGCAAAGCGCAGGAGGTGTGTTCTGGCCTTCCCATCGAAGATTCCCTTGATTCCCTTTATGACCTTGTTAAAGCTGCTGCTCTAAGAGTCTATGAGCTGGTCAGTGAGAACTATAGACAAAAATTATGTGGTTACAGTAAAACAGCCAAACAGACATTTGTTGAGATTGTTCATGATAAAAGAGTTTTATTATAGACGTGGTGTGCTGCTTCAAAAACTGCAACATTCGAACAACTCCTAGAACTGGTCCTGTAAGATGACTTCACTGTTTGCCTGAGATTATAATTAAAAAAAGCCTAGATAAGGCTGTGCAGGTGAGGTGTAATAAAAACACAAATGGAAGATGAATGTGTTCCAAACAGCTCAAATGACTTCACCATATGGCTGTGCGAGAGTTAATTCATTGACATCAAGTGATGATGGAAAACCAGGGCTGCGTTCCGCTTCATTTTAAACATCCACTCGCTAACTTCCCTAAGCACTTCCCCTAGGGGGAATCCCCGCCGCCATTTTGGAAATCCGTCCCACTTCGTTAAGTTGGCGAGGGAAACTTGCCGCAAATTCGCCACAGATGATATTCACATGCAAATAAGCTTTGCAGCAAACTTGTGGCAAATTGTACATTGTTGCCAATGGTTCGCAGGAGGTTCACCACTACCGGGGAAGAGCTGCAAACTTCTGGCAAACATTTGAATCACAAGCTCATTTGCATATGAAAATAACGAGCAGCAAATTTTTGGCAATTTTGCAACTAGTTAAAATGTTTTGTAAGGGCCCACCTCACTCAACTCTAGTGGAAGATATAATGGTAAGCTGTTTATAGCTGTTAGTGAAATTATGTAAAATAAGCAGTTTAAAGAGTTGAATAACAAATTGAAATTAAACGCATAATATTTGTAGCAACTTGAAACTGACACAGTCATAGACTGTGTGCATTGCAATGTGTTATGAGTGTAGGTGAGCAGGAAGGCATACGAGGGCCGAGGATCTAAACGCAGCGAGACTTTATTTAAATAACAGGGCAACACGAAAAAACACGAACAAAGGAAACATCCACAATGGGAAAAAGTAAAACAAAAACACGGAAGGCATAAGAAGAGTTTACAGGCGGGATCAACAGCGTTGGGAAACAGGCATCCACATACATCAAAGACCGACAGGGGAATGGATAAACAAACAGGGTTATATACAACGACACAGGAAGATAACAAACGACATTCAAGTGCTAACAATGACAGAGTGTAGAGGACCGGAAACAATCGTGACGGTGACATGGAAAACACGGGACAGACAACCAAGGAATCGTGACAGAGTGTGAAGGACCGGGAACGATCGTGACGGTGACATGGAAAACACGGGGCAGACAACAAGGAAATCGTGACACAATTTATAGCATTTTCATTTGTCTAAAACTTGATTAATCCTATTCTAAAATTACTTCTAATAAAAAGTTAATTTATAAATGACAAGATCTGCATACAACTTTACCTCAATCTGTGATTGCATCAATCTCTGAAGACATTGTCTTTTTAGGTGCAAAAATCGCAAAATATTTCCAAAAATTAACCAGCCCAATTGCAAGAGCGATAACGAGTTCCATGTGATCAAGCGCTTAGTCTGTTTCATTTCAACCCATTACATACAACCCATAATTTGTTTTTATTCATTTGTGTGTGTGAGTGTGTATTTATCACTTTGTGGGGACCAAATGTCCCCATAAGGATAGTAAACCTGACATTTTTGACGTTGTGGGGACAATTTGTCAGTCCCCATGAGGAAAACAGCTTGTAAATAATACTAAATTATGTTTTTTGAAAATGTAAAAATGCAGAATGTTTTCTGTGAGGGTTAGGTTTAGGGGTAGGGTTAGGGTTAGGGGATAGAATATAAAGTTTGTACAGTATAAAACCATTATGTCTATGGAAAGTCCCCATAAAACATGGAAACTCAACGTGTGTGTGTGTGTGTGTGTTTGGATGGACACTGAAAGTACAATATAAATGCATTTAAGATACAAATCTTTACAAATCCACTGAAAACTATCCAGATCTCATAGCAGGTCTCACTTTTATGTGTGATGTCCAGGATAGATCTTTTTAAATAGATTTATGAATATATTACTGATAAGGACTATCATTTGCAATCTTTGTATGGCTGAATTTATAATAAAAGTAATAAATATCTCAAGGATTAAATTAAGTTAAACACGGTTGATGTCACAGTGTGAGATTAACATGCATTTCACTCATTTGCTGAAGTGTGTGTGTGTGTGTGTGTGTGTGTGTGTGTGTGTGTGTGTGTGTTTGTGTGCCAACCTAGACTCATAGAACGTTACTATAACTACATTTTTGCATACTGACTTTAACGTGCAAATTCGATTTTGCCACAGAGAGAAAGTGGTAGGGGTGCACACACCTGAGCGCTATAATGTCTAACACCTGTTTCTGATCGCAGTAAGCACTGGAGAGAGCGATAAATAAGGGATCATGGCAGAGACGTGGGAGAGAGAGTTACCTTTCTGAAAGAGACTGTCTTGAATTTAAGCTTAAGAGTGTTACGCTGAAAAGCCTCTTAAGTTTCCTGTGTCCTCCCGCCACACTGGTGAAATTAAAACTAAAGGTGCTACAACAACTGCGTGTTTTGTTCGCTTTCACACAAAATACAACTACAACGGCTGATTATGTATTTATAAACACTTGTTTTTCGCACTGTATACTCACACTATGAGATGATATCAAAAAATGTACTCATAATGCTTCATTTGAAGAATAATACATTTTAGCTCTTGTATTACAGACCCTACATTTACACACTTATTCCAATGTGATTAGCTTAAATTGGCCGCTTTTACTGATAATGTGTTGGACGTTGGACTCTGAAGTATGCTGTTCGAGACCAGTGAAGCACGCAAGCTGACACGTGAGACAAGAGTGTCATAGAAGCGACATGAAATGACATGGCTGCTTTAGAAAATGTGCTTATCTTTTATCATTTTTTTTTGAACACTGTAGGTTAGGTTAAGGCGTTGATTACGGGTATAAGTATTTTGTGAAAGTGGAGATTTAGAGTAAAAAAAGGACTTACATTTTGAACTGTTTCTCACCCACACCTATTATATAGCTTGTGACGATATGGATTTAACCACTGGAGTCTTATGGATTACTTCTCAGTTCCCTTTATGTGTTTTGTTTTTGGATCCACAAAGGTCTGATTACCATTCGCTTGCATTGGGTGGACCTACAGACCTGAGATATTCTTCTAAAAATCTTAATTTGTGTTCTGCTGACGAAAGAAAGTCATACACATCTGGAATGCTATGAAGGAGAGTAAATGATGAGAGAATTTTCATATTTGGGTGAACTAAACCTTTAACTTGACTATCAGATGACTTTCAAATGAGGCTTCTCAGTCAGTTGACTGCATTCTGATTAATTCAGTATCCTCAGTTTTTTGTCCTTTTTGCATAATTGAACAGTTTCCAGGAAATCAGCAGATAAAAATGCTTTGCAAATTCATACTTCATTCCGGCTCTTGTAAGAATAATATCCAGTTTTTACAATTTTAGGAGCACATCTGACTAAAAATCATATTGTTCACTCTGAGACATTCTGCAAAGCTTGTCTGAGCTAGCAATGGGAGGGTGGAGCTTCACAATGGGTCATCTGTTGGACACCGTTTTAGCTTAATATTAACACTGACTCATTAACCCTGCCTAGATTAAATAAATAAATACATGTATATATAATAACACAAACATTAAGATTTAAATAAAAAAAAAATCTGTGGCTCATGTGAACGACTCAAATATTTGACATTTTCTTAAAACCCCATAGCTTTCGACTTCATCATAGAATGAGTTACAAGCAAGAATAATGCTCTGCTGTTAATTGACAGATAAAGTTATGGAGGCCCAGATTCAGCAGAAGCATGGAGCTTCTGACCTTTTAGCCACACCATTCTTTAATAAGTGATAAAACAACAATAGTGGATCTTTTTGAGACAACATTTAGCACTAAGTGAAGGAAAAACAATGTAATTTCTATTCTTTCCTTAAGAATTGGGAAAATGTCACCTACAGTATTAGAGCATGATTGTGAAACATACTTAATTAACCCAAGTGATGGTTTGTGTTGTCACAAACTGAGAAAGTATTGAATTATGTATGACTATGCTGCTACGGTTATTTATATGATGTCTTATAGTGTGGCCACAGAATATAATTGGTATTCATGTTTCAATGTAAGATGAAATGTCAAGGTCCTTCTTAAATCAATCAAACCTTAAGCTGTGTGGATGCTTTTGTGCTTTGGGTCATGCAGGCTGCATTTCCCATGTCCTATTTGTTATTCTCAGCGAGTTAACTAGTTTTTCTGATCGTACATTTGATTTGAATCACATAATATAATACATTGAAATCAATAATACATCTATTTCAATGCTGTTATCATTGTATTTGTTTTCTGTATTGACAGCATTGTAAACTGTTGTATACTGGAATTTAATGTTTCCATTATTACTATTTAGATATTGTTTTTTGTTCTCTGTGTGTGGACTTAAAGAAATGGTCTTATAGTTCTTATCTATATTTATCCCTATTATTTTAATAAATCAGTAATTTTATCATTCAAACATTTATCACTACATCAAATATAATAAACAGAAACAACAATAATACAATAATAATTATATGATTATTTCTTATTCATGTTTATTTAGAAAATATTTGTATAATAATAAGAAAAATGATTATTATTATTTTTATTAAGGTGTATGGTCTGAGCAAGTATTCTAATGTTTAAGATCCTGTTACTGAAATTCCTTTGAGCCAAATACAATTATTTTAAAGTATCAACATGTTACCATTTATTCATTCAGTCAGGATATCCAGCAGTTCAAAATTACTTTAATTACAATTATTAGTATTTGAAAGAAGACCAAATTCAATTCCTCATCATTCCAGAAAAGTTTCACTTCATTGCAGGTGCAAACTACATTATTAATTAGGAAAAATGAGATTCATCATTTCATATTCCTCTCTAACACCAACAGCCAAAAAACGATAGCAAAGATGCCAAAATCATCTTTGAGTCTCTGTGGAGGAAGAGATGGTTAGTTAAGTCATAACCTGGTTCTAAATCTCTGATCCTCAACACACACACACACACACACACACACACACACACACACACACACACACACACACACACACACACACACACACACACACACACACAATTCCCTGCCAACCAACAGGAACACTGTACAGTACGTTGTCTCCTGAGATGAGTCTCTTATGCACTGAGCTGTTATGATCAGCCACGGGCCATGCATTTTAAGTCTAGGCCTTCAGTGTGATTCATGCCATTAAGAAAACACAGTTTCATACATTACATGGCAGTCAACTAATAATACCAACTGACATTTTAAAAACATGTCTACACACGAAAACGTCTAGGTTACGTATGTAACCTCCGTTCCCTGATGGAGGGAACGAGACGTTGTGTCAGAGAAGCGACACTAGGGGTCTCTCTTGAGCGCCGATATCCACCTCTGATCTATGAAAAAAGGCCAAAGAGAAGTTGGCAGCCGGTATTTGCATGTCCCACCCACAGACATATGGGTATTTAAGCGGCGCAAATACGGGAGTTCATTCAGGATTTTTCTGAGGAGCCGGAAATGGTCCGGCCACAACAGTGGCTTGGCTCAGCAACGTGGCGGGGAAGACACAACGTCTCGTTCCCTCCATCAGGGAATGGAGGTTACATACATAACCTAGACGTTCCCCTTCTGTCGCTCTCTCCACGTTGTGTCAGAGAAGCGACACTAGGGGTCCACTTATAAAAGTGCCATGCGCTGAGCCGTGTACGTGAACTGCTGATACAGGAGCGAGCAGGTATTCTTATGTGCAGGACGACCAACTGTATCAGACTGCACGTACCCTTCCCCAATTCCCCATTCAAGCCATCAGAATCCTTTTCGTTACCCTGGAATAGACTTGCCGTCTATCGTGTCGTGGTGAGCCGCGATGGCGGCGACATACACCTTGAGGGTGGAGGGGGACAGCCTCCTCTCCAGCCTCTCCTGAAGAAACACGAGCACTGACCTAACCGCGCACTTCTGCGGGTCTTCAGCTCGGGAAGAACACCAGTTCGCGAACAGATGCCACTTTAGGGCATAAAGATGCCTGGTTGAGGGGGCTCTGGCTTGGTTGATAGTATCTATGACGGTCGGTGGTAGGCCGGCTAGATCTTCTGGGGCATAAGTGAAGTGCAACTGCCCTATCCACCTGGGGAATCGCCGTGTACCCGTGGCGCGCTCCGCCGTCGAGGGTGGCAGGGCGGATGAGCAGGTGGCGGTGTGACGAGTGGAGAAGGGTGCTCTCCACGAAGACGTCAGCTCATCATGCACTTCCGGGAAGAACGGGACTGGGGTGGGACAAGGCTGTGAGCGGCGTCCAGACCCCAGGAACCAGTCGTCCAGCCGTGATGGCTGTGGGGAGGATGGAGGGTTCCAATCCAAGCCCACGCTAGTGGCTGCCCGGAAAAGCATGTCGGTCATCTGCGCGTTGGCATCAGCCTGGGCGTGCAGGCCCGAAAGCGGCAGCCCAGGGGAGTCCTCAGCGTCAGATACCATGCCCTCCGATGCCGCGGCAAGCTCATCGGCTTCAATGTCAGGAGGGTAGGCGGACTGGCTGTAAGGTGAGTCGCCGTTGCCTCCATCGCCAACCGCATCGTCCTCAATCCCGTGGGAAGAAGGAGTGACGCGGGGGGCGGCTGTAGTGGCTTGCTTACGGTTGTAAGCGAGCCGCGACCGTAACGTTGTCATGGTCATGATCTCGCAGTGAGAACATGAACAATCCACAAACGCAGCCTCGGTGTGATCGCTACCCAGACACACGAGACAACGCCTGTGGCCGTCTGAAGCGGAGAGCACTCTACCGCATCCAGGAACAACACAGGGGCGGAAAGGCATCTTTATAAATACGCGTCCTTAAAAGGATGTTCAACGCCTCTGTGTTTTGCTCTTTTAGAGGAAATTACTCTTTTAATAAAATCATTCTTTTATGAAAAAAACTTGTGAGAGTTTTTTAATCTGCACTGTCGAAGCGCCCAGGGGCAGGAATGCACAGCCGTGCAAACAGGAGAAAGCCGCTGTTGTGCGCCGTAGAATCCAACAGCATGCAGCAGAGGAATGTCAGGAACTCGGTATGTAACACGCAGCAACTGCAGACACGACCATCGGCTCCGAAGAAATTTTCTGAATAAACTCCGGTATTTGCGCCGCTTAAATACCCATATGTCCGGGGCGGGACATGCAAATACCGGCTGCCAACTTCTCATCGGCCTTTTTTCATAGATCAGAGGTGGATATCGGCACTCAATAGAGACCCCTAGTGTTGCTTCTCTGACACAATGTGGAGAGAGCGACAGAAGGGGAACCAGAACTTGAAACGACACTTAATGCTCAAGCAAGCCTAATTTTAACTGCAGCATGACTGTTTTGCAAAATGAATGTCAAAAATCACAATTCTTTGTTTGAATCTAGAACACCAAGGAGATCTATAATGCCTGGAATAATATATCTAATAATATTTGCGATTTAAATGTTGCTTGCAATAAATTTAATTTCGTCAGGGTACATGTTATGCTATGTTCCATGCAAGTTGAATTTGGGATATTCCTACTTGATATCTCCGACCATAAATTCCATTTCTATCAGGAAGACAAGCAGGCTTGAGCGAGGTTTAAGATGCCATATATTGGATGAATATAAAACAGAAAAGTAATGTCTCTCTTTGGCGTAGGCCCTGTCTGGCGGTCCGAGGGAGTTGTACTCGGAACCGTCATATCCTGCTGGAGATAGGAGGCAGGGGCGAGGAGCCTACCCCCGTGCGGGACGGGGCTCAACTGGTGGTGGAGGTTGCCGTGTTAGCACACTGAAACAGCAATGTGATAGATTGTATTTATAAAGCAATGGCTTACATGTGATTGGCTAGGAATTACCCAGCTAATGGTGTGAAGATGTACAGCTACTAGTCTTCCCGCTAGAACTATGCTGCGCTTACATTCCCCGAAATTCAGAAGATGACGTTTAAGGAAACAAAACTGCAATGCTCCCGTTAGCTTAGCAGGGGTGTGACTCTCATTAGAGATGTCTCCTAGCAACCTAACTGATAAAAAAGACTGCAGCGCTAGCATTTGTGCTTCAGGTGTACGATTATTAAAAGAGCTTATAATGTTTTTTACACCTGTTTCCTACATGATTTTAAAGCTTGTTTGTTAAACAAGACCGGACATATCCTAATGATCACACCCACCAAGAACATATAAATCAATCTGATTGGCTGAAGACAATCTGACTTTTGTTTCTCATTCATTTGCAATGTTGAGGGATTCTGAAGAAATTCTGAAGGCCTGATGGGGTGGAGCTCATTTGCTAATGAGCTTCGGGCATGCGATTTTTTAAATAGTTGTCACACTTTGCTTGTAAGCATCAAGGAATAAATTCTGACTGTATAAACTTTTAGTTTTTCTCTATTTGTTTGTAGATTAATTAAGAGTGGAAAGTGATTAAATATTCATAGGCAAAAAGGTGATTGAGAATGAAAGAATTTATTTATTTGGCCTTAAGCTTTGCTGGCCCTGAGAATTGGTTATGATAGAGTATAAAGCTTCATCTCTTTCAGTAACATCACATGATCAGAATGCGGCCCCTTGCTCTCATTGTAAGGCAATTTCTTTGTATTTTGCTATATTAACCCGCACAGTCTGTTTGAATTCCACTTGTAAATTTCATTAAAGAAGATTAATAGAAAACTTTTGAAGAAAAATCCACTGTCTTTACTAGTTAATTTATATGAATCATCATGACTGACATTCACATTTCATTTTACAGCAGATACAGTATGATAATAATATTATTATTTAACGCCAATGTGTTAAGATTTTCTGAATGTGTAGCTTATAACACAATCAAAATGTCAAAAAGTGTTTGTGTTAGCTTATTTAAACACTGTAAACATTAGGGGTTTGTAAAGGGAATAGACACAAACGCACACACATGATGGTCAGCTGCCCGTAAACAATCTCTCTCTGTGGAACCACCATCCACAGTCGGCCTTTATCCCTCTCTGAGGCTTAATTAGCCTTATAAGGGACCAGGTGTGTATAATCACGACCCGGCCCCGCCCTCTGCCTTGTCACAGGGTTGTTCATACCCCTAATGCAAAGTATTAAACTTGGGCCTGTAACTCATCCCACACTTTTTGTGCTACAAACAAGAATAATACCTTCAACCATGCAGCTTGTTGGAATTGGGCCAACACATTTGAAGGAGGACCTAGGCCAGAATATAGCTTTTGATTTGAGACAGAAATCAGTCACCTGGAAATCACCTAGAACACCCTAGAAACCACCCAGCAATGGCAACTATGAAAATAGATTTTGCAATTCTATTTGGTGCTGCTAGTGGTGCAGAAATTACGCACGTATTTTTTAACTAAAGGAATTTCACCTACTGTATGTCTTATATCATCTGCAAAATCATCTTGAATATATTGTTATTATTCAAAATATTGCCCAGCCCTAATATAAAGGCCAGAATATAATATGGGGGTTTCCACAGCACTGTATAGCTTGACTCGTCTCTAATCGCTTTTTGGGGGTTTCCAATGTGGATATTACCTGGTACCTGATACTTTTTTAGTTCCACCTCGGTGAAGGTTACAAGCGAGCCGAGCCAATACTAAATGTGACGCAAAAGCGATAGCAGTATCATTTGTTCCCGCAACTTTTGAAATGTAAAAAGAAATGGCTGTGCGCAAAACCACGCCATGTTCAATAAATGGGGTGCCTACGTTCCTCTCGTTAGCGACAAATGAAAGAGTCTTTCAGGATGTGACTCAGCTGTTGGCTACCATCAGGCTTACCAACAGTGTAGGGAAAAGTTAAAAAAATGTAAAAGTGACTACAGGAATCATGGACCACAACAGCCGGAGTGGTTCAAACAGAAGAAAGTGGATGCGGTTCGACCAAATGTACGCTATCTATGGCAATAGACCGGCGAGCAATGGGAGGGAGAGTGCCCTGGACTCGGCCACGGCATTGTTGGAGTCCACAATGGAGGATGGTACGGTTTTATACGTTATCTCTATATTCTGCTTGAAAACTTCTCTTTATTTAGTTGACCATCTACTGGAAAGCTTGCATCTAAAACAAACATTTGTGTAAAATCACCATACAACAACTGCTTTATGCAGCACAATGAGCTAGTTGCTAACAGCTAGCGGTCATGTTATTGTTTATGGTCAGTAATATTTGTGTCATGTTTAAGATGATGTGACAGGAGTAGAGGTGGTGCAACTATGACGATCATCTTATAATCCCACCCACGTTGAGGCAGTAGAAAATCAAGCTCAGAAAAGTAAAGCGAGCAGAGTCGAGTCAAACCGTAACGAGCAGTGGAAAAGTGCCAATATAGACCTGGCTGGTGTGCTCCTAGTAACCAACCAAACACCCTAGCAACTTCCTAGAAATGTATCACTGCTGTGAGTTTAACCAGAGATTATTTACCAGAGATGGGTCACATCTCTTAAAATGAATGGGAGAAATCAGAACGCTCAACCAAGACGTTGTAAGCACCCAACGGTCAACGGATAAAAAAATGAAGTCCTGCCTTATAGTTAAAAGAGCCAATCACCTTTTAGATACAGACATCACCTGCAAACTCTAGAACGCACATGTGCATTAGCTATACAAGCTGGGAGAATTTTATTTTTTTTGCGTAATATGTGGTAAAGGAGCACAATTTATGATACCAGTATTTTATTGCTGATTTGAAATAAGTTCTTTGATCGTAATCTTGACCAACCATTTTGGAGATTTTGGTCTTTCTCCATTCAGGTACATAGGAGCTAGATTGTCATGACTGGAAATAGCCTCCCAAAAGTGTTCCAAAGATGGCAGACAGTGGACTGACTTGGTAGAAAGACTTTGGCTTAACTCAGACAACAATAATTTTCTTTTGAAAATGTTAAAATCTAGTTTAACACAGTTTTTCCTTTTTGTCAAACTCATCACCTGTATATGGATTTGAACTTAGGGTTAAAAGTTGTCATTTGTTGCCATTAACTATGATGAAGCTTTGGGATCCCAGACGACAGCTCTAATCCGTTAGCAGACACTGGAGTGATGTAACCTTAGAACAGATAAACCGGCATCCAGCACTGAATAGAGCCATGATTCATTTCTGCCTCTCAAAGAACCCCTGAGAAATTAAATAAATACATTAAAACTGCTCTGACCTTGTGATTGCGATTGTTATTCCAAGCAGGATAGACAGTTATTCAGCTGCTTCTAAAAGTGACAGAGGCGAGTTTGCTGCTCTAGGCTAACAATTTAGTTTGGGTGTCCATGGGGGTGGGATTAGGTGTATTTGTGTGCATTTGTGCGAGCTTGTGAGTGGCTGTATTCCTCTATGCATGAAGGAGTGTTTGTGCATGTGTGTATGTGTGTGTGTGTGTGTGTGTGTGTGTGTGTGTGTGTGTGTGTAATCAAATTCCGCTCTCTGGTAATTAACTTGACAGCATGAAAAATGACCGTGATAAACGGTCTCCTTCTATAAAACAAAAATATCCCATAATATTTCTCACTGCAAACTCAATGAGCAAAAGATATTGGGGGGTTTGATTGCAATAATCATGAGTAGTTCTGAAAAACTGAAAAAAATGCATCAACATTTTGTGAAAACATTAATGATACTTCACAGTACTGCAGGCCTGTTACTCTGACCCAAATGCTGATAAAACTGAAGTTGTAATATGATTAAGTTTCTGGTCTTTTGTGCGGTCTGAAACCAAATTAATGAGATATTTATACCAACAGTGGAAAATAGATGGAATATTTTAAACCTACAAAAACAAATGATAATGCAAAAATTTGCAACATGCACTTGCTCTACAATGAATATTTATTTATTTATTGCAGGAAATAAAATACAACAACGCTGATGTCAATATAAATACAATAATGTTGTAAATGGGATTAGTCAGCCCTGCGTGGAGAGATCAAATTTGATTTGAAATTTGAGAACTTGCTCTGTCTCCAAAGCCGATGCCATGCTAGAAAGGGCTAAATGTAATAAAGAGGCACAAAGTTTTCAAATGCATATTGCGCAGATAAGGAACGCAGTACTGTACCTTTTTCTAAAGTAATTAGGAGATATTTTTTCATTTCTGTCATTAGTCAAACTGACAGGAGCTCCCCTCAGGCCAGGCTCTCTTGCGCTTCCCTCCAAACACCTCTCTCAAACACACTACCGTAATGAATGTTTACAACACACAGGTAATGGGGTAAATATTGGAGTCATCAATTATTGAGGTTGAGGGACAGGCAATCAAATCCCATGATTATTGTGTCTTTAGAAAGCAGCTTCATGCTGTCTTGTAGGCAGAGCTCTCTGGCATTGTCCTTGTGAGATGGTGCTGCCAGGTTTTGTTTGTGTTAGCGAAACAAAAGGATGAAATTTATGGCATCGCTAAAACTGGCAAAGTTGCACTACCTTTTTGTTTGCAATTGGTTGCAGTAATACCCCATAAAATAGAAAACAAAGTTAGCAGTTAAAGATATATAGCACTGTTATTTATATAAGTCTAAGTTATATTTATAAGTTTAAGAATTATGGAATTCATTAATACAACACAAATAAATACATACAAAATAAATTAACTTATCGTATAATAAGGGTAAGATGCCCCACTCGAGAACAATGTTCATTTACTTTAAAATAGCAAAATATATAGATAAACTTTTAGCATGTACAGGATGATGATGCATCGTCC